>NC_057862.1:46239166-46550000 GCF_019393635.1 Dromiciops gliroides
AACTATGAACAAACAAGATATATTCAGGGTAAAGTGGGGACAATAGACAGAGTGAAGGACTAGGGTGGGGAAAGGCTTCCTATATGAGGCTTCCCATGGCTGGAACCTGAAGGAAACCAAGGAAACTGGGAGATGGAGGTGAGGAGGGAGAGATTCCAGACAGCAGGGACAGCCAATGAGAATGCTTGGAGGCAGGATATGCAGTGCCTCATATCAGGAAACACCAATGTCGATGGATGGCTGAGCGGTAGGGGGAAGCTGCAAGTGGAAGGCAGATTAAGAAAGGCTTTGAATGCCAGAAAGATTTTATTTTATTTTTTAAGTGGGGCAATTGGGGTTAAGTGACTTGGCCAGGGTCACACAGCTAGTAAGTGTTAAGTGTCTGAGGCCAGATTTGAACTCAGGTACTCCTGACTCCAGGGCCGGTGCTCTATCCACTGTACCACCTAGCTGCCCCAAGATTTTATATTTGATCCTAGAAGTGATACTCAGCTGCTGGAGTGTGTATATGGCAGTAGGACCTACACTTTAAGAAAATCAATCTGACAAATGACTGCAGGATAGAATGGAGTGGGGACAGACTTAGGGAGGAAAGAACAATGGGTGATTGCAATGGTCCGTGTGTGAGGTAAGCACACCCTCCTTCAGAGGAAACCTGCCTCCTTGGATAGTGACACCCTGGGGACAAGCTTCACTTACCTGTAGTAGTTATAGTTCTGTGAATTACCCCATTACCAACTCTGCCACGATTCGAATACTGTATATGCCATGTTCCTTTAAAATAAGCACTACCTTTCCAGACTTACATTCCAGCCCATCACACCAAGAGGTATCTCAGCCATACCTCTGAGGTCAAGTTTGCTTCCTTGTGCTAGGATGGCTAATTCTCCTTGATGAGTCCCCATACTTTATGCCCTTGTGTAGCCATATCTGGCGCCAGGGAGTCTGGGAAAGCTGCCTCCTTCCTGAAATTGTTGCCCTGAGCTGTGATCTGTCCAACATTGTATCTACTTACAGTATCTAGCCTGGTAGATACATTTGTATGAGTTAAGGTTGGTAAAGCTCTTTACAAACATTCTCTCATTGGATCATCGTAACAATGGTTGAGGGGAGGGAAGGAGATACTATTACCCCATTTTACAGACAAGAAAACTGAAGTAGATGGAGATTGTCATTCTCCCAGGATCACACAGCTAGGTGAGTGCCCAAGGCTAGATTTGAACTCTGGGCTTCCAGACTTCCCCATCTAGCTCTATCTGCTGTGTCACCTTGCTTCAATGTTTTTCTCTTTCTCTGTTCCTTTTCACCTTAAAGCCCTTCTCATTAGAGAATGTACTTTTTTTTGGGGGGTGAGGCAATTGGGGTTAAGTGACTTGCCCAAGATCATACAGCTAGTGTCAAGTGTCTAAGGCCAGATTTGAACTCAGGTCCTCCTGAATCCAGGGCCGGTGCTCTATCCACTGTGCCACCTAGCTGCCCTGAGAATGTATTTTTGACAGCCTTTACCTAGCCAGAGGTTCCTAACCTTTATGGAATCATGGACCCCTTTGGCAGTCTGGTGAAATCTATTGCCCCCTTTGCAAAATGTTTTTAAAAGTATAAAATAAAATACACAGGACTATGAAGGAAACTAGGTGGTGCAGTGGATAGAGTGCCAGGCCTAGAGTAAGGAAGACCTGAGTTCAAATGTGACCTAAGATACTGACTAGCTGTGTGACCCTGAGCAAGTCACTTAACCCTGTTTGTCTCAGTTTCCTCATTTATAAAATGAGTCGGAGAAGGAAATGGCAAACCACTCCAAGATCTTTGCCAAGAAAACTCCAAATGGGGTCACAAAGAGTCAGACACGACTGACAAAACTGAATGATGGTTATTAAAATATTTTTAAAAGACCAAAGAGTTCACAGCTTTTAGGTTAAGACTAACTTAGAGAATGCATGGGCAAGAATTATACCCAAAGGTCAGGCATGGACAAATTGTTACCAGAGGAAACACCCTCAGATGCATTGAAAATATCTGAGCATTTGTTAGGTGGCCTCCTTTCCTGGCCGTGACAATAATAAACTGTGTGTCCCCACAGGGCTTCAGTTGCATGCCCGGACTTCCTAATCCTTAGCCATGGTCTTAGGGTCTTCCTGGAGGCCTCACTTGAATCTTCTAAATGCCCAGAAGCAGGTCACAGTTGAATGTTGAAAAGGTTTTCACCATGTGCTGCATACTTATCCTGGGAAGCCAATGGCCAGTATTATTATTTCAGTATTATTGACAAATGGCTACCTCAAACATGCCTCAGCAGGGAGCTGTTGGCCACTATCCTTTCCATTTCCCTGGTGCCTACTACATGCTGGCACCTAGAAGACCAGCAGGTGCTTCTTCCAAAGAGGCAATAACTCCCCTGTGTGTGCCTAGCACGTGTCCATTTCACTATCACTCACAAAACTATTCTAGGAGGCCTGAACCCTGAAAAGGTGGAACCATTGGGAGCGTGTCCTTCCTTTGCCTGTCACTAGGATGGGCCTCGCCCATCATGGAAAGAATCTGAGTTGTGCCACTAGAGTCGGAAGAGATCTGAAAGATTTGGGAGTTAGAAGGAGCATGGCAGACATGAAGTCCAGTTCCCTTAGTGGAAATTGAGTAGCACGACCAATGCTCAGCTCTTGCAAACTCCCTGAGGCCACCTGGCCACTTTCAGACAATTCCATTTGCTGCAGAGATTTTTCTCCCGTGATGCAAAGCCAGTCATGGCTGCTGGTGCTGTCCCTTGGGGCCAAATGGAAGAAGGTGAATCCTTCCAGTGAGTTCTACAAAAGCCTGGAGACAGCTACCCTGCCCCCATACATCCCTACTCCCATCAGCTCTGTGTTAAATATTCACGGTTCTGCAAACGTTCCTCCATGTCTCTGTGCCGGCTGTTTCCCCATGTCTGGAATTCGGACCCTCCCTCCCCTCTGCCCCTCCTAGAATCCCTAGTGACCCCCAAGGATCACCTCAAACATCACTTTCTATGTGCAGCCTTTGCAGATCCCCCCTAATGTTCCTGACACGCCCCTTCCCCGGCCGAGTTATCTTAGCTCTGTTTTGCATTTTCCTCTTCCTCTATCACCAATATGTGTTCGTGTAGTTCTGTATATGGGTATATATGTATATGCATGTAGCTGTGTACATATGTGCATATGTATAGTTTTATGTGTATAGCTATGTATGCCTGCCTATGTGTGTGTGTAGATAGATGCGTGGCTGTGTATATATGTATTTATGTATATGTGCATATCTATAGATTATATGTGTGTGCATAAATATATATGTATAGGTATGTGTAGCTGTGTATATGTGTTTATGTGTATCTATAGATTTGTGTATACTTGTGTATATGTGTGTAGCTATGTATATAAGTATATGTGTATGTATGTATTTGTACATGAGATATTGATAAATATTTGTGTTTATATGTATCAATAATTTATCAAATCTTAAAATATTACATAAAAACTGTTCTCATTCTCATTCTAATCATAGCTAACATATAGCCCCTGCCATGTGCCAGGAAGTATCCTAAGTGCTGTACAAATATTATCTCATTTGATCCACACAACAACCCTGCAAGATAGGTGCTATTATTATTATTAGCATTCCCATTTTACAGATAACGAGACTGAGGCAAACAGGACTTAAGTGACTTGCCCAGGGTCACAAACTGGTAAGTGTCTGAGGCTGCATTTGAACTCAGGTCTGCCTGACTCCAAGGCTGAACCTAGGTGCTTAGTTAATGCTTGGATATGGCCACCTTCCCTCTGCTTTCGCTCCACCTCAGTAACCCTTCTTTGGACATCCTCCAGCTGGCTGAGCTCTTCCCTACAATATGGCACCCAGAACAGAACCCAGTATCTCAGATATGAGCTGACCAAGACAGGCGCAATAAGTCTATCACTTCCCCCACTCTGAATAGTGCTTCTCCATTGAGCTTAAACTTAGACCTTTGGATGATGCATCATCAATGCCTATTGAGCTGGTGGTTCAATAAAAACTCCTTTTCCATGTGAGTTGATGGCTGGCCAGGTCTTGTACTTACGGGGCTGATTTTTTGACCCCAAATGCATAATTTCACACTTATAGCTACTAAGTTTCATCTCATCCAACTTGGCCCATAGTTTAACCTGTCAAGATGTGTTTGCATCTTGTCATCCAGCGTGGCAGCGATCCCTCCCAGCTTTGTGGCATCTGCAAATATGACAAGGCAAATCATCTAGGCCTTCATTCAAGTCATTGCTAAAGCAGTTAAATAACTCAGGGCCAAGTTGCAGATACATGACCACTCGATCTTCCCAATCCAAAGATTATTCTCCTTGTAGAGGAGATATCGAAGAGTTTGTATTTTCTCTACTGTTTGCTATCATGGTCCCCATGTCTCTATGCCACACACTTTCCCCTGTTTGCATTTTTTTTACCCCAGTAGAAGCCCTTTCGGTTGTCCTTGGCATCCCTTGTTGACCTCAGCTCCTTCTGACCTTTACTGTTTCCAAGATCCAGACTGTGCCACTCTTCTATTCATTCTTAGTTATTGGCTTTCATGTTTGTCCTCAATATGTCTTTTTTTTTCATCTAAGTTGATTGATGAATCTTTCTGGTGCATCAACATTTAAGGGAATCCCTCTTTTATTCTTCATTAGAATCAGGTCCCTTTGAGTCCTGAGGCAATAACATAGCTACTTACCAGAGAGTTCACTTCCCTCTTTCCCACCCTAATGAACACTCATAACTCTAGAAAGATTGATGGAGGCCTTTGGTTGGGAGGATGGTTGATTATCTAATCCAATCTCTTTATTCTGCAGAGAAGGAAACTGAGGCCCGGAGAGGGAAAGAAAACATGATGAGCAACATTAGAAGGCAAACCTGGAAGAAGAACTCAGTTATCCCATTCCAGGACTCTTATTGACCTACCAGAACACTAAATGACAGAGACCACTGACTCTGATCTCTCTACCTCTCTATCTCCATGTCCGTTATTGTCTCTCTGTTTTTGTCTTATCTCTCTTTCTGTCTCTCTGTCTCTGTTTTTGTTTGTCTCTGTTTCTGTATGTCTATCTCCATCTCTGTCCATCTTTCTGTTACTGTCTCTGTTTTTGTTTGTCTCTATCTCTTTTATACTCAGAAAAGCTGCCAAAAGTCAGGAGTGGAAACAAATGTCCCAGTCTTAAGTCAAATTTAACTTCCCTTCGACTGACACTGGGGGATGCCAATCTTTCTGGGCCATCCTTTTTGTAGATAGAGGAATAGAAATCGGGAATGACTCCTGACTCAGCTTTGTTTGGGGACAGGAAATACGTGTCTGCTGTGCCTCATGTAGGACATAGTGAATTACCAAGTAGTCAGTTGGTATTTTATAAGTCCCCACTATGTGTCAGGGACCATGTTAACCACTGGGGATACAAAAAAGGGCAGAAACCAATCCTTATTCTCAGGTTCTCATAGTCTAATGGAAGAGGCAGAAATGGGCCAGGGGTGGAAAGCTGGAATCTTGATCTGACCAAATTGCTTAACTATGGGAGTATTCGTTCATTTATTGAACATTTGAAGATGTTTACTAAGTTTAAGTCACACACACACACAAATATATATATATATATATATATATATATATATATATATATATATATATATATATATATATATATACCTGCATGCACACAGCCACAAGGCATTGCTCCAGGAAGTATAAAGATAAAAAAAATTAACACAATCTCTACCCTTCAGAAGCTTCTATTTTTCAGGATGGATTGATATATACATAAATAAGTATAATATGAAGCAAAGAATGATGGGAGTAAAGAAGAGTTCGAGACTAAATGCTCAATTTAAATAAAATAGATAAATAAATTAGATAAAGACCCCATTTCTCAAATACATTCTGAGGATAGAATTGAGTCAAATTTATAAAAATAAGAACCATTCCCCAATTGATAAATGGTCAAAGGATATGAACAGGCAGCTTTCAGAAGAAATCAAAGCTATCTATATTCATATGAAAAAAATGTCCTAAATCATTGTACTGATCAGAAAAACGTAAAGTCAAACAACTCTGAAGTATCACCTCATACGTATCAGAAATGACACATGCTGGAGAGGATGTGGGAAAAAATGGAATACTAATGAACGATTGGCAGAGTAGTGTACCAATCCAAGCATTCTGGAAAAGAATTTTAAACTATGCTCAGAGGTCTATAAAACTGTGCATACCTGCAGATTCAGCGACACAACTGCTAAGTCTGTGTTCCAAAGAGATCAAGGGAAAAGGAAAAAGACCTATATGTATAAAAATATTGATAGCAGCTCTTTTGTGGTGGCAAATAATTGGAAATTATGGGGATGCTCATCAATTGTTGAACAAGTCATGGCATATGATTATGATGGACTATTATGCTATCAGAAACACTTGGGAAGACTTGTATGAAATGATGCAAAGTGAAGTGAGAACTGGGAGATCATTGTGTACAGTAACAGCAATGTTCTAATGATGATCAGCTGTGAAAGACCTAAGTACTCTGATCAATACAATAATCTGAGATAATTCCAAAAGACTGGTGATAAATAAAAAATGTTATCCATCTTACAGAGAACTAATGAACTCTGAATGCAAAACAAAGTATAACTTTCTCACTTTCCTTATTTTTCGTGGTCTTTTTGGAAATATGGCTAACGTGGAAATGTTTTGCATGATTTCACATGTATACTTGATATCATTATTG
The DNA here is from genome assembly GCF_019393635.1 of Dromiciops gliroides. Lineage (NCBI taxonomy): Eukaryota > Metazoa > Chordata > Mammalia > Microbiotheria > Microbiotheriidae > Dromiciops > Dromiciops gliroides. The sequence goes on from NC_057862.1 coordinate 46,245,910, forward strand.
TTTTTCTTCTCAGTGGGTGGGGTAGATGGTGGAAGGAGAAAGAATTTGGAACTCAAAATGTAAAAAGAAAAGAATGTTAAAAATAAGTAATATTTTTTTTGAAGGGCAGGGCAGTGAGGGTTAAGTGACTTGCCCAGGGTCACACAGCTAGTAAGCATCAAGTGTGTGAGGTCATATGTGAACTCAGGTCCTCCTGAATTCAGGGTCTGTGCTCTATCCACTGCACCACCTAGCTGCCCCCAGTAATAAATTTTTAACAAAGTTGTTTGGAGGAAATGTTCTAGAAAATTTGAGCAAAAGAACACCTTTTTGATGGGGGATGGGGAGAATAAGAGAAAATTACACAGAGAAGATGGCATTTGAGCTGAGCCTTATGTGGAGTCAAGAAGACCTGAGTTCAAATGTGACCTCAAACACTAGCTATGTGACCTTTAAGCAAGTCACTTAAACCATTTGCCTCAATTTCCTTATCTGTAAAGTAGTTTATTGTGATGATCAAATAAGCTAATAATTATAAAGTGTTTAGCACAGTGCCTGGTACATAGTAAGCTCTACATAAATGTTAGCTGCTCTCATCATCATGATGATGATGATGCAGGACTTGAAATTAGGAAGAATTGGGTTCAAAGCTTGCCTGTGTTAGTACCTATGTGACCAGAGACAATTCACTTGCTCTCCCTGAGTCATCTGTAAAATGGGGAAGAAACAATGTCAGGAGTACCTTCCTTGCAGGGTTGTTGGGAGGCTTAAAAAAGAAGAGATACTTTGCAAACTTTCAAAAGCCATATAAATGGCAGCTTATTATTCTGAAAGATGGAGATAGGGAGCGCGTCTCCTCATGGGGAGAGGACTTATTTCCAAATGCCTGCTAGGGTGAGAAAGCATGTTAGACTCAGCTAGCCATCCAATCTGGCTGGAGCGAGGAGGGAATGAGAGGGAGCGGTCTGAAATGAGGCTAGCAAGGTCCCTTAGAGGCCGTCTGCGGCCAGCCTCAAGTGCCAGGCCAATGAGTTTATTCTAGAGGCAGCTGGGAGCCGTTTCTATTTTGGAAGAAGGGATGATATAGTCAGACGTGTGGATCAGAAAGGTTGTTGGGGACTGTGGAAAGGGTAAATTGGAGAAGGGAGAGACTTAACTGTACTATGGTAATGACTTCCAAAATGGCCTCTCTGGCCTCAGGGAATCATTAGCATAGTACAGCTAAGAGTTGCTGGTAACCTCAACTGTGGTGGCTATATGAATGGAAGGACAGATGTGGAGGAAGAAGTGGCCAGTCTACAGGATGTAGGGTGTGAGGGAGAAAAGAGAATCTCTCAAATATGACAATGAGGTTTCCAATTTGGGTGACTCTGAGGATGGTGGTGCCACCAGCAGAAATATAGTGGGTGGAAGGAGGGGCAGGTGTAGGACGGGGTCAATAAGCCTGCATTACATCCCTACTATGTGCCAGGCATTGTATTAAGCACTGGGGCCACAAAGAAAGGGGGAGGACGTTTCTACTCTCAAATACCTTGTGATTGCAAAGACAAGACACAAACAACCGTGAAGGTAACCTTGGAGGGACAGAACTATGATTAAGGCATTCTGGGGGGCAGCTAGGTGGCACACCAGCCCTAGATTCAGGAGGACCGAGTTCAAATCTAGCCTCAGACACTTGACACTTACTTACTAGCTGTGTGACCCTGGGCAAGTAACTTAACCCTCATTGCCCCGCTCCCCCCCCCAAGGAGTACGTGGGGGAGTTAAGTTATAGGAAGACTATAAAGGTGGGCAGGGGCCAGGTTACAGAGGGCTTTAAAAGCCCAGAGGATTTAATATTTGATTCTGGAAGAGCCAATGGGATTTTTTTTTTTTGGAATAGGGAGATAAAATGGTTAGACCTATGCTTTAGGAAGATTAATGTGAGATCTGAGAGGAGGATGAATTGGAATAAGGAGAGACTTGAATCAAGCAGGCGAACCAGAAGGCCATTACAATAGTCCAGGCATGAGGTTATGGGGGCCTGCACTTGGGTGGATGGAGATAATGAGTTCCAATTTGGATATGGAGTTTCTGCCCGGGGCAGCCAGGTGGAGGTGCCCCAAAGGCCACTGGGAATGTGGAGCTAGAACTCAGATAAAGATTTGAGAAGTATCTGTGGAAAGGTAACCACCGAGCTCACAGCAGTTCCAGAAGTGACCAAGGGAGAAGAGAACTCGGAGTGCCCGCCTTTAGGTGGCGGGAGAAGGATGAACCCGCAAAGCGAACTGAGAAGGGGTGGCAAGACTGAGAGGAGAAGCAGGGAGTGTCCCAGAGGATGGGAGGAGTCCACTGCTGAAAGCCTGCAGAAAAGCCCAAGAGGAGGAGGACTGGGGGCCAGGTCTTTGGGTTTCCAATTAAGCGACTCTAGGGAGAGCCCTTTCCATAGCTCGAGGACAAGGCTCGGTGCGGCTGCAGTCCCATTCCCGTCGGTGTACCAGGTCTGCCCAGCTCAGTCTCTGCTCACTGAGCGCCAGGGGGGCTCCAGGTTCTCCAGGACTGAAGCCAAACTCTTCCGCAGCCTGGCTCGATCAGCCCTCTCCCCTGTCCCACTCCGGGGCTGCCTCCGCCCCGCCCCCCCGCCTCAACCCGCCTCTCCGCCCCCCCCCCCCAGCTACCAAGAAAGGAGCCCCAGGTGAGAGGCAGCTGCTGAAAGTTTTTGTTTTATTTAAATAAAATATACAATCCGGTGCATTCACCGTTTTTCTGTTTTTAAAAGTGGAAGATTCCAAAATGGCCAGCTCTGCGGGGGGAGGGGGAGGACGGCGCCCGGGGCGTGGCTGGGTGGCTGGGGGAGGGCGATGAAGATGGGGCGTCCGGGGTCCCAGGGCACCCTTCCCCCAGCCCGAGCTTCTCCACCACTAGCCCTCCGTGGGCGGGGCCACGATTGCTCCCGTGTGGAGTGCCCTCGAGGCTCCCCCCTCCCACCACAGTCCCAGCAGAAGATGGGGAGGCTGAGCCTCGCCCTCTCTGTGGTTCACTTAGGAGACTCACGGCAGGGACGCGTGCCGGGCCACACCGGCTTCCCCTGCGCCTCTCTCCTGCCCGCTCCATGAGGGGCACCGGCCCTGCTCGGAGGCAGAGGACGCGGAGGCCTCTCTTAGCTGCAAGATTTTGAGAACACAGGGAACGCGCCCTCTCTCCCTCCCACCCCACCCCACCTCACTCCAGAAAAAACCCACCTCCCCAAACCGACAGGTCCTGCGCCTGAAAACCCGCCATTAAAGCCTTGATCCCTGGTGTCTGCAAGGTGTTCTGAGAGCCTAGTTAGGGGCTGCCAAAAGTCCCCCACCCTCACCGTGTTGGTGGGTGGGCACGGGAGGCTTGGCTCACACCCCGGACCACAGGATCTTTGAGCTGGAAGGGAACTCATAGGTCAATCAGGCCAACCTCAGTATGCGTCAGCATCCCTACCCAGCACAAAGTCCCCGATGGGGTTCAGCCACTCGCCTCGAAGCCTTCCACTAATAGGAAACACAGTTTCACAAGGCTGACCGTGCTGTAGTCTGTACCCTGCGAAGCCTAACCCAGTTCCCGTCTGGCCTGACATCTACCTTTGTACCACTTCTGCCCGGGCGTGGCTCCCCTTAGCTCTGCCCTCTGGGGCCAAGCAGAAGACAGCTAATCCCCCAGCCACCGGCCGGGTCTTCAGTGCCAGGAGGACCAGGCTCACATGCCCCATAAAGTCTTTTTTTTTTTTTTTTTTAGCGCGGAAAGGTCACTGACAACACAGCAAACTAACCAATCAGATCCTTCCATCTGGCACGGAAAGAGCATGGCCCTGGGGCCTGGGATACCAGAGTAGGGCCCAGGGGGGATGGCATTGCCAAAGACAGATCTTTCCCGAATCTGACCGTCTTAGGCTGGGCTGAGCCTCGGCATGACTGATCTCCTAATAATAATTAAAAAAAAAAAAAAGACCAGCTGGCCTCTCCTTCCCCACCCACCAGGCCAGCTGAGCGAATGGAGAATCCCTCCTCCACCAAGCCCCCCAGCTCCAGCCGGTTTTGTTGGGGATAGGGCTAAAAGCCTAGAGAGGCTAGGGGCCCCTTCCAGCCCTCGTCTTGTGGTGTTTCTTTCTGCCCTGGTTACTCCGCCCCCCACCTCCCAACTGAAGGGATGCCCACCGGGGTAGAGCCTCCTCCAAACTCCCTCCAATTCCTGATAGGAAGCCAAGCTGCTCCAGTGGATTTTGATGTAGACGTCTGGCTTTCTTCTGAGATAACCTTATCTCAAACATCTGCGGTTTAGAATTCTGGATTCCCTAAGGTCATTCAAGGAGTAACTCAGTCTCTCCTAGTGCTCCAAGCCTATCATCCCAGTTCTGGCCCCCCCGGTTTTTTCCTTCACAGTCCTGACTTAACGGTTCAAGTTCGCTTACCAAGGATCCTCTTGCAGCCTGAGGTTGAATAAGGAACTAAGGTATAAGGGGGAAGGGAATCTCAGAGGTCATTTCTTTGCTAAAGGCTGCCTTACAAACTCACCTTAGCATGGAACTCAGAGAGAGCAGCGAATGCCCCCACCTGACCTCACAGTCAGTTAATCCATCCATCAATCAAAAACCCCATTTATTAAGCACCTGCAGTCTCCCCACTGCTGCACTGAGGAGATCAGGATTGCCTGACCTGGGTCCACAGGAATGGGAGGCAGGGTGAGGTGGCAGGAGGGAAGAGTAGAATGTCAGGAAGTCTCAAGAGGGCTTTCTGGGGAGGGCTCAACTGGAGGCAGCATAACCAGAGCAGCCCCACCCACCCAAATTCTTCCCACTCCAACCCTGGGCAAGGTCTTCCCTATTTCCATCACATCCCCTACTCCAGAATCTACAGTGGCTCCCCATTGACTCTGGGACAGAGCAAGTCCAGAGACGACCTGAATTCTGCCATTGATTAGCTCTACAAATGACTTTGGGCAAGTTACTTCTGTTTCCTGATCTGCAAAATGAGGAGGACTGGACTAGAAAGACACCTTCTAGTTCTAACATTCCATGACCCAGTAATTGGGCTAACGTATAAATTCCTCAGCGTGGCATTTGAAGCTTTACAAGTACACCTTGTATATCCATTCTTATATCAAGGGGTTCTCCAAAACTCACCCACTTCAGCCAGTTTGGTCTCCTCATGGTTCCCCCATCCTACCATTACCTTGGCACACCCCCATTCTACCATACATGGAACATCCTTTCTCACGCATATCCTTCCTCTTCAAGGCCAGATGAAGCCCCCTTCCCTTTCCTACTTTCCCCTTGGAAGCCTTCACTCATGGCCCTAGTTCACAGTGAGCTCTTCCCCCTGTACCCTCCCCCAACAAAACACTGTCTTCACCCTTCGTTCAGCCTTTATCACCTACTGCCTTATTTTGGTACTTGGTTTTCTTTGTAGCATTCAAACAAGACTTGGAGTTTCCTGAGGACAGGGAGTGCTTTCCCCATTGTACCTAGCACCAGGCTAGGCACATAGGTGATGTGTAGAATTGAAAGGAAGCCATTTGAGGGGAGCCATATGGCCACGGGAGACCTTTTGTGTGGCTGACAGTCCATCCTTGGCTGCCAAGCGACAGCTGGACACCTCCCCACACCGATGCTGCTGTGACACCGACAGTCCAGCCCCACTGTTCTCTGGGACTTAGGATGGTGACTGATAGGGGGCAGGGCAGGAGACGATCTGGGATCCTGACCTTTAAAGGGCCTGAGTGTGGGGTGGTTTGCTCAGGCCCTCCAGCTTTGTCCATTCCCCCATTCTCAGGGAGGGACTGTGCTTTTAGCTGGGAGGGTTCTGCCTCATTGAGGCAGGCAGGCAGGCGAGGGGCAGCTGGAGAGCAAGGCAAGACTCTGAAGTCCATCCATCTGGGAGCCCTGTCCCCAGGGAATAACAACTCCCCACAATAAAGTGGGGCAGAGAGGACCTGGAGAGAGGAGCCTTAGGATATTGGAGCTGGGAAGACCCTTATTAGGGATCAACCAGTCCAATCCCCTCACTTGAGAGATAAGAAGGGGAAAGGATTTAGCCCAGGTCCTGCCCCACCTCCAGGCAGACCTGGGATTGAGACCCAGGTTTCCTGGCTCCCCAAAGAGGGGGCTTTTGATTGTAGGATGTGGGGATAGGAGGGGGTTGGGGTAGGTGGGGGACCCTGCTGAGATGTTGGTGGAAGTGACTCAACTCTATCCCAGCTGTAGAAGTCCCTGAGGCTGAGGAGGGATGCTGCCCGGGGCCATCAGCTCTGGGGACGGAAGTTCTGTACAAAGCTAGGCCCAATGTACACTATGGCCTGGGCTGCCAGGCACTGTTGGGTTAAAACTACAGCAAGTGTCTGTTTTTGTCGTTATCTACATGGCTATACAGGGCGCTAGGTGGCTATACATGTACACTTCATACATACATACATACATATACATAGCTAGAGCTCATTAGGTTCAAGGTAGAAAATTGCTAGGCCGGCCAACCCTGACCCTCCCCCTTCCCAACGCCATCAGACCCTTCCCCGTGGGAAGAGGGAGGGGGGCAGAGGTTGGGGTTGAGGTTGGGTAGGGGATGGGATGCTCTTCAGCCCCTGGAGCTCAGTTGCCTCTGATCAGGGGCCAAGGACACCCGCTAGTCTAGAACAAGGGGGGGGGTGCATTTTTTTCAAGGAAACCCTTTCCCTTGGCCAATCCCACCCCCGGACCCATCTGGCTCCCCAGGACATATCTGACTCCCCGCCCAATCCCTCCCTCTGGGGCTTTCAGCCCCTCCCTCCCCCCTTTCCTCAAGTGGTAAAAGAATCTATAAAAGCAAGTGACCCCCCAAATCTACAGCTCTAGGAATGCCTGGTGTTCTCCTGTCCTGGGCTGGTGTGTGTGTGTGTGTGTGTGTGTCAGGGGGGTTATTATAATGATTACTGTTATTGTTATTTTCCTAATCACAGTTAAACCAGAAGGAAAACATAAAAGAAAGTTTAGGGGTAAGAGTAAGAGCCCAAGTTCATAGATTAGAAGGCAGTTTGGAGCGGACAGGTGGCTCTGGGGCACCCACCAGTCCTGTGGATTCTCGGCCCCGGGGGGCGGCAGTCAGGGAGGGTCCCCCCGTAGAGGCAGCTTCAGCCCCAAACAATGGTGGGGGTGGGGGCAAAGAACCTGAGGATGTCTGCCGAGGCAAGGTGACCCTCTGGGCCGGGCCTGTGCCAAAGGGCCTTCCAAGGGGTATCAAACCCCCGCCCCCACCCCGGAAAGGCGGGAAGGCAGCCACGGACTCCCCTGAGGAGTGAGGGGAGCCCCGGAGCAGCGTCTGAGCCCCATCCTGAGGGAGGGCTGGTTGAGAGGCTGAGATGAGCTTGAGGTCCTGTGTGAGGCGGCCCGGGGCGAGAGGTGGGGTGCCCCGGCGCTGGGGGATCTGTGGTGGGGGGCTGGAGGCAGGGGGCAGAAGCAGGGAGCCGTGGGAACCTGATGCCCGGGGTGGGGCACATTGAAAAGTTCTCCCTGGGCCTGGGCTCTGACTGGGAGGGCTGAGGCCTCTGGGTGTGAAGGCCATAGAGGACACCCCTCCGGAGGCCCCCATGGCAAAGGGCAGCCTCTCCGGCTGCATCGGTGACATCCCTAATGCACTTGGTGGGACAGAGGCTGGGGAAGAGGCTCCAGGTGGCTGAACCAGCTGACCTGGGCTCGAGGATGGGGAGCCAGAAGAGGCTGGAGGTGGCAAGAAGTGTTCTAGGAGCCCCAGGCCCCCCGTGGCCCCAGCCAGGGGCTGCCCCTGAGCACCTGGAGGGGACCGGGTGCGGCTGGGGAGTGGGGTGAGCAGGGGTGAATCAGAGGAGGACAGGGAGCCGCCCGAAGCCTTCTGGAAGTGGCCAAAGCCAGTGGCGGCTGGGGTGGTGGGTGCTGCCGAGGCGGTCTCAAGTGGGGAGCCGCAGGCTCCCGGAGGTGGCGGTCCAGGACCAGCAGGTGGAGAGCTAGCTGAAGAGAAGGGGCCGAGGCCTGCCGGGGCGGAGAAGCCAGCCAACTGCTGGATGTGGAAGGAGGACGAGGACGGCGTGTCTAGCTGGGATGGGGTGCTGGCTGGGGAACCCAGAGCAGACGGGATCAGGGAGTGGAGACGCTTCAGGTGCCTCGGAGTCTGACCAGGACCCAGAGAGCCCAGCCCAGAGCTGGCGCCTGTTGGGGGCCGGAAGATGGCGGCAGGGAGGCGGGGGTGGTGGGTGAGAGCAATGGCCACAGAGGTGGTGGCAGCAGCTGCCTGTAGCGGGGCCTGGATTAGGGGGGTCCAGATGACTGGTGTGGGTGTAGAGGCCGCAGCGGACTGGACGTGGTGTGCACAGTGCGCCATTTCTCGGTCATGCTGCACAATCTGTTGGATGATCTCATTCTCCTGGTAGTTGAAGACTCCTGAGTTCAGGTCATGCTGGACTTTGTGCAGAAGGATGGAGTTTTTCTTGCCTGGAGGGAGTGGAAGGAGGGAAGGATGGATAATCACAATCAACCAACCAACCAACACAGATGAAGTGTCCACCATGAGTCAGCTACTGTGCCTGGCACTAGGCAAAAGTTACAATCTTGCCCTTAGGAGCTTTCATTTGATTGGGTACAACAGTGTGGATGCATATGGGCATACACAAAAGAGATGAGGTGATGGAGGGAGAGAGAGCTGAAGTTCAGGAGAAGATAATGCCAGGCCCCGGATGCTCTCCTTGCATGTGACTTGTGCCAAGTCCTCAACTCTGTCTGAGTCTTAGTTCTTCCCGCCATAAAACGAGGGGAGTTGGTCACACTGTCCCCATTCCCTTTTGCTTAATCAACATGGCCCATTACAGGGCTCCCCTACCCCCACCACTCACCAATGCGGTCCAACCGATCCAAAGCCACAGTCTCAAAAGCCCGACGCATCATGGGATATTCCTCCAGAACCTCATTGAAGTTGTCCACAGACAGTGAATACAAGCGGCAGTAGGTATCAGCACGGACACTGGCTGTGCGCCGCCCTCTCGTTAGCAGGCATATCTCTACAGGGTAGAGACAAGGCAAAAGATGAAGGCAACATGAGATATGGCACTGGGGCAAAGACCTCTCAGGTTCAGGGGTTTCTGTCTTTCAACAGTTCCAATTTGGGACAACCTTAAAATGAAACCTTGGTTGTAGTTCTGGTTTTTAAGAATTCTGATCAATGAAATGCAATGATAAATCAAATGACAGTTTTTGGAGAGACTGTGGAAAAACAGGCACATCAGTGTACAATTGGTAGAGTTGAGGATTCGTGCAGTTTTTCCAGAAGGCAATTTGTAACTATGCCTAGAAAGTTATTAACTGTTGCATCCTCTGATCCAGCAATACCACCACTGTGTATATATTCCAAAGAGATCAAAGAAAGAGGAAAAGGACCCACAGGTACACAAATATTTATATTTTCTCTTTTAATGCTGACAAAGAACTGGAATGTAAGGAAGTACCCATCATTCAGGGACTGACTGAACAAATCATGTGAATCATATGAATTTGATGGAATACTATGGTGAAATGATAAGGAAGATGTTTTCAGAGAAATTTGGGAAGACATATGAACTGATGCAGGGTGAAGTGAGCAGAACCAGGAGAACAATTTGCATAATAACAACAATATCATAAATACAAACAACTTTGAGTGACATAAGAACTCTGAGCATTTTAATGGCCAACTATGATTCCAAGAGGACCCATGATAAAGCCAGCTGCCCATCTCCTGACAGAGAAGGGAGGATAAGATCAGGGTGAAGAATGAGACGTATACTTTGGGCTAGGGTCAGTACAGGAATTCTTTAATTTTTTGTTTGATATATTTGTCACAAGAGTTATGTTTTTCTTTTCTATATTCAGTGGGTAGTGAAGAGTTGAGAAGGAGAGAAAATTAATATTTGTTGTTTGAAAAAATACAATTTAGTTAAAATAGTTTTAAAATAGAAAGCCTTGGGGGCAGCTAGGTGGTGCAGTGGATAAAGCACCAGCCCTGGATTCAGGAGGACCTGAGTTCAAATCTGGCCTCAGACACTTGGCACTTACTAGCTGTGTGACCCTGAGCAAGTCACTTAACCCTTATTGCCCCGCAAAAACAAAAAAAGGAAGCCTTGGTGTCTGACCCAGATGGTCAGCCCTGCCCCTCTCCCTCTGCCCATCTCTTCCATTTCTGCTCTCTGGCCCTGATGACTTTCACTCTCCCCATCCTGGGCTGCAGTCAAAATCTCAGCTGTCTGTTTCTCCCTGCTCTCCCCGCCCCCCCAGCCCCAAGGTTTATCAACCTTCAACCCCACTGTACTCCTCTGAGTGGACCAGGGAAGTGTAAGAGGGTTGCTCTTCTAGCTCAGGCCTTGGCAGGCTGTAGCCCCCATCAGGGCCAGGGGAGGCAGAGCGTGATCTCACCTCCAAAGTAGGAGCCATCTGCCAGCTTGGTCTCTTTATTACCCTTGGTGAGGACGCTGACCACGCCATGCTGAATGAAGTACATCTTCTTGCCGATGGTGCCTTCCCGGATGATGTAGTCACCTGGCTGGAAAACCTCGAACCGCAGCTTCGTCAGCATCGACGTCACAAAGTTGGGGTCCGCATTGGCAAACAGGGGCATGGAGGCCACCAGCTTTCGACAGTTAAAGTTGATGATCTCCTATTCAGTCAGCCAGGGCAAAGGTGGGGAGAGAAGGGCGGGACAGGGACATGAAGGAATAAGTACAGAATCAGGCAGGGGAACACCAGGAAGGATGAGGTAAATGAAGAAGAAAGAAGGTGAGAGGGAAAGAGGAATGGAGGAAGGAAATAATAAGAGTCCAGAATGAGAGCAGGGACCAATATTATTAGGGTTTCTTACCCTTTTCCCTTTGCCCCCCTTTCTAGGCCCCTGCTGGAAGATGCATGTAGGGGAGTGGGAGCTCGAGCCCCCTTCCTCCCATTGCTCCTCCTGCTCACCTCCCGTAGTGGCTCACTCAGCTCGCCCAGGATGCTCTCCTCATCAAACATCTTGCCCTGGTAGCGGTGCTCATAGTAGTCATGGATGCGCTGCCGGGTGTCAGGTGGGAGTTTGTGGAAGGACATGTACTGTTCCACTTGCTTGTACTGGTTGGGGGAGAGAAGGGGCAGATGTCACAGGGTGGGTCAAGGGAGAGAAGGAAGAGTGAGGACCCTGTACACAGCCCCGCCCTGAGGAGCCCTGAGGAGCCCTGGTGTGAGAGGAGAGCAGAGGCTTGGATCTCACCTCTGCCACTTACCCTCTGTGTGACTTTGGGCAGGAACTTGCCCTCCCCAGGCCACAGTTCCCTCATATGCAAAATGAGGGAGTCAAATCCAATGGCCTCCAGCTCAATCTATAATCTACAATTGTACATACTACAATCTGTCGTCCCCAATGACCTCTCTGGACCTCAGTTTCTTCAACTGTAAAATGACAGGGCAAGAACAGATGACCTTAGGGATCCCTCCCACTCCAGATTCTATGATCAAACTCAAAAGAGGCCTGGGCTGGCTCATTAGGTAGTGAGCTCCCTGTCACTTGGGGTTTCCAAGTGAATCCTGGATGACCATTTGTCAGAGATATTTTAGAGGAGCATTCTTGTTCAGAGATGGGTAGGACCAGGCAGCCTCAGGTCCCTTTTTCCTTCCTGACATCCTGGGGGAGGAAGAAATGACCGGTTCCCTCAATATATATATAAAACCTGGTGCAGCACATTGTGAAGCTGGCAGATGTTCCCTGAGTCTCCCCCTGGTGGTGGAGCCTGAAGCTGTAGATCATCCAGGTAGGGAGAAGCAGGCTGATGTGGAGGATGGGGGACGGGGGAGGGCACAGCTAGGCGGCACAGTAGATAAAGCACTGGCTCTGGATTCAGGAGGACCTGAGTTCAAATCCAGTCTCAGACACTTAACACTTACTAGCTGTGTGACCCTGGGCAAGTCACTTAACCCTCATTACCCTGAGGGGGAAAAAAAGCTCTGGCCTCAGGAAGGGTGCCCACAGGAAACTGGAAGAGCAACGAGGGAGGGGCTAGGAGATGAGGCCAGGGAGAAGATGTAGTCAGGTCAAACCCTGGACACCCTAGACTCAATGGCTGGATTGGAGGTATGTTAGATTCCCAACTCTGAGATTTAAATCATAGGGGGTTTTAAGCTGGCAGGAACCTCAGAGAGCAACTAGTGCAGCCCCATTGTTTCCTAGATGAAGAAACTGAAGCCCAGGGAGTAACTTGTCTAAGGTCACACAAGGAATAAGTAGCAAAGCCGACATTCGAACCCAGATGCAGGTTCTACAAATCCAGAAATCCCAAACTCTTTCAATGCTCTCAAAAATTAACCTCAATTTTATCTTCATTCGTTCCAGGGCCAATATATTCCTTCTGAAAGCCCCACCTTCTTCCTCAGGGGGCCACAGGAGAGAACGTAGAGGGTGTTCTTGTTTAGAGGAGGAGAACATTAGCAGGCTGGGCAGAAAGGCAGTGGAAAGAAGCCTGGGGAAGGAAGGAGTCCCATATGGAGTCCTAACCCTGAGACCTGGGTTCAAATCCCAACTTGGCCTTTTTACTTGTATGACCTTGAACAAGTCACATCCTTCCTCTGAGGCTTAGTTTATTCATCTGTAAAAGAGGAAGGTTGGGGGCAGCTAGATGGCACAGTGGATAGAGCACCAGCCCTGGAGTCAGTAGTACCTGAGTTCAAATCCGGACTCAGATACTTAACACTTACTAGCTGTGTGACCCTGGGCAAGTCACTTAACCCCAATCGCCTCACTAAAAAAAAAAAAAAAGAGGAAGGTTGGTCTTGATGATTCTTGGGGGCTCTTCCAGCTCTGAGCCCTAGGTTCCTAATGTAACTGAGAGAATCAGAGCACCACTGGATACAGGAATGAGCAGGTCTCAGTGGTCAAGGGCCAGCATAAGGGTCCCTGTTCCACCCAAGATCAGGGGACACCTGACCAGTAAAAGCCAAGTAGGACAGCAAGTAGACAAGGAAGAAAATAGGAGCCCCATTTGGCAGAGGAGAGAGTTGGTCTCCTTCCAACGGAGTGTCTTGTTTCCTCACACCCCAAGGCAAAGCCCCATAGATGCTCATGGTGCCATTGTCCCCAGGGGATTCTTAGCCCAACATCAGATCACAGGTCACCAATGTGCAATCAGGGTCTGTTAATTACCAGTTTGCTTCATTCATTTCACAAGTATTGAATACATCAGGCACTGGAGATTCAAAAACCCAAACCAATAAATAATTCCTGCCTTCAGGGAGCTTACATTCCCTTACAAGGAAGGAAATAACAAAGATGTATATGGATGAAAAATATACATGAGACAAAAGCAGAGTGATTTTCAGGGAGTGAGGGTTGGTTTGGAGATGGGGCATCAGCAATCCTAGACAGGTCTCCGGTAGGAGGTGGCATTTGAGTTGGGTCTAGGGGTTCTTTAAGGCAGACATGGGAACTAGTTTACGCCAAGGCAGAATGTGGTGTAAGGTGAGCCTCAAACATGGCCGGAAAGTGGCGTTCACGAAAGACAGGACGGAGGAAAGTGTCTGGGAAGGTGACTTGGAGCCAAATTGTGAAGGGCTGTCAGGGCAAAGCAGAAGAATTTGTATTTTGTCCTAGAAGTCTGTACTGATGTAATACCCTCATTACTTCTTGCACGGTAGAATTAATTGTGATCATTATAATAGCAACCAACATTTTTGTTGCTGGCATCAAGAACAGGTCATAAATTTAGAGTGAGAAGGGAATTTGTAGCTCATCTACTCCAACCTATTTGTTTTGGAGCTGAAAATGAGACTGAGACAAGAGAGGTGACTTATTCAAGGTCACACAATGGTTGGTGCCCAATCCAGCCTTCCTCCCATGGCATCATAACTCTGTACCAAGAATCCCAGCCTAGAGTGGTACAAGGCTCTTGTTATCGAGATAAAAAGCCCCTGGCTGTATGACAGGAGCTTTACTCCATCCAGTGGTCCTGACTTCCATCATCATTTGACGGGGGCTTGGACCATGCAGAAGGAATTAGTGTCACATGAACACTGTACAGAGGTGTTTGTGTTTGAGGGCCATGAGTCTGTGTGAGGAAAGCAAGTGAGGCATAAGTGGGGAAGGTATGTGCCCATGTGTAGCTGTCCTGCAGGCAGCTGGCACCAGACTGTTTACACTGTCAGGATTCCCATGGCCATGTGCACTTAAAATTAAGAAGGCCAAGGTCATGGGTTTGAGCCATATTGGGGGTAAATGATGTCCCACAGAGAAAACCCCAACTCTAACAACAAAGCCATCTCTAACCCAGCCATGTACTAACACTAAATCCCCCAGACAGCTCCATCCCTAACTCTAATCCTAGACTGAGCCCTAACCAGGGGTGTGCTGGCAAATGTTTAACAACCAGATACGGGGGTGGAGGAGGAAATGTACATACAACATACTGGTGTGTTATTAACATTTTCTTCATCACTTTCTTAAATCTAGACAGTTAAGAAAATAACAAACCAAGCTCTGTTTGGTGGTATTTGTTGTCTTCTGGGGTGTAAATGCTGACACTGAAAATTTAACAATCAGCTCTTGGAGCTGACTCCAGCATGCCCTTACCCCTAATGGTGATAACAGGCTGAGCCTGAAACCCAGTACCCACCTAATTGTTCTGTAACTCAAGGTACAGAACGATCCTTAGACTTAATCTCATACTGAGTCATAACTTTGACTGCAGACTAACCTCTACAGACCAACTGACCCCTCAACTCTTTCACAGAATGACTCCAATTTTGACCAAACGATGACCCCTAATCCTGGCCACAGACTGATTCTCTAATCCTAGTCACAGACTGACCCATTGCCTGTGATCATCTATTTATTGTTGCATCAGTGGGGAGACTGGTGGGTAATAAGTTATTTCTCCTAACAGACACTTTTCTGAAGGTTAGTTAGGTCCCTCTTCCTGTCCTCTTCCATAATCATGATGGCTTGAACACTGTCAGACAATATGTACACCCATTTCATAGATAGGCAAAATAGTGATGGAGCTGGATCTGAACCAAGAGGAAGCAAAGGGAAATTGGAGATAGGGAAGGAGTAGGAGGGAACAGAGCCTAGACCTGGAGCTTCCCTGGTCACTCCCCAGTCCTTGTGGTCAGTTGGAGGCAAAGGAGCTCTCAATATCTATTCCCTTGGGTCCCAGGGGCTGAACAAGTAGCTTCCCAGGGGGTTCAGCCCAAGATGGCTTGGGAAAAAAAAGATAGTAGAATTGATAGGGTCAATGCTGGGGAGTGGGTCCTAGGCTAAGTTGTACTGAGGCAGCCAGTAGGCTTAGCACTGGGATGGGGATGGGTCAGGGGGGTATTAACAAAGGGAAGGGGGGGTAGCTAGGTGGCACAGCAGATAAAGCACCGGCCCTGGATTCAGGAGGACCTGAGTTCAAATCCGGCTTCAGACACATGACACTTACTAGCTGTGTGACCCTGGGCAAGTCACTTAACTCTCATTGCCCTGCAAAAACCAAAAACCAAAACAAAACAAAAAAACAAAGGAAAGGGAATAAGTATTTATATAGAGCCTACTATGTGCCAAGCACTAGGAGGAAAAGACTCAGAAGCCCTCTGCCCCCTACAAACCTCTTCTCTAGGCAAGGTCCTGAGGGCCTACCACATGACCCCATCTTCAACCTATTGAACACCTACTGGAGCGGATCAGGTTCTACTCTTCCAGGAAGCCTTCTCTGACCACTGCACCCCATCCATCCTCTCTCCCTCCTCTGAGTACTTTCTGCCTCCTGGAAATGTGGCTGAGCCAAGAGATATGCACACAGTGGGGCTCAGTAAGAGCTAAAGACCGTTCTTTCCTTACCCCTCCATCAAGGCTCCTCACCCTTTCTATAACAACAGAAACTTCAGCTTCCATTCAGTCCTCGGCTGGGGCAGGTCAAGGTTGGGTGAGGGGAAGGTGAGGGAGCTGAGTAATAATTATCCATGAATATTAATGCAGCCATTGCCAGGGCAGATAAAGTCACCTGGGCCCCTGGAGAGGCAGGAGTGGCTGAGAGTGAGGGCCAGAGCTCATTGGGCAGGAATCTCAGGCTGACCAGCTGTTACTGAGGTTGCAGTTTCCCATTGGCCCCAGTCCCTCTGTTTTTCGAGGGAGCATCGCTAGCACTGGGCATTCTGGGGATAGGAAGGATGGATACCCATCCCAAATCACACCGATATCTATGTGCAAAGTACTGTTACACATACGCCTGTGGCCCTGTGTGTTCAAGATTCTCTACAACTTGATTCTAACCTAGTTTTCCAACCTTGGAGTCAGTGTGGTATCATCAAGGGAACATAGGATTTGAAGGCAAAGTACCTGAGTTCGAATCCTGGCTCAGCAACCTACAACCTGTGTGACTTTAGACAAGTCACTTAACCACCCTGGGGGTGCTTCCTTACCTGTGAATGACAGGCTTGGACTTGATGACCTCTAAGATCCCTTCCATCTCTCTTTTTTTTTTTTTTTTTTTGCAGGGCAGTGAGGGTTAAGTGACTTGCCCAAGGTCACACAACTAGGAATTGTCAAGTGTCTGAGGCTGGATTTGAACTCAGGTCCTCCTAAATCCAGGGCCAGTGCTTTATCCACTGCGCCACCTAGCTGCCCCCTTCCATCTCTAAATCTCTGATCCCCATTACCTCCAGGATCAGACATAAAGTCTCCTGCTTGGTGTTCAAAGCCCTTCACAAGCCGATCTCTTCCAATACTTCCAATATCTTTACTCCCCTCCATGAACTCCAGGATCTAGCAACATCTGATCTCCATGCTGCTCCTCACCCAAGACCCTCCATTCCCCAACTCCATGTTTCCAATGTCCTCCTCATCTCACCCTTTTTGCTTTCTTGGCTTCTTCCAAGGCTTAGTTCAAACTAATCTGATTCTGGAGGCCCTTCCCGGTCAGGGCCTTCCTTCGGACATTGCCGCCTGCCCATCTATTATTGTGCATCTGTCTCGTCTGTCCATAGCTGTTGGCGTGTGGTCACCCCCAAGTGAATTCCCTGAGGGCAGGCACCATCTTTTGCCTTCCTCTCAGTAAATGCTTGGCTCCTGACTGACCAGTTTCAGGATCTGTTTTTCTCCAGATGTTCTCTGCTTAGTTAATGATGCTCACTCCTCTCTCCACTGTGACCTTAGGGATTTCAACCCATCCTTGAAAGCACAACCCAAATGCTGCTTTGTACAGGAAGCCTTCCCTGATTTTCCCCCACCACCAGCCTCATTCCCAACCTAGTCATGATCTTTGCCCTATCAGACCTTACTCTGTGCTCTGTATCTCTCAGTCTAGTTCTACTTTTCCAGCATTATCTGTGATCCCATGTGGATCTCCACCGTGGCCTTTCCATATATGTGAATTGTGACCTCTGTGTCCTTTCCACACATGAGAACTGTTCGTCTCCACCTCTGCTATTCCTTAAGCCTTGCATGCCCTCTCTCCTCTGCTCCACCTACCCGCCCTTCCAGGCATAGCCTCCTCCTCCCCTCCTCTGAGATCCTATAGTACAATCCTGTCTTCAGTTGTCCCCTACTTCTCCCAATTAGACTGTGAGCTCCCTTAAGGTGACTCTTTCAAAGCACCTGGGGCATGGAGTGTCGGTAAACACTTATTGAAGAGCCCACTCCTTCTCTCCCATCCCAGGAGAAGGCCATCAGACAGGTCACCCTAGATGTTCCCCAGCCTGCCTTGGGTTCCATGTACCAAGGAATCCTGGTGGTACTGGAAATAAGCAAACAGCACTCACACCAAGAAGCAGCAGGGCATAACAGGGCACTTGTTCATCATAAAGAACACTAGAGTTGGATTCAGGACACCCAGGCTAAAGCCCCAGGTCTCTGTTTACTAGCCATGAGACTGTGGGCAAGTCCTGTTACCCCTCTGACTCAGGTTCCTGTAAAAATAGGGCTAATGCCCATCATCTCATAAGGGGACAGTGAGAGGGAGTGAGTCATGAACACCAATCATCTCGCCAGCCACCAAGGGCTATTCCAGGGAGGGAGCCCCTGCCCAGCCCAGGGCCCCCCCGACTCACCTTCTCCTGGTACTGGCGCCTCGAGGAGTCCAGCGACTGGATGAGGGCCGTGGCGTGACCGATGAACATAGCATAGCAGGTGGCACCCACAATCATGCTAAGCATGGTGAGCCAGACGTCCGACATGCCCACTGGTGCCTGCTTTCCATAACCTATACAGAGCATGTGGCTCATGGCCTTGAACAAAGCATAAGAGTACTGCTTCCCCCACGAGTCGTTCTGGAGACAGACAGACAGACAGACAGGCATACAGACGTTAGCTTCCACTCCCACAGAACAAGGCACCTGGTTTAGGGTTGAAATAATAGAGCCCAAACCACGGAAAACCTCACAGGGGAAGACTCATATGAACAGATGCAAAGGGAAGGAAGGACAATCCACACATTAACCACTAGAATGTAAAGAAAAACAGTTGTGAAAAGCTTCAGAACTGTGATTGGCAGGGGCATCTAGGTGGTGCAGTGGATAGAGCACCGGCCCTGGATTCAGGAGGATCTGAGTTCAAATCCGACCTCAGACACTTAACACTAGCTGTGTGACCCTGGGCAAGTCACTTAACCCCAATTGCCTCACTAAAAAAAAAAAAAAAAGAACTGTGATTGGCAGTGACCAACAGGACTTCAGTGGTCTGAAAGGAGAGCATGTCTCTCTACTCTCTGTGGAAAGGTGGTGGGCTATGAGTACATTCCTCCTGAACACTGAAGATGCTCCCATTGCTTATTCCAGCCACAAGCTTTATCTTTCTTTCTTTTTTCCTTCCTTCCTTCCTTCCTTCCTTCCTTCCTTCCTTCCTTCCTTCCTTCCTTCCTTCCTTCCTTCCTTCCTTCCTTTCTTTCTTTCTTTCTTTCTTTCTTTCTTTCTTTCCAGGTCAATGAGGGTTAAGTGACTTGCCCAGGGTCACACAGCTAGTAAGTGTCAAATGTATGAGGCCAGATTTGAACTCAGGTCCTCCTGAATCCAGGGCTGGTGCTTTATCCACTGTGCCACCTAGCTGGCCCTCACACGCTTTATCTCAATGAGGCTATGACCTCATATTTGCCTCCCCACCTCCAAAGTTTTCATATACAGTTATCCCTTCCACATTGCAGGGGTTAGGGGAATGGCGCTCCCTCAAGCTGGAAAATCTGCATAAAATTTTTGGGCCCTTCCTTTGTACCAGAGATGAAGTCTGAATTATTATGATATTAAACGATAAAATGTTGATATTCTCCTATACTATACAATTATTTTATGCATTTCTGAGTATCCAAACCTTTCCTGTTTCATCTGCTAGCCTTCACATGCTGTCCACAACTTCTACAAAACTCCCCCAAATTTCCCACTTAATTTCTTATGCTGATCCACACTATATCGAATGGGAAAAGTCATGATGGGGAAGAGATAACTGCACTTTGTGCATCATAGCCACTCTGTGCCCTGCTCCTTGGGAAAGTCTCTCGGCTGAGTTGAACCCAGATGGATTGAGTATTTCCCCTTGTGAGTCAGATATGGCCCACAGGCTGATTTGTTTACTCCACCATGGATAGACCAGGCGGGTTCTGTTATGTGGGGAGGGAGTGGATAGGTGGAGGGGGCAGTGAAAAGGGGAGAAATCACTGAAAAGTGACAGTTACGTTTTAAAAAATCAATAAAAAGGGGCAGCTGGTGGTGCAGTAGATAGAGCACCGGCCCTGGATTCAGGAGGACCTGAGTTCAAATCCGACCTCCGACACTTGACACTTACTAGCTGTGTGACCCTGGGTAAGTCACTTAACCCCAATTTCCCGGCCAAAAAAAAAATCTCAAATTCTCAAATGACAACAGAGGCAATTATCCTCCAAAGGGCCAGGAGTAGAGATGGGGTTGGGGGGGGGGGAAGGAAAGGGTTAATGTCTTAAGGACAGTGGGGTTTGCTGTGCAAAGGCAGCAACAAAAGATTCCTGCTCTATCCCAGCCAATGCAGCCCAGGTTGTTGGAGTGAGGTCACATGCCTGGTAAGAGGCAAAGCTCAGCCTGTCTGAGTTAGAAACATGAAACAGGGACAGTCCCGTGACTTATTTTGGCACTTTGACTCCCCCAAATTACCCATTTCCCAGCAGAGGCTTCCATCTCAGTCTAGAGGATGAGGCAGGAGCAGGGCCTACACTCGGGCCCTTCTCCCTGTAAAGACAGGATCCAGCCCAGCTCACTGGTTAGATTCCTAAGGAAGGCTCTTGACCTCTCCTCCCTTGGTGACTAGGGGCTTGCCCAATCACTCTCTCCACTCAAAGCCTACTTCCCAGTACAGGCATCTTTCACTGAACTTCATGGCATAGAAATGATATGGGTTCAAATCCTCACTTCAGACCCTCACTGATTGTATACCCCTGGAAACAGTATATCAGCCTCAGTTTCCTCGTTTTGTAAAATAGAGATACAATTCATGGTACCTACCTCAGAGGGTTGTTGGGGGGGGGGGCAGGCTTGGATGATAGCATGAGGATCATTCCATTACAAAGTCCCCCTTGCAAACTTAATGGGACTATGTCAGGATCTAGAGGTCATCAATATATTTTTCTTTTCTTTTTTTTTTTTTTTTGCAGGGCAATGGGGGTTAAGTGACTTGCCCAGGGTCACACAGCTAGTAAGTGGCAAGTGTCTGAGGCTGGATTTGAACTCAGGTCCTCTCCTGAATCCAGGGCCGGTGCTTTATCCTAGAAGTCATCAATTAGATTACATACCAGGCAATTGACCTTTAAAACACCTTTCTACAAAGTAAAATCCATTGAGTCTCACTGTTAGAGAAGAGCCAGGGAGATCATAGATTCTTAGAGTTGGAAAGGTGAGACCTCAAAGTCACCTGGTCCAACCTTGGCATTGGTTATCCAATCTCTGCCTGAACCCTTCACAGAAGGTGTCCTTAGGACATCCTGCTACTTTTTTGGACAGTTCTTATTGTGGAGAATTTTTTCCTTAGGTTGAGCCAGGATCTGCCTCTCTGTGATTTCAATCAATTAGTTAATCAATCATTTAATAAGCACCTACTGTGTGCTAGGAAGAGAAGGAAACCATTCTTACTTATCAGCTTATAGTCCGGGGGTGAGACACAACAAGGACACTTATAAATAGATGGAATAAATATAAAGAGAATAAATGTAAGATTAAGGGAGGGAGGGAGGGAGGGCACCAGCAGCTGCGAGGAGCATGGAGGAGGAATCATTAAAGTCTTCCTGTAGAATGTGGTACTTGAGTTGTGCCTTGAAGGAGAGGGCTCTGTGAGGTGGAGGTGAGTGGGGAGTACAGGTATTGACCTTGAGTCAGGAAGACCCGAGTTTAAATTCAGCCTCTAAAACTTATGAGCTGTGATCCTGGGCAAGTCACTTAACTTCTGTCTATCTCAGTTTTCTCAACTGTAAAATGGGGATGATAAATAACACCTACCTCCCAGAGTTGTTGTGAAGATCAAAAATATTAGCAAAATGCTTAGCACAGTGCTTAGCAGATGAGGAAACTGAGGCAGGTGAAGGTTAAGTGACTTGCCCAGGGTCACACAGCTAGTAAGTATCTGAGGTAGGATTTAAACTCAGATCTTCCTGATTCTAGGTCTAGCAATTTATCCACTGTGACACCTAGCTGCCATTTATTTGTAAACTGTGTGGCACAGTGCCAGGTATATAGTTGGTGCTCAATAAATGCATATTCTTTTCCTTCCAAGCACTTCCTGAGGCACTTGTTTTCTAAAGCTACACAAGGACATAAGGCAATTCTTTCAACACTTAAAAGGCTATGATTATGCTACCTGCTCCCAAACTTCTCGCCTTTAGACATCTACTTCTCTGAGCCCATCCCCGTAAGACTTTTATGATCTTTTGCATTTATGACGAGCATGCTCTCATAATGGATTTTAGCTCAGCAGTTTTCTTATGGGACCTTGATGATTTTCTATATTCATCCTCCATCTATCTTCCTCTCTTCTATCTTGGGGATTATCCTTTAAACATGTGAGTTCATGGGTGAGCTCCCTGTGCAGCCCTATGGGTCTTCCCTTTTTCTTGTTGCTATCAGTTGTATGACTGCATCAGGAGATGACATTATTTGAAAATTCCCTCTCCTCCAGAACCAGTTTAATTCAATCCAAATCTACTGTCTACTATCAGGAAAACTCATCTCCCTGAGTTCAATCTGGCCTCAGATACTTACTAGCTGTGTGACCCTGGCCGAGTTACTTTACCCTGTTTGCCTCAGTTTCCTCATCTGTAAAATGAGCTAGAGTTGGAAATGGCTAAGTCACTTAGCTAGGCAGTGGGAATACAGAGACCAAAAGAAATGACAAACAGTCCCTCCCCTCAAGTAGCTTCCATTTTATTCGATACAACATGCAAACAGAGAATATAAAGGTATAATAAGATGAGGATGCAGAGAGCATTAATGACTAGTGGGAATCTAGGGAGGCCTCCAGGAGGAGATGGTACCCAAGCAAGACCATGGAAGAAGCAAAAGATACTAGGTACTGAAGGTAAAGAAGGAGTGTCCATTTCATCAGCCATGGCAGACAGGCCAACTGCACTTTATAACCTCAGGTCATTGGAATCTGACCTCTCTTCTCTCTGAACTGTGAAATCTGCTCTCTCAGTGTCTACGGTATTCAGGGTGTCCCCTTTGTTATCAGTTATAAACTCACTCTAATAACCCATGGTTACTGCCTCCCAAGGTTCCTGTCATTTCTATTTTACCAACTCATTTGTCCTCATTGATCACAATCAGTTCAAGAACAGCAGTTCCCCACTTTGTTTTCTCCAGTTTCTGGAGGATAAAATTATCAGCAAAGCAAGTCAAGAACTTGTCAGCTGTATCTGCTTTCTTCTTGCTGTTTGTCCTTCATTCTCGAAGAAGACCATGACATCAGGATAATGCTATGACTTACAGTGAATTGGATTTAAGTGAGGGAGGGCTGCTCAAAATCACCAGTCTCACTCTCTCCTCCAGAACCATCTGGGTCCAGTGGCAAGATAATACAGCAGGACAACTGGAGATGGCCCTGGATGTTTAAAGCGATTGGAGTTAAGTGACTTGTCCAGGGACACACAGCTAGTAAATGTCTGGGGTAAGATTTGAACTCAGGTCCTCCCAACTTCAAGGCCAATGCTCTATCCACTATGCCATCTAGCTTACCTCTTGTATCTGCTTTACAGATATTGAGAAAGTCAAAGTACTTCTCCCTTCCCCCAACCCTCGGCTCTTCTCACTGCACACACAATGATATTTTGCCATATCAGCTCTGTGGTTCTTTAGGAATTCTTTATCCAATTCCTCCATTCATCTGGAGGTGCAGTTGCCTTCAGCATAATATGCCCTCTATTGTTTTTTTTCCCTTTGACCTTTACCAAAATGCTCTTCACCAGGCATTTCACCTCCAGACCCTGTCCCAACCCTAAGATTTATAGATTTCCACCTAGATGAATATCTCATTGACATTCAATTAGAAGGGGCCGCTAGGTGGCGCAGTGGATAAAGCACCAGCCCTGAATTCAGGAGTACATGAGTTCAAATCCAGCCTCAGACACTTAACACTTACTAGCTGTGTGACCCTGGGCAAGTCACTTAACCCCAATTGCCTCACCAAAAAGAAAAGACATTCAATTAGAATTTGATCCAAGGGCTGCCATGGCCAATGAATTCATCACTGAGTGTCTGGCCCAACAGTGATGAGCCAGAGGAGGAGGAGGAGAATTAGCTGACATTATGTGGTACTTTCCATGATCTCAAGTTTCTTCTTGACAAAAGGGTCATCTTTTTTTGTGGGCAATGGGGGTCAAGTGACTTGCCCAGGGTCACACAGCTATTAAGTGTCAAGTTTCTGAGGCTGGATTTGAACTCAGGTCCTCCTGAATCCAGGGCCGGTGCTTTATCCACTGTGCCACCCAGCTGCCCCAAAAGGGTCATCTTTTAACATCAGTGGTCTTCCAGGGATGCTTGGTGGCTACAAGCTGGGAAACACAACAGTCTCTGAAGAATTAAAGTTGGATGTAATTCAGAGGCACATGGCAAGGTCAGACTATAAGGTGTTACTCAATGAAGAATTTCTTGGGAGAAAAGACATTAAGGATAGCTTTCAGAAAGATGAAGGAGTGGAAAAGAAGGTAGGACAGTCATGTTATAGAGAGGAATTAATGATGGACAGCTCATGTGTTCTGTTGGTATCTAAGAGTAGCCTCTCCCTCCTCCCACTGTTTGGCTACTCCCCTACTCTACCCTCCTAGCTCATTTGGTATTACAGGTAAGCAAATCAAAGCTTGGATTGGGTTCATTTCGAGGCATGTGTGATAAAAGAGCCTTTCCCTCCCAATCCAGAGCATTTGCAATATTTCCTGTCTGGTTTCAATCCAACACGTGGGGGGCTTTTCTTTTTTTGGCCACATGTGAGTGACTGAAAGTCTGAGACTAAGGAACAACCAGCAGTCTTCTGGGGGTCCAAGGAGCCTGGAGGACTGATGATACAGGAAGCTGAATCAGACCTGAAGGTGCATGTACAAGAGGACCCTGTCCTACTCTGCTCCTCATGGATATTGGGTGGGGGAAGGATAGCAAGAGGCTGGATGTGCCCACCCAGATACCACATTTCCAGGAAGGCATAGTTCTCATTTCTTTTCTATTTATTCTTTCCTGATCATAGGCTAGTTTTCAGAGATAGAAGTGACCAGGTTATGACCATATAAGTTGAAGAGGCATCAGAGGTCCCTGTAGCAGATAGTGAGTAGTAAAGGTCATTGAAACCAGTAGCAGTAATAGCCAAGTTTGGGGAAGGACCAGTGAAGTAATTGAGTAACCTGCTTGACCCACCCCAAGAGTACACTGACCTGTTAGGGGAGACGCTGCGTCCTGGAAGGAGCTAGCTCAGCTGAGCAAGGGAGTAACTCATCTATCATGAATCACCTTTGGTGGAAACCCTGCTAAAAGACTCCCATGACCAGGAATTGAGATATACCCTTTAGCCCCATATGTTTTCTATACTTGTGCCTCATTAATCTTTGTACTTCAAGGTTTGCACCCACTTAGGAAAGAGTAAGTTCAGTTTGGGAGATGTCATTATAATTTCTGTCCTTGCTAAACCTTGGTAAATACTCTCTTGTAAAAGCTAATTGATGTCAAATGGTTTATTGATATTGGGGAAGCACATGGATGGGGGCTCATTAGTGGCAGTACTAGAAACCCCAGCCTCTCAGGATTACTCTTAGAACCCTGCGGGGAGAAACAGCCTGGTGCCTTCTGTGGACCCAACCTATCAGTGCTAGTGGGAACTGAGGAAGCAGACCAGAGGGGAATGCTACACAAGCAATTCTAAGAGACCAAAGAGACCCTAAGTTATTAAGTGGACCTCTTGTGGAGTATTTATAGGGCAAAATGGATTGAGTCACAGGGGGTGAGAGGATAAGATTGGGTTATATATATATTGTTGAAGGGAGTGCCTACATGATCAATCCATAGATCCATCAACCAGCTAACATTAACCTATTAAACTTAGATCAAAATAGGTTCAGTGGCACGGCCATCTCCCCTTCTACATAACTCCTGTCTCTTGAATTGTGTAGTTCCTCCCATTGGCATAGTTCTGCCCTGAGTTTCATCCACACTCAGCTCCCCATACCAAGATCTCTCATTTGCTTTATTAATGACTATTAATCTGTAAATGAGCCCAGGAAACAGTTTCCAAACAGGCAGAAACTCTCCCCTCATTTTGCCTTCATCTTTTTCTCCCTTTTCTGCTTGTAGCAACACCCTTTGTGCCTTGCAGCACTCCCCTTTATGGGAGTGGCATGGGACCAATTTTCTTGCTGTTGTGTATCATCTGTGGTCTCTTAGCTCAGTGGATTAATGAGGCAAAGGTTTTGGTGTTTGATTTCCATTGGAATCCTTTGCTTTGATGCAGAGAGACTCCCTTCCCCAGCTAAAGGCTGACTTTTAACTTGACCTCTAAGTCATAGAATAATCCCTCTGGCCCCAGACACAGAGTTACTGATCCCTAATTCTGAGCACACGCTAACCCTTAATTCTAGTCTGACTCATCCTTGGGTCACATCATGGCTCTGCCATTTACGATTGCTTTACTTTGCCAGGCCTCAGTTTCCTTCCCTGTAAGGTGACAGAGTTAGACTAGATGACCCGAAAGGTCCCTTCTGGGTCTAAAACTAGAATCCAATGAACTGACTCTACCCTAACTCTGCTCACAGCCTGAATTCAAATCATGACCCCAGACCAACCCACTATCCTGGCCAAACATCTCATCTTCTGCAGGGCTCTAGAGGTGACACGTCCTCTGGAAAGCCTTTCTTCGCCATCCCTGCTATCTTCTCCACTCCATTTGCTGATATACCTTACCTCTTCAGATTGCCTTGCATTTTCTTAGCTGTGCGCCCCTAACCATTAGAATGTAAGATCTTTGAGGGCAGAGGCTCTTTGTTTTTGTTTTTGCACCTATGGTGTCCAGCATAGTCCATGCCACATAGTAGGTGCTTAAAAAATGTTTACTGAATTTGAATACATGTGGTATCTTGGTAATAGAGAGGACAGAATGAAGGGATACACATAACTCTACATGGCCCATTACCACACTAAAAGTTCATGTCTCTGGGGATAAATATATAAGCCCAATCTCATTAGCAGTGACATTTTTAGGATGATAATGTCGCAGGTCAACAGGCTGCCTCATCTGTCACAGACATAAACCATCTCCATGTTTGATTAAAGGCAGTGTGGTTTAGGGGAAATAGCAAAGGCTCTGGAGTCAGAGGTCCTGGGTTCAAATCCTGCCTCTAATGGTTACTCCCTGTGTGACTTTGGCAAAGTCCTTCCTGGACTTCAGGTTCCTAAATTATAAAATGAGGAAAGCTGGCTTCTAAGGTCCCTTCCAGCCACACATTGAGGAGCTTATTATTAAGCTTTCTACTTGGCTAAAGGAGGGAGGGGCAGGATGTGTCCATTTGATACAGAAGGAAACTGAGGCCAAGAAAGGGTGCTAAGAAGCTACTTGCTCAAGGCCATTGAAGTGGGTCTGGGTTTGACCTGAAGGAAGGACCCAGGTCTCCCAGCAACCAGAGCAAGCTGGGCCCCGTCTCTGGGCCTATGCCATCAGACAGACAGGTGGTGTTAGGCTGCCAGGGTGGGCTGCTCCCCGGTCCCAACCAGGCAGAGCCAACTCCTGGTCTCTCAGGGCCAGCTGCTTCTTTTCTTAATTGCCAGGGCCTCGGGGGATTCAAGGAAAATTCAATTCATATGTTTCTGATTCATTTACACTTAGCTCATCAAAAGACTGTTTTGTAAGGAGTCTGTTTGATGCAGAATATGCCTCCCGGTCTTTTTCAGGATCTTTCAAAGGTTTTTCTCCTCCCCCTTGGAACTGGGGATTTGCCTTTAGACCAAATCAGAGACTCTGGAAAGTGAAATTTAGCAAGTGGAATTCAGTTTTTCCTGGTGGGGAAGCAAAGTTGGGGGAGGGGATGTCGTGTTTTCCCCATTTTATTCACACTTATGAATTGGGATATGAAGCTCTTCCAGGCTCAGGAAGGATGCAGGTCTAATCACCAAGCTCCCAAGAACCCTGAAGGGAGTCCTCAGGTCTGGGGAATATTCACAGTTTATCTAATTTTTTTTCTAGTAAAATTTATATTGAGTGGTTTTGTCAAAGTGGTTTTGTTTATCTGATCTAGGATGTAGAGAGATCAAGCTTAGAAAACTGGACCAGAAACTCTCCTGGGTTCTGCTCCAGGTTCTGCCAAAACTTTCTCTGCAGTCTTGGAGAGACCTTTCTAAAGACTCAGTTATCTCTCTTGTAAAATAGGACAAAGTCCCTTAGGAAGCCTGGTGAAGCCTGTGGACCCCTTCTCCAAATAATGTATTTGAATGCATAAACAAAATACCAAGGATTCCAGAAGAAACGAGTTGCCTCAGTTTCTTTCTCTGTCAAATAAGGAGATTGGACTGGCTGACCCCTATGGCTGCCTTTCCTGCTTTAGAATCTTGGGGTTGGGGCAGCTAGGTGGCACAGTGGATAGAGCACCGGCCCTGGATTCAGGAGGACCTGAGTTCAAATCCGGCCTCAGACACTTGGCACTTACTAGTTGTGTGACCTTGGGCAAGTCACTTAACCCCCATTGCCCCGCAAAAACAGAAACAAAAACAAAAACAAAACAAAAAAGAATCTTAGGGTTGCACTTTGGGTTTGGAGGCCATAGTGACTTCTGCCCTGAAGAGATGGGCCTCCAGGAAGGTGCTGGCCAGGCCAGAGTCCAAGGCCACATCTCAGAAAGGCCAGGGATTCATAAACCAGACAGTGTGCAAAGGCAGGCCCCCAGGGAGTTGAAGGGTCTTTAGTCCTAGTTCTATGAGGAGCAGGTGAAGGAATGGGGGATTGGGGGGTGCTAAGTATTTTAAGGAATATGGAAGAGGAATTGGATTTATTGTGCTTAGCCTTAGAGGGAAGTACCCAAAGCGAGAGCAAAGAGGCCAAGTGAAGCTTGATGTCCTAACAATTAGAGATGTCCCCAAGTAGAAAGTGGACAGGCTGTGGGCCACCCAACCCTCATTGAATGTCTTCAAACAGAGGCCAGGCCAAATGGCCACTCATTGGGGACAGTTTAATGTAATAAATGTTTATTGATTGATTGAATAAGTCATTGATTATAATTGATTATAATGTGTGTTTTTTCCTCCCCAATAGGTAGCTAAGTGTCACAGTGGATAGAATGCCTGGACCTAGGGTCAGGAAAATCGGAGTGTGAATCCTGTCTTGGACATTTCTTAGCTGTGCGTCCCTAAGCAAATGACTTCACTTCTCAACTTTAGTTTCTTCATCTGTAAAATGGGGATGATAATGGCACCTCACTCACTGGGCTACTGGCATGATCCAAGAAGATCATGCATGGAAAATGTTATTTGGAAAACCATACACTTCTAGATGAATATTAGACTGTTTTCAGGCATAGATTGGAAACCTTTGTGACATAGGGATTCTGTGAGCCAGGTCACTGCTGTTCCCATCCCCAGGAAGAGGGCCCCAACAATGTCATCTTGCTGGTGACTTACCACCATGCGGTTGAGGGACACCCAGCAGTCCCCCGGAAAGTCCTGCAGCATGGGCACCAGGAACTGGAGGCAGCCGTCCCAGTGACAAAGCAGAAGCATCATCCCAATGAGGTTCACTATCCGGACGACAGCGCTGGCCAGGTCATAGGTCATGTGGAAGATCTGTGGGTGGGGCCATGAGAAGAGGGTTAAAGAGCAGCCCCAGGGAAGCCCAGCCTTGGGGGTCCTTCCCTCACTCACTGGTGCTGCCAAAGGCAGAGGATTCTTCATTTGCATTCCATTTACATTTAATTTACATACATTCCACCACAATAGGAAAGGCCCCTCTGCCCTATCCCTGGGTCCTGCCCTGAGCAAAGTCTTTGGTCCCCTTGGAGCCCAGGCACTCCCCCAAAGCCCTCCACACTCTGCCTCCATGTTTCTCTCTCTCTCTCTCTTTCTCTCTCTTTTTGTGGGGCAATGAGGGTTTAGTGACTTGCCCAGGGTCACACAGCTAGCAAGGGACAAGTGTCTGAGGCCAAATTTGAACTCAGGTCCTCCTGAATCCAGGGCCAGTGCTTTATCCACTGTGCCACCAGCTGCCCCCTTCCATGTTCTCTCTTGCCCTAGTTTGTCGCACCCCCGGCTCCCTCACAGGTTGACTGCCTTCACAAGCTGATACCCCTAGGGCTGCCTTCTCACCCACAGGGTCCTAGGAAATCTCTAACGGTAAAGAAGGATTTTGAGCCCCACTAGGTGCCCAGCCTTGCCCTGAGGTAGATTTTGGCTGGAAGGGAGAGGAGAAAACAGTCCCTGCCCTCTGGGAGCGCCCAATGTCACTGAGGAGGCCAGAATCACCCCAAACACCCTCATTTTACAGATGAGGAAACTGAGGTACAGAGAAGGTCACACAGGCAATGGGTCAAAGGTGGGATTTGAACCCAGATGCTGGTTTGAGATCTAGAGCAGGAGCGATCTCAGAGACCAACAAATCCAATTCTCTTGTTTTGTAGGTGAAGACACAGACCCATAAAGGTGGCGAGTTCTAGGGTTCCTAGGTCCAGACCTAGAAGCACTTAGCACAGTGCCCAGCACCCAATCATTTTACAGTGGAAGATGTTCAGGATCTAGACTCTGAATACACGAGTTTTAAGGGCTGGGTTTGAACCCTCCAACTCAATGTCCCACTGCCTCTCCTCAAAGCACAGGCTAGAAGATACCTGTCCCTTCCCCCTCTCCTGCTTTGAGGGGACCAGTCTCCCCACCCCCCCAGTAGGCTCCAGGGCCAGTCACACAAGGACATATATTTGTTAGCAGCTGTGGTTGCTTCTCTAAAAATAACTCTTTGCCTTTGGGATGTTGTCAGAGGTGGCTGGGCGCTCTCCCAAGGCTAAATATACTGCAGCCCTGTTCTGCCCAGTGTGTGGACTGGGAGTGGGGGGGGGGGGAGACACAGGGGCAGCTGGCTGAGGGAGGGGGACAGGGAGCTGAAGTGGGGAAGTGATGGTCTCCAATTAAGCGTCCCCAGCCAGAATTCAATTCAATTAGAATTTACTGAACACCTACTATGCCGTAGGCATTATGCTCAGGCTAGGGATTCGAAGATGAAAGCCCACAGGGTCCCTATTTTTAAAGAGTTTACTGTTGAACAGGTAAAATGAGACAGATACACAGATAACTGAGACATGATTAGTGTAGTGAAAAGGGAGCTGAGCTTGGAGCCACAGGACATGAATTTGAATCTTGCCACTGCCATCCATTTAGTACTGGTGTGACTTTGGCCAAATCACGTCACTTTTCTGTGACTCGGTTTCCTCATCTGTAAAACGAGGGGTGGTTAGGCCAGGTGGCCTCTGAAGCCCTTTCCAGTGCTAGAGATCCTGTGATTGGAGTATGCTCCAGCTCTGCCCTTTCCTGGTGGGCTCAGAGTCTGAAGATGTAGGTGTGAGTGCTGTCTCTTCTACTTACTAGCTGTGTGACCTCTGGAGTAACCCCTAAGTAAGCATTTTCATTTTCTGGGATGTAGTTTACACACACACACATACATACACACACACACACACACACACACACACACACACACACACATTATCAAATTAGGGGGTGGGTTAACCTTCTTTGTGTCATGGACCCCTTTGGAATCTGATGAAGCCTCAGATTAATTTTTTTTATCAGTAAATGAAATGTTAAATTTGAGTTAGATGTAAAGAAAGATGCAATGTTTCCCACCCAAATTTATGGATCCTTGGGGACAGCTAGGGGTGTGTGTGTGTGTGTGTGTGTGTGTGTGTGTGGTGGGAGGCAGCTAGATGGCACAGTGGATAAAGTACTGGCTCTGGATTCAGGAGGACCTGAGTTCAAATCCAGCCTCAGACACTTGCCACTTACTAGCTGTGTGACCCTGGTGTAACGATTGGAATGACGCCACCTGCTGGATACTTGCTGTGGAAGAGTTCTGCCCATGAAGCAAAGGTCTTTGAGGGCAAGACCAGGCTTCAGGAAGTGACGCGGACTAGTGGGAGGAGGAAGGAAGAGACTGGCGCTCCTCCCACTAGTCCGCGTCACTTCCTGAAGCCTGGTCTTGCCCTCAAAGACCTTTGCTTCATGGGCAGAACTCTTCCACAGCAAGTATCCAGCAGGTGGCGTCATTCCAATCGTTACACTGGGCAAGTCACTTAACCCTCATTGCCCTGCAAAAAATAAACGAATTAATGAATGAATGAATAATGGGTCCTTTGCAATCTATGCTGGGGGCCCCCAGTCAAGAACCCCTGACCTAGATGGTACCTTCCAGCTCTCAGATTCCATCACTCCACATTGCTCAGAGTCTCTGTGCATGGGGGTACCTGGGAGTGAGGGGCAGAGAAAGATCCTGCTTTTTCAATTTTTAAGATTTTTCTCCATTTTGCTGCAAGTCACTGGTATACTCACAGGAACAGGAGTGCCTTGGGAAACTAGAATGAAAATGAAACCAAATTCCTGCTTGTTACAAGCTTTCAGTCTGGTTCAACACACAAATAGGCATTTATTGAGTGTCTGCTGTGTTTGCATTCAGGGCAATGGGCTCTGATCTCAGATCTAGGAAGACCTGGAATTGAAGCCTACTTACTAGCTCCGTGACCACGGCTAGTTGCTTACTGAATCTCTCTAAGGTGAGAAATGGGGACTGCACACATGGTTACATTGGTGTGGGGAAGTAATAGATGGTTTGTGATCTGCTTAAAAATGGGCTTCAGTCTGTTCTGGTGGAGGAGTTTCCACACCAGAGAAATCCCAGATTTCCCCTAGGATCATAATTTCATAGATAGGGGCAGCTAGGTGGCGTAGTAGCTAAAGCACTGGCCTTGGATTCAGGAGGACCTGAGTTCAAATCCAGCCTCAGACACTTGACAGTTACTAGCTGTGTGACCCTGGGCAAGTCACTTAACCCTCATTGCCCCTCCAAAACAAAAAAAATTAATTTCATAGATTTAGAGCTTAAAGGGACCTTGTTGACTCTAAACCGCTCCCCCCGCAACCTCTTTTTATAGATGGAGGAACCAAAGACCAAAGAAAGGAAGTGCTTTGCCCAACATCAACCAGGGAGTCCCAGCCCTTCAGTAGGTTATGTTCTGCTGGATTATGTCATAGAAATACACAGTCAGAGCTGGAAGAGATCTTGGAGACCACTGAGTATGACCCTCTCATTTTACAGATGAGGAAACTGAGGCACTAAGAGGTTATATGCCTTGCCCAGGATCACAGCTACAAGTGTCTGGGGTAGGACTAGGTCTTCCTGACTCTAAGTCCACTTCCTTATGTATTCTATGTTGTTGTTTTTCAGTGCCTTTCAGGGATGGATAATAATGTGAGAGTTAACTAGAAACCAAGACAAAAAAACCATATGACCCTCAATGCCCGAGTTGGTACTAAAGGATGGATAGAGGGTGGGGTGGGATGGGGGCGGTAGGGACTTGGAATTAGCAATAAAAACATGTAGAGAGGGCCGCTAGGTGGCGCAGTGGATAAAGCACCGGCCCTGGATTCAGGAGGACCTGAGTTCAAATCCGACCTCAGATACTTGACACTTACTAGCTGTGTGGCCCTGGGTAAGTCACTTAACCCTCATTGCCCTGCCCACAAAAAACCCCAAAAAACATGTAGAGATGGATGAATAATTTTAGTAATTCTAGTAATTTCAATAATGAAATTCTTGGGAAGAGGGGAGGAAGCGGGAATATATATATATATATATATATTTATGGGGCAATGGGGTTAAGTGACTTGCCCAGGGTCACACAGCTAGTAAGTGTTAAGTGTCTGAGGCCGGATTTGAACTCAGGAACTCCTGAATCCAGGGCCGGTGCTTTATCCACTGCGCCACCTAGCCGCCCCTCAATAGTATATTATGATACCTAACACGAGAGCAGTCAGATCCTACTTTAAAGTCCATGCTGATAATATGCTCTTGGCACCCCATTCCTCACACCTCCTCCACACTGTTGACCTTCTGCCCCAGCCACATTGGGAGAGTCCCCTTATCTGCAGAAGATCCCAGCTTCTCATGCATTATCCAGTCTGGCCCAGACTAACTGGTGCCTGCTTTGTCTCCCAAGGACACACAGGGAGTCCAGCTTGGGGTGCAACAACAAATTATGTCAGCTCAGGGGAAGTTTCATTCTTGTTACATTCTGAGTCTCCTGCATACTCTGGTTCTAGTATTCCTGGAAAATAAGGCGACTCAAGAGGACAGGGTAAGTTGGATTCAGGGCAACACATCTCATTTCTGGAGCAGTGTGCTTTAGGACTAGCAATTTGGCAGCTATGTCAGAAGATGGATTGGAGGGGAGAGAGGTTAGATGTGGACATTTCCATGTGGATGCCCCATAGGCATCGCCAACTCAACAGTCTGAAACAGAACTCCTTATGTTTCCCCCTAAATCTTCTCCTCCCCCTCCTAACTCCCTTATTTCTGTCCAGGACACCATCATCCTCCCCTTCACCCAGATTTGAAACTTGGGAATTATCCTCAACACTCCCCCAATTACTACCATATTCAGTTGTCTGCCAAGGCTCAGTCTATCTGCACAAATACCTCTTGCATCTATCCACTTCCCTCAACGCACATAGTCACCACCCTAGTTCAGGACCTCATTACCGCTCCCTTGGACTCTTACAAAATCTTCTTAATAGGAAGCATCCAGTTTCATAGAAATCACATTATCAGGAAGAAACCATACTCTAATACAATGAATGAATGAATCATAACTCCTGCTCCTGAAACCAGAGGCCATTTTCCTTTTCCCTAATTCATTTCCCCGCATCCAACTTCTCCAATCCGTCTTCCATATGGTTGCCAAACTGATCATCCTGGGCAGCTAGATGGTGAATAGAGCACTGGTCATGGAGTCAGGAAGGGCTGAGTTCAAATTCAGCATCAGACACTCGCTGTGTAACACTGGGAAGGTCAATTAACCTCTGTCTGCCTCAGTTCCTTCAACTAGAAAATAAGGCTATAAATAGCATTTACCCCCAAAGGATTATTGTAAGGATCAAATTAGATAATATTTATAAAATGCTTAGCATAGTGCCTGGTGCATCTTAAATATTTAATAAATGCTTTTTCTCTCCCGTTCTCTCACATGTTGCTCAATAAATGAGATGGGCTCATTGCTTGTGCCTTTTTTCCTTCTTCTTCTTTTTTCTTTTGCAGGGCAATGAGGGTTAAGTGACTTGCCCAAGGTCGCACAGCTAATAAGTGTCAAGTGTCTGAGGCCTGATTTGAACTCAGGTTCTCCTGAATCCAGTGCTTTATCCACTGCACGACCTAGTTGCCCCCTTTTTCTTCTTAATATAGAGCACAGACTAGGGCTGTGGCCTCTGATACCAGGTATATTAAATTAGACAACTCACTTCTCTCTCTGGGCCTCAGTTTACTCCTCTGTAAAATGGGGGGTATAGACTAGATGATCCCTTAGGTCTTCTTTTTGGCTCTCGGTCCTAGAGCTATGACCATGATTATGTGGGGGGTAGTCTCTGGATCCCCTTCATACTCTCCACAGTCTATCCAAAATAGTCTATTTCCTATTCCTCAAACTCTGCAGTACATTTTCTGCCTTGGAGTAGGGTGTCTCCTAAGTGTGGAAGGCTTAGAAGACACTCTTCTTGCCTCCACTTCTCCTAATTCTTAGCTTCTTTCAGGTGTCAGCTGAAATACCAATTCCTATGAGAAGTCTTTCTTGATGATCCCCATGGATATCTGCCATACTCCTCCCCTCCAACCAGCCTGGAAATTCCTTGAGGGAAGAGTCAGGATTTTTCAAGGTTTTTTTTTCCTCTTTGGATCCCCTGTGTCTAGTTAACACAGTGCCTTTAAAGAGTAGGTCAGCAATAAATGTTTAGGGATTGATTTTAATTGGGAAAAAGCGTCCAGAAGGCTCTTTGGAAAAACCTTATCTTCAATCTTGGGTGAGCTGTAGGGAAGGAAGGGTTTGCCGATGCTCAGACTAGAAAGCAGTCTAGGGGATTTGGAGTAAGGGGCTGGGTGTTGTCCAACAAAGGCTGAGGATAGCCTAGAAAAGGGAGGACTAGATCTGGCCTGTCTCCTTCTTGCTTTAAAGGAGGAAAAGAGGGGGCAGTTAGGTGGTACAGTGGATAAAGCACTGGCCCTGGACTCAAGAGGACCGGAGTTCAAATCAGACCTCAGACACTTGACACTCACTAGCTGTGTGACCCTGGGCAAGTCACTTAACCCTCATTGCCCCACACAAAAAAATTGGGGGGTGGGGAGCTAGGTGGTGCAGTGGATAAAGCACTGGCCCTAAATTCAGGAGGACCTGAGTTCAAATCCGGCCTCAGACACTTGACACTCACTAGCTGTGTGACCCTCATTGTCCCATAAAAAACCAAAACAAATAAAGGAGAAAAAGAAAGAAGATTTGGGTGGGGCTGAAGGGAGATGAGTCAGGGATTGTGAAATGATTGTATGGGATGTTGAAAAGAGAACTGACCTGGAAAGCAGGAAGATTTGAGCTACAGTAACAGATTCTACCATGTTCTATCTAGCTGTCTGACTCAAGTCACTTTTTCTGTCTGGACCTCACTTTCCTCAAGAGTAAAATAAGGAGGGGGAATTGTTGAACTGAATGATCTCCCAGTCTTTTCTAACTCTCCTGCCCCAGGAGAGGGTATGCAGGACAGGGAAGGGGGTAGTTGGGACATTGTTGAGATTTTAGGGGAAAAGGGAACAAACATTTATTAAACAGTTACTAAATGCAAGGAAGGGACAGTGAGGTGGCACAGTGACTAGAGCACTGGCCCTGGAGTCAAGAAGATCTGAATTAAAATCTCACTTCAGACACTTACTAGCTGTGTGACCCTGGGCAAGTCATTTAACTCCAATTACCTTAAACATCCAGGGCCATCTCTAGTTGTCCTGATGCATATCTCACCACTGGACCCAGATAGCTCTGGAGGAGAGAGTGAGGTTGGTGATTTTGCACAGTCTTCCCTCACTTAAATCCAATTCAGTGCAAGTCATGACATCACCCTGATGTTATGATCCTCTTTGAGAATGAAGGACAAACAAACAACAATAAATGTAAGGTACAGTGCTAAGCACTTTACAAATATGATCTCATTTGATTCACACAACAATGCTGTGAGGTAGATGCTATTATTATACCAATTTTATGGCTGAGGAAACTGAGGCAGGAAGATGTTAAGTGACTTACCTAGGGTCACACAGTAAATGTGACCACCCACACTTACTATATGTGACTTTGGGTAAGTCACAGCCTAGAATCACATAGGTGGTTGAGTAACAGCCAAAATTCAAACCTGTCTTATTCCAGATCTAAAGACCTTTCCACCACACTGTGCTGCTTCCTCGCCTTTCTAAACCTCAGTTTCCTCGTCAGTAAAGTGTTGATGCAAATACTTGTATAACTTAACCGATAGGCTCCTGGCGAGGCAATTATGTGGCTCAGTGGATAGAATGCTGAGTTTGGAGTCAGGAAGACCTGAGTTCCAATCCAGCCTCAGACATTTCCAAGCTGTGTGAGCCTGGCTGGGCAAGTCACAATCTCTGTCTGCTTCATTTTCTAACTGTAAAATGAGCATAATAATAACAGAACCTACCTCCCAGGTTGTGGTGAGGATCAAATGAGACAATCAGTGTAAAAAGGCTGGCACAGAGGAGCCCATAAATAAATGTTTCTTTCCTTCCCTGGTGAGGGAAAGGGCTTGGTTAACCTTAAGGCATTGGGGAAATGTGAGCCCTTATTATGATTTTATTGTGTGACTCTCATGATTAGTTAATCCTTACTGGTCACAAGAAATCTATCAGCCTCTAATGGTTTATTGATACATCCTGTTAGCCCAGTCCTGTGTGAAGCTGTGCTGTGAGCAGGGTAGATAGGAGAAGATAAATACTTATTCCTTACCCTTCAAGAGCTGCTGGTCTAGAAAGGAAACGAAATTTCCCCATACAAAACACTGAGGGGACAGACAAGGCTACAGGAGAGAGAGAGAGAGAAACATAGACAGAGAGACAGAGACAGAGAGAGACATAGAAAGAGAGACAGAGACAGAGAGAGAGACAGAGAGAGATTCGGTCACAGGATGTCAGACAAGGGAAAGGTCACCATGGACTTCCAGTAGTCAGGGTTGGCTTCCTGGAGGAGAAGGAATTTGAGCCAGCCCAGTACTCTACATGCTAGAGAAGGAAATGGCAAATCACTCTATCATCTTTGCCAAGAACACACCAAATAGGATCATGAAGAGTCAGGCGGTTCTGAAAGGACTGACCAACAACAACAATCTCTGCATGGGGTCATGAACAATTGAGTGGTTAGTTGAACGGAACTGAATTAAGCCCTGAATGTGGGAAAGGATTCAGATGGACACGTATTCCTCTTCCAATATATTCCACTTTCCAACCAAATGGGACTACTCATCATCCCCTGTCCATGGACCCATTGTTTCCCATCTCCATGCTTTTGCTTAACATGTTTCCTATGCCCCTTCTCAATGTCTCTGTCTAAAGAATCATTATTCTTCCATTATCATCTCCCCCAGAAGAACTTCCCTGATGGCTCCAGTCAGAAAATTACTCTTCCTTCCTCAGGCATCACATAACACTTTTACCTTTCCTATGTACTTATCTTGTTCTATTTCTGTGAGAGTTATTTGTGTAGCTTCCCATGGAAACAAGGGTTCATCTTTTTAATACCACAATTCTCCTGGTGTTGCTGTATGGCTATGTGGAAGGTCACAGACTCCAAAGAGGTAAAAATGAATGTCACACAGAGGGCAATCAGTAGAGAGGTATAGAGTGGGTGTCAATAGGCAGCAACATATAACCAAAGAGGAACATCAAAGACCAGGAGCAAAATATGCCCTAAAGAAGGCGTATAGTAGGAAGAAAAAATGGGCTGGTGAGAGGGGCACAGCTGACAGCCAAGTGCTCCACTAGTATCTTCAAGATGTCAGGAGAAAGTGATGAAAGCTGCCATATTGGTTGAACCCCTGTGTAAAACTTATGGGAGGACACGGACAAGAGTAGCACAGGATGGGCAGGCATGGATGTGTCACCATCTGTGCCATTGGTGGGAGTGTTCAAGTCAATTGGGTCACAGTATTTGAAACTTTTTGAGGGAATTATGCACATGACACATTTTGCTACTAAAGTCAAGAGTGGGGGCAGCTAGGTAGTGCAGTGGATAGAGCACCCACCCTTGATTCAGGAGGACCTGATTTCAAATCTGGCCTCAGACACTCAACACTTACTAGCTGTGTGACCCTGGGCAAGTCACTGAACCCTCATTGCCCTTTAAAAAAAGTGCTATTAAAGTATATGCTGCAAGAGTATAGACTCTTGAACTTTTTATGTCGCCCAATCACCATTGGTAATAATAGAATAGAAATTAATTTGGATTGTAGAGAGAAGGATAACAGATGGATAGCCTAACAGTAGTATCCTCAAAGGATGCAAGAGCCCAGAGGAAGGCCTCTAGGGTGTTGGGCAACACTTCTATGGAAGGCTTTATGTAAAGAAATGGATAAGAATTATACAAGATGAGGAGACCCAGATGGCTTTGCAATCTATACCGATGGATAAGGATCCATGCTGATGAGGTCATGGAAACATCTTTGGTAGCAAAAGTTCTACTTTCAGCACTTAGCAGAGAGTTGCAGTACAGAATAGATACTTATTAAATGATATCGTCAAATCGATTTAAATGGGCTGGGCATTCCAGAGAGGAGGGGTGAGGGATCCGGAAGGACACAGATGGCGGCACCAACAGAAACACCGCGGTTTAAGTGAGCCTACAGGATGGAGGGAACAGGGAGGACACAGGCCAAAGCAGACCAGAGGTCTTGGGTGAGTTAATTCAAGTCAGCAAACCTTAATTCTTGCTTACTACAAGCAAGGCCCTGGGAATACAGAGACAAAAAGAAGCCAGTTCTCGCCCTGCAGAAGCTTACATTCACTTGCACTCTACTGTTTGAGCTTCTGTTTTATTGGGAGAGAAAAGTCTATTTTTTGTTGGGGGGGGTGGGGAGGGGGTTATGTTTTTCTGAAACAAAGTTGACTTCTACCCAGGGTGTTTAGATCTTCCGGGGGGGGGCTGAGAATCTTCTGGAAGCTTTGTACAGTCTCCAGGTCTCCTTCCCTAGTCATCACTCTCTCCTGTCAACTTTGCCTAGGGCGAGAAGGGAGTAAGAGATGCTCTTCCCCAAATATGTCTCCCTGGAGAGCCAATCGACTAGTCTATCTGTCAGGTTGGGGGTGGGGACAGGACTGTAGCTGTGGCCTGTGAGCCACAGGAATTCCCGGGTTAGGGACCCAGCCTCTTGGAGCAGGGCCCAGAAGTGATTGCATCCAGTGCTAATCATTGGATCCAGTGTGGCCTTCCAGCTCCCTCACCTCCTGTGACATAGCAGGGCTATCCCCAGCAGACATCTGGCATGAGTTACCATGGTGATAGAGGACCATGAGGGAGAGAATTAGGCCCAGAGGCCTTGGTTCAAGGCCCTGGAAAATCCCAGCCTTGCTTCTGGCCTGGAGAAACATAAAGGAGATCCCTCCTGAGTCTAAAGGCATTTCTTCCCTGACCTAAAAAACTGACCCACACTTCAGAGGGACAGAAGGGTAGAGTGAGTGGATCAGGGGAAGAATTTATTGCCCTCCACCGTGAATAAAAACATAAGCTTGGGCCTGGAGAATGGAAGGCCTGAAAGCCTCAGAAGTGACTGATGGGCCACTCTTCTCCTACCCCTTTATCTCATCTCCCACTTCCCAAGGCTTGGGGTCCCCCCTTTCCCCTGACCTGGGTGCAATCATCACTTAAAGATCTATAGGGGGGCAGCTAGGTGACATAGCGGATAAAGCACTGGCCTTGGATTCAGGAGGACCTGAGTTCAAATCTGGCCTCAGACACTTGCCACTTACTAGCTGTGTGACCCTGGGCAAGTCACTTAACCCTCATTTCCCTGCAAATAAAAAAAGATTTATAGGACCTTAAACTTCACAAAGAAGCTTTCCATACAACAGCTGATATGTATTATTATTATTATTTTTTTAGTGAGGCAATTGGATTTAAGTGACGTGCCCAGGGTCACACAGCTAGTAAGTGTTAAGTGTCTGAGGCTGGATTTGAACTCAGGTACTCCTGACTCCAGGGCCAGCGCTCTATCCACTGCACCATCCAGCTGCCCCCGATATGTATTATTACCCCCATTTTACCAAAGAGAAAACTGAAGCTCAAAGGGGTTAACTAATTTGTTCATAGCCACATAGCTAACAAATGTCAGAGATGGGACCTAAACTCTGTAGTCTTGACCTGAAGGCCAGTGTTCTCTCCACCACACCCCAACCCTCCCTAACCCAAGCTGCTCTCCATGCTAAGTTATGGGACAAAGAATAGCTGCTGCCTGGTGGGAGGCCCCGGAGATTATATATTAGGTCCATTGTCTCCAGATGCCTACAGACTGTTCAGGTTAGGGAAAGTTACAGGAAGGAAGAACTGAGGTTATAATCCCAAGTGGGCAGGAAGATCTGGGATTTGCTTACAGTTTAGAAAATTTAGCTAAAAAAAACAAAGAAACAAAAAAACAAAAACCTTAGCTAAGAGCCAGCCCATCTGTCTCTCTGGGCTCTACTCCCAGGGTCTACTCTACTCCTAGAAGGTAATGTGGTACAATGAGAATAGAGATAGTTTACAGTCAGAGAACCTGGATGCAAATCCCAGCTCTGCTACTGACCACTGACTTGGGCAAAGCACATAAACTCTCTAGGCCTTGGTGCCTTCATCTGTAAAATGAGATGCCAAGTTCACCCACTGAATCCTGGGCCATCATTGGTGGTCTTGACTTTTGTTCTGCCACCAGATTTCAGTGACTCAGGAAGAGAGGAGGTGAACAACTTTGTGCAGCTCTGCCTCACTTAAATCCAATTCACACTCAATCAAGACGTCACCCCGTGATGTCATTGGTCCTCAAAGAAAGGTCAAAATAGTCCCTGCCCTCGAGGAACTTACAATCAAATGGAGGAGATAGCATACAAACAACTATATACAAGCAAGATGTACCTAGATATGATATATATATATACATACATGTGTATATGTATATTACACATATGAATTTATATATGATAACTTGGAGGTAATGTCAGACATTAAAAGAGACTTCAGCTTTAGATAAGGAATAACTTCCTAACAATGAAAATTATCCAAAAGTAGAACAGACTACCTTGGGAGGTAGGATTATAGATGGCCTCTGAGGGCCTTTACAACACTGGGCTATTCTGTTGTTGTTGTTGTGTGTCCTTTGTTCTCAAAGAGGACCATGACAGCTGTAGATGATGTCATGACTTTCAGTGAATTGGATTTAAGTGAGAGAGGGCTGTGCAAAGTGAACAGACTCACTCTCTGCTCCAGAGACTGTGTTATTCTGCTGATTGGGTCAAGGAGAGCTCAGCTAATCAAATCCCACAGATAATACCCAAACTTTACCTTTCTTGTAAATAGTCCTAAAGTCTAGGGCTAGCTGTTGGGGGAACAAGGACAGAATAGAAAGTTTTTCACAAATGCATGGGAAGTTAGGAATTCCCAATTATGCTAATGAGGCAGACCCATACAACCAGTATGATGGAGAAGGTAACCCAGGCTAGGAAAATATTATGTCAGGTTCTCTTGCCCATTACCCTAGTCTTGGGAAGGGGAAGGAGAAGAAGGCAAGAAGGGTGAGGATATAAACACAGCAAACCTCACTAGAGGTTGGAGTTCAGCTTACTAGGAAGACATCAAATTATCCATCCATCCATCCATGAAAAAGTAATTATTAAGAGCTTACTATGTACCAGATATACAAATACCAAGTAGAAGACATCACATATATGTTGATGGTGGCCAAGGAGGGATGTTTTGGTATGGGAAGTCCTAAGGATGATATTTGGAATCATAGGTCAATCGGTTGGCCCATCCTTTCAACATGCAGTACTCCTTTCTAAGAAAGGCAGTGTTGGTCTCATTATTGTTCCCAGAAAAAGTGGAAGAAAAGTGAAGGAAGTGGCTGGGTGTCACATTCATTGGTATGGTGTGAGGATGGTCGGAGGGAGCATGATGGATCCAAGGGCATTCAGATATGGCAAACTGTCACTGATGAGGAACTCACGACCCAAAGGCAAGAGCTGGATGAGAAGGTCAAATAGGAAGCCAAGAATGGAGCATGGTGGCATTGAGCAAGAAGATAACCTTAAGTACCTGGGTCTTCTGTGTGCCTAGCTACATGATAAGATCTAGAGTCAAAGGTCCTGAGTTCAAATGCTAGCTCTGCCACTTACTAACTGTATGACTTTGAGCAAGTAACTTTCTTTCTGGGACCTCAGTTTCCTCATTTTTAAAGAGAAGAGGCTACACCAGTTGAGCAAATGAGCTCTAAAGTCCCTTTGACCCTCTACATCTTTGACATCATGATCCTAGCCCATGCTAGTGGAGAGAGAGGAAGAGGATGAGACTATGTTCTTGTTCCCAGTCTTGTTGAGTGCTTACAGTGATGAGGATGATGAAGTTCATCCATCTGCTGCTCTAAATACTGTGACTTATCAGTGGCACTATATTTTTGAACATCAATTAGCCTTGTAGGGTGCCCATGAGAATTAAGGTTGGTACAACTCCAGAAAAGGAGAGGGAAGTGATATATCCTGGGCTTCTCTAATAACCCTGGG
This sequence comes from Dromiciops gliroides, assembly GCF_019393635.1. NCBI lineage: Eukaryota > Metazoa > Chordata > Mammalia > Microbiotheria > Microbiotheriidae > Dromiciops > Dromiciops gliroides. The sequence continues at coordinate 46,289,139 of NC_057862.1, forward strand.
GCAACTAGATGACCCTGAAATTAGGAGGATCTGAGTTCATATCTGAAGTTAGAAAGTTACTAGCTGGGTGTCCCTGAGGAAGTCCCTTAACCCCAATTGCCCTAAACATCCAGGGCCATCTCCAGTCATCCTGATATATAACTTGCCACTGGACCCAGATGGCTCTGGAGGAGAGAGTGAGGCTGGTAACTTTACACAGCTGTGCCTCACTGAAATCCAATTCAGTGTAACTCATAACATCTGTCATGGTCCTCTTTGAGAATGAAGGATAAACAACAACAGCCCTAATAACCCTGAGACAGAGTGGAGATCAAGGAATACCTGAATAAAGGAACCCATGCATGGGAGTCAAAAGAGAAGGATGCCCCATCATAGAGTCAAATATCTTGTCATGGGCCAGCAGCTCAAGTCACTGCTACTCCTGCTCTCTCCCTCTGGCCCCAGCTCTAGGGAAAATACACACAAAGCAGAGACTCAAGCCCCACACTGAGTCCATGGTACCTGTGTGCCTTTCTCTCTAGGAAGGGGAGGGGAGGAAGGGAGAGGTGTTCTTAGCTAACAAGAGATCTCCAAACTCCACAAGACCTCTTTAATCCATTCCCCTCTCTCCACTCACATGGCTACTACCACCCTAATTCAGATCCTCATCAGCTCTCCCTGAATTAGAGATTAGAGGAAGAGGAACTCTTGGCTCTAGGATAAAATGAAAACTCTTCATTTTGGCATTTAACACTCTTTACAGGTTGGCTCTAGCCCACTTCTCCAGACTTAGTGCCCATTCCTCCCCCTTCCACATTAGACATACAGTTGAACTGGCTTACTTATCATTCCTTCTCCAGGCCTTTGTAGATGATGTCACTGGCTTCACCTCTGTCCCTTACCTTCAACCTTCAGCCCCAGCACCACCTTACACATAAGGCTTTTCCTGACTGCCCCTACCCCAGTTATCATTGCTTCTCCCAAAGCCCTTTGTATTCATTTTGTGTGTATTTTGTTATCTGTGTCTATGGTGCTACCCTCAATGGAATGGATAATCCTTAACAGCAAGGATGATTTCCTTGGTGCTTGTATCCTGACCACCTAACACCGTACTAGGCACACAGTAGTTAGTTAATAAATTATTGTTGAATGAATGAATGGACATTGACCATTAGTTTCAAAATCCTTTCGGAGCTAGACCTTTCCCCAGAACTGCTAGTGACAAGGAGATAAACAATTGTCTGAGCCCATATTCTTTTCTCTTCCCTCATCCCTGCCCCACCAGGATTCCCCCTTTTAACAGTATCCCTTTATGGGAACTTCATTCTAATCAGTGATTCATCACCATCCATAAATGTTTAACAATCAGCTGGGGGGGAGGGGAATGTGGGAAGGACACACTTAAGTTTAATCAGTATCATTCACATTTTCTCCATCACTTCCTTGAGTCTGGATAATCAACAAAATAATAGACAAAGCCCTGCTCTGTATGTGTTTACCCAAGGCCTGTTGGAGCTGGTTCCATCACATCCTGCCACCAGAGGTGTCAAACACTCCTCTGGCAGGCTGCAACACAGGAGTGGGGCAAGAACCAGATTGACTGTAATTGGGAACTCTTTAACGGAATAAATAAAAATATGATAGAACATAGATAATGTTAATATGTTTTCTAAGTCAATATGGAGCCCTAGGGAGTCTAATTGAGCATGACGTTACTACTTTAAGCAGTCCTAAGAATGCTTATGATGACTCTACCTCCCCAGGGGCTACATCTGTTTGAAGATCTCCCTAAAAGAATCTAAATTTTCAGATTCGAAAGTCCTTGGTTAGTATCAGTTTTAAGAATGGAGATTCAAAAGCAAGGTTAGACAGGAATAAGTAAAAGGCATAAGGAAATGTTATACCTTTTGTCCATCCCTGGGGACAGTTAGGTGGTGTAGTGGATAGTATACTGGGCCTGGAGTCAAGAAGACTTATCTTCTTGAGTTCAAATCTGGCTTCAGACACTAACTAGTTGTGTGACCCTGGGCAAGTCACTTAACCCTATTTACCTCAGTTTCTCATCTATAAAATGAGCTGGGGAAGGAAACAGCAGACCACTCTTCTGTCTTTGACAATAAAACCCCAAATGGGGTCATGAAGAGTTGGATATGACAAAAACAAATGGATAATAACATGTCCATTGCTAAGAAACAGGTCCTAATCCTTCACCTCACTGTCTAGCTATAGTAGTGGGAATTGGAAGTTGCTTTTACTTCTGCATTCCTCATTTTGCAGATGAGGAAATGGAGACCCAAACAGACTTCAATGACTTCAATGGCCCAACATCATATTAGTAAGTTCAAAGCTGAACAATTCCCATTATTTCATGAAGGGTCATTTTTGTTCAGTTGGCTTGGCTCAAGAGCAGGGCTTTAGGGATCTATGGCCAGGCTTAGGTAATCAACCTGTGACCCAATGAAGGTAGCTGGACAGGCAGAAGGTCAATGTTGTGGTCTTGGCTGCATCAATGAGTTGCCCCAACCCTCTGGTGTACCCAGTATTCTTAAAGCATTTGGACCAACATCTCTTGACAGATTGGCCTCCTCCTGCCTTAGCAAAGAGCCTAACAGTAGAAAAAAACTCTGTGAGGGTACAGATTGTTTCATTTTTGCCTTGTATCCCCAGCACCTGTTACAATGACTTGCACACAATAAATATTTGTAGATTCTAATTTGACCTTCAGCCCTTTATGTCAGAGAGACCAGTCATGTCTCTCAATGAGGTTTGAGACCTTATGATCTCTGTCCATGGTGCTACCTGGAGTGAAGAGCCTGGAAATCCTTTCCTTTCACTCTCTCCCCTCAATTGGCCTTGTTGTTGTTGCCTGTGTGGGAAATAAGTCACCAGCTAAAGGGAAGGTGCAGAGGGCACTAGAAGCTGGGCATGCTTGTGTCTACAGGCATAACATATATCTGCACTGTGTCCATTAAGCACCTGAATATAGATGACTGAATGGTTTGCCCTGGGCTGCTGGAAAGAACCCAGAGTGATCAGCCTTGCAGGACAAAGGAAAGCTTTGGAAGGGAGGCTCTCCCCGGAACTCCTCCCCTCCCTCATCCCTAAATTTTCCTCAGTCTTGATCTTTTCCACTGCCACAAAATCTCCCAGGCAGCTAGGTGCCACAGGGTATAGAATGCTGCACTTGGAATCGGTTACTCTTGAGTTTAAATCTTCTCTCAGACATTTACTATTTGTATGGCCCTAAGTCATTTAACTCCTCTTAGCCTTGATTTCCTTCTCTGTAAAATGGGGACCATGGGGGGCTGTTGGGAGGATAAGTTGAGGTATAATATATGTGAAGCATTTTGTAAACCTTAAAGTATTATGTAAGTGCTTAGCTATTGTTGTCATCCTCCTCTTCCTCTTCCTCCTCCTCATCATCATTGGCCCAGAGAATTTCATAGCAATTCAATTAAAATTTATGAAATTTCTCTTATGATGTGCCATATTCTGGAGACACAAAGACAGAAACAGAACACTCCCTGTTATCGAGGGCTTTACTACAAAAATCAGGGTGGTACAGGGACCATCAGTGTGAGAGGACCTGGGTTCAAATCTCAGCTTTGCCACTGTGCACCCATGGGCAAGTGAATTCCCTTCTTTGGGCCCCAGTCTTCCCATTTATAAAAATTAAGTGGTTGAATTAGGTGATCTAGAGAGGCAATGTGACCTGTGGGAAGGAAACTGGGTCTGGAATCAGAGGACTTGGGTTCAAAATCCTGCCCCCCAATGTAGGGCAAGTCAACTGAAACACCATGGGCCTCAGTTTCCTCAACTGTAAAATGAGGAATTTGGTTCAGAAGGTCTCTGAGGGCTAGGTCCAGTTGGAGAGCTATGATTTGATGACCTGTAATGTCCCTTCCGCCTCTAGTCCTAGCCATAGGAAACATGGTGCCCCACACTCTAACCAGGATGCTTTCCTTGCCCTTCTCTCCTCTGTCTCTTCACATACCCTCACCCCAATACACACACTTCATTATTACTTCTAACTCTTTCTTCATGTCACCCCTTCCCTTATCCCCAATTCCCATCCCTAATCCTTTACAAATTCTATCCCTCTTTCAAGATCCAGGTTAATCCCTCCCCCCCCCCCTCCTCTGGGAAGCCTTTTCTGACAAGTGACAGAATCACAGAATGTTGACTTGGAGAGAAACCTCCCAGACTGTGCTGGAGGCAGCTCTTAGTCCATTGTTAGATTTTCAGCAAGAGCATTTACACTTTTGAAATCAGCAAATGCTATAAATCAGGGCTTGATTTATTGTTTTGTTGATTGTCTAGACGAAAGGAAGTGATGGAGAAAATGTTAATAATTCTCCTACTACTCAAAATGTACAAAAAGGCATTTCAGGTTCATTATGATAAAAAAGACTGCATTTTCTCCCCCCCCCCAAATCCACCCTTCTGCTCAGCTTCCCTATTTCTGTCCAGGACACCAACATTTTTTCTGACCTTCCAGCTTCATAACCTAGGTGTTATCCTAGCAGTCTCACTGTTCTTTACCCCACGTCTCCAGTCAGTTGCCAAATCTTGCCTTTTCAATCTCTACAATATCTCGTGCATTTGTCCTCTCCACTCACGTGACCACCATATTATCTCAGGCTCACATCACCTTCTGCCTGGATTATTGCAGTCCTCTTAATCATGCTCCCTGCCTCAAGCTTCTCCCCATTCCAATTCATGTTTACCAACTGAACCCTCAACATTAGACTCTTGCCATCTCTTTGAGAGCAGAGACTGTGTTTGTATTATATATGATGAGTTAAATGGAATTGAAACAAGAGTAGGCATAAACATTATGTGCCCAGTTCAGCAATACAGGACACAAAAGAAGACAGACTCTTTGTCCTTGGAGATGGAGGCAAGGCGGGGATTGGGAGGTGCTTTTCCTTCCTTTGTGTTCCCTGCAGCACCTAGCACAGGGCTGGGCATACAGCATGCTCCATAAAGACTAGTTCAATCAATCAGCATGCATTTATTTTGCATTACTGTGTGCCAGGCATTATGCTAAGCGCCAAGAGTACAGATGTACTCAGTAGTCAGTCACCAAGCATTGATTAAGCACTTACTAAATATGAGGCACTGGGTTAAGCCCCTGCCCTCAAGGGGTTCATCTTCAGGTGGAGGAGACACCATGCCAAAAACTCTGAACATACAAGATACATACAGAGTAGATGGGAGGAAACCCTAGAGGGGAGTGCTATAGCAACTCGGGTGACTGGAAAAGAAACCGGTAGAAAGCATCTTGAAGGAAGTCAGGGAATTCTAAGGTGGTGGGAGGAGTGAGGGCATTCCAGACTATAGGGGAGAGCCAGTGCAAGGGCAAAGAGGCTGGAGATACAGCATCCTATGCAAAGGATGAGAGACTGTAAACTCTGGAGAGAGAGGGACTACTCTTTCTGCTCCACTACGACTTTCTTTCCAATCTTTGTGCCTCTTGGTTTTCCTTCCACTCCATGCTCCAACTTGACTTCTTCTCCCATGTGAAAAATACTGTGTTGGGAAGTCCTCTAAGAGGGACTTTGAGAGATGCATTATGGGGACTTTATCAGTCCAACTGGGGAAACAGCTTCACTCCCTTTAGGACAAAAAAGCTTGCAGAAAATGGCCCAGGGCACCGAGCCCACAGTCAGGAGCCCTGGGTTACAGTCTTTGCTTCCTCTGATTCTGACTTGTTGTATGTGATCTTGGTTGAGTCGTGTAACATTTTGGAGTCTCGTTTTGCCCTGAAAAGTGACAAGATTGGATGAAAAGGCCTCTGAGATCTCTTCCAGATCCAACAGTCTAAAATAAATGACTTCCCTGCATCTCTTCCTCTCCTTCCCCCTCCACCTAGTTAATGTCAGGCCTTGGGATAATGTATCCCAGCTCCTCGGTGAATCCCCACCATGCATTTGGATGGGTTAATGTTCTAGAGGGAATGGAATGAGTGCTTCTCACTTAATGTAATCTCTCATTAATTAGATCACAAACTTCAGGAACGAATCCATTCCTTAAGTGGCACAGGCTGTCCCCACTCCATCCTCTTTCCCTTTCATGGTTAAGAGGGGACTGGATATGCAGGCAGTGGTGGTAAGAGGCACCAGCCTCTAAGCTCTGGGTACCCAAGTATCATCCAGTTCCTCATCCCGCTAGCTCTGGCAGAACCCCAAGTGGGTCATGCTGGTCTCAGGTCTGCTGTGTGACCTTTGGGGGCCTCTGTTTGATGAGAATAGTAGAATGTAAGCTCCTTGAAGGCAGGGGCTGTTTTATTTTTGGGCCTTTGTAATTCTAGCACCTAGAAAGGCTGACAGAGAGTAGGTACTAAATAGATGCCTAATGATTGACAATAAGAGCAAACACTCACTTGCTCAGAACTACTAGGAGAATGGGACTTAAAATGATTATAAATCTCTTCCCCTCCCCCTACATGTTAACAAGAACAAAAGAGCAGGATTCATGATCCCTGGACCTAGGCTAGAGACCTTCACCTGTTACCTCCAGCTCCTTCTCCTTGACCTATGGCCTATGTTCTCAACCTTACCCTAAGGCAGCAGGGACTCATTCTCCCCCATGCCACAAATGGTAAAGATGGAAGCTCAGAGATAGAACATAATTTGGGGGGTGGGGCAATGAGGGTTAAGTGACTTGCCCAGGATCGCAAAGCTAGTAAGTGTCAAGTGTCTGAAGCTGGATTTGAACTCACATCCTCCTGAATCAAGGGCCAGTGTTTTATCTACTGTACCACCTAGCTGCCCCGGATAGAACATATTTCTGAAGGTTCTCAGAGTTTTTAATTGGGAAGTGAGATTTCCACCTCCTCCACCCCACAGAGGTAAATCTGAACATTGTGTAACTATAATGACCAAACTGTCCTGAAGAGAGAAGAAAGAATGCACTTGCCCTTCATTTTCTGCAGAGGCAGGGGACTAGGGGTGTCAGGTCTAGTTAATATGTTGGTCGGTTTTGTAGGGCTTTTTTCTCCTCCTTTATTCTTTTTTTTTTTTTGTGAGGCAATTGGGGTTAAGTGACTTGCCCAGGGTCACACAGCTAGTAATTGTTAAGTGTCTGAGGCTGGCTTTGAACTCAGGTCCACCTGAATCCAGGGCCAGTGCTCTATCCAGTGTGCCACCTAGCTACTCCCCCCCCCCTTTATTCTTGATTACAAAGGATGTTATCAGATCACACAGGATAAGAAGGGATGGATGAGTTGTGATATGCACTGATGAAAGGAATACACAAATTAATGAGTTGACCATGTACATGTAAATGGTCTTTTTATTTGTCTTTTTGTATTTAAATTCAGAATAAATTAAAAAATTTAAATTTAAAAATTAAAAAAAGTCTCTTTCTCTGTCATTCTGTCTGTCTTTGTGTCTCTGTCTCTCTCACTGTCTCTCACTCTCTCTCTCTCTCTCTCTCTCTCTCTCTCTCTCTGGAGGGGAGGAGTGATATATTCAGAAATCAAGGTTATGTAAAAACCAAAGATATCATTCTTTTTCATGGTGGTTCCCACTTTCCCCAACTTTTCATCAGATAGGCACCTTGTCATGTTGTTTGAGCTGCCTCATATGCTCAGCTCTGAGCTGCGGGGGATTCAGAGGGAAGCGATGTGGTCTTTATGAATCCAGTGAGGGTGACAAGACATACACATGAAAATGGTTTCAGAATACACCCCAGGCAACATGGGAAAGTCTGCAAATGAGCACGGCAGCTAACTGCAGAGACACAGAGGAATGGGGTAATTACAGAATTGTGGCACTTGAAAATCAGAGTGATGGTCGAGGTCACTGAGTCCAACAGAGACAAATGGAATCCTTACAATAAAATACACAACTGATGGTCATCTAGTCTCTGATTGAAGACCTCCAAGGAGGGGGAACCCACCACCTCTTTTTTTTTTTTTTTGCAGGGCAATGAGGGTTAAGTGACTTGCCCAGAGTCACACAGCGAGTAAGTGTCAAGTGTCTGAGGCCAGATTTGAACTTGGGTCCTCCTGAATCCAAGTCCAGTGCTTTATCCACCGCGCCACCTAGCTGCCCCCCCAACTTATTTTCAAATAACATGGATTCAAGATGCTTCATCTTGTGGACAGACATTCTCAGGAAACCCCTCCCCCTCCCCCGACACACACACACACACACACACACACACACACACACACACACACACACACACACACACCCCTTATCAGTGTTCTTCTTAAACTGTGGCTCTGAGAACTGAACCTAATATTCCAGATGAGGTCTGATGAGGTCCAAGTATAACAATATTCCTTATTCCTAGAAACTTTGCCCTACTTAGGGCAACCTGAGATCTCATTAGGTATTTGGGTTGCCACATTGCACAACTGCACTTAAGACTTGCAGATCTTCTTTCAGAAAAACTGTTATCTAATTATGCCCTTCCTCTCCTGACCTTATACTTGTGAAGTTGATTTTTTGTACCCAAGGGCAAGGCTTTACATTTATCCCCATTGATTTTCATTGATTAGATTAAGTCCAGTGATCTACTTGGCACCCGACTCTATCATACATGGTTAGTTATCCCTCCCAGCTTTTTGTCATCTGAAAATTTGATGAGAATGCCATCTATACTTTTATTCAAGTCATTGATAAAAGCATAGGTTAAGCACAAAGCACAGATCCCTGAGGAACTCTGCTAGACCACTCCTCCCTCACCACATTAAACGTTAAAATTAAACATTTATGACATTGAACCATTGACATCTACATCTTGAGTCTGGTAATCCATCCATTTCTAAATCCATCTAATTGTATTATAACATCCTACCTCTCTCCATCTTTGCCACAAAAATAGTATGAGATACTTTCTAGCACTCAGCACAGCACCTGGAACATAATAGGTCTTTAATATAAGTGTTTATCTAATTCAATTACCAAAAAGATTTCTTAAAATCTAGATAAAAATATCCATTACATTACCTCCACCCACTAGTTCAGTAATCCTGTCAAAAAAGGAAAAGGGTAAATTCAAGCGTGATTGACTCTTAAATTTAAATTTTTTTTTGGTAGGGCAAAGAGGCTTAAGTGACTTGCCCAGGGTCACATAGCTAGTAAGTGTCAAGTATCCAAGGCTGGATTTAAACTCAGGTTCTCCTGAATCCAGGGCCAGTGCTTTATCCACTGTGCTACCTAGCTGCCCCCAAGTGTGATTACTCTTTTTTTTTTTTTTTTTTTTTTTAGTGAGGCAATTGGGGTTAAGTGACTTGCCCAGGGTCACACAGCTAGTAAGTGTTAAGTGTCTGAGGCCGGATTTGAACTCAGGTACTCTTGACTCCAGGGCCAGTGCTCTATCCACTGCGCCATCTAGCTGCCCTGTGTGATTACTCTTGATGAAGTCATCCTGACTCTGTGAAATCACTGTTTCCCTTTCTAGACATTGACCAACCATCCCTTTAATGATCACCTCATATCTCTGTCTTCCCGATTCCCTCTCATACTTTGCCCATCCTGGCTCAGAGCTACCACTCTCCCCAGCCTAGCCTCCTCTGTTCCTCCAGGAGAGGTCTTGCCCTTCACCAGCTCCTTCCATCCCAAAGACCCCAGACTAGAGTAGCCAGAATCAGGCCTCATGTGGTGGTGGCCACACGTCTGGGCAGCAGAGCTCACATTTTTAAACTCCAGCCTTGGCCCCTGCACCCATCTAGGTCCCTTCTCTCAACCATACCTCAGTCTCTGGGCTCCTAATACCCAGCACAGAGAGACCTGAAGCCTGGCAATCAAGGATCTATAAACAGATCAGTATATAACTGCCCACAGTTGGAGGGCTACATCACAGTATCTGGCATTACCAATGGGCCAGCAGGGACTGGTGATAACAGACATGAGGGAGGCCGGAGCAAAACCCTTACTGTAGCTCACCCACCCAGCCCACATACTTTTTGACCATGTACAGGCTGCTCTGGGGGGTGGGGTGGGGAAGGAATAGATTGGGGCTCACTCTACACTGACCCATACTAACAAAAACGTGTGCCATGATGGTTTTGTAAGAGCTCTCAAGTCCATCTCATCCCATTGAATTGGAGCCTCTCTGGGGGAAGAAGCCTCATATTTCCCATTGGACTTGGGGGCTTCTCTAGGGTAAGGGCTAAGTCTCCTCTCTGGATTTCTCTGAGCCTATAGGACTTGGAGGAAATAAGTCACTATGAACTAGCAGAGGAATAGATTATCATGTGAAAGGTAATGGGTTGGGGTGAACAGAACACTGGTGTTGGAGGCAGGAGAGACAAGTTCTAATCTGACCTGCAGCATTTGCTCTATGTGGTCCTGAGCAAGTCATCTCATTTCTGTGTTTTAGTTCTTTCCCCTATAAAATAGGGATGAAAATGATATTTGCAGCAAGGCATAGTGGATAGAGAACAGGCCTCTGAATCAGGATGATGTGGGTTCGAATTCTACTTCTGACATATATTGGCTGTTACAGGGGTAGGCTGGAGCTAGCTCAAAAGGAAAGCTGGTTGAAATTTCAATGTGAGCATTTACACCTTGGAAATCAACAACAACTGATTAAATTAGGGCTTGATTTATTTTTTTGATGATTGCCTTGACTTAAGAAAGTGATGGAAAAAATGTGAATGATGCAGATTAAACTTAAGAGTGTGTCTAATATACAGAGCTGGTTGTTAAATATTTGTGAATATACCTTCTTTGACCCAGGGAAGATCACTTAATCAATCTCTCAGTGACCCAGGCAAAATTGAAGAGAAGGTATAGCTCTGCTTTGGCAGAGGAAATCCCTCCCTGAGTCAGGGTCCTATTCCCTGCAAATATTTATCCTGCCCTTCTCCTAGGATCATGTTTCCTCAAATTTAAAGAGCTACAGAAATGGGGGGTGTATTATGTAAGCTTCTCTGTATTGTCGTCCATCTGCACTTCCAGGTCCCTTTTCTGGATCCCCAGAATACCACCTAACCTCTCCCCTGACCCCCTCTCCCTCCCTGAACTGACAATGCAAGGAGGAAAAACAACACAAAACTTCTTGAGCAGCCAGACTGAGGGCCAGGAGGGAGGGAGAGGCTCTGGCACCCCCAGGAGGCCCCTAAGCCATCAAAGGCTAGGATGTAGAGATGTCAGACTGTTAGGCCCCTTCACTCACTGCCAAGCCTGCCAAGCTGGCAATGCTTCCCGGCCACTGTGAAGACAGCTGGGCACAAGCAGGAGGGCCATATGGCCACCAGCCACACAGGATTGCAGGTTGTAGGGACTTACCTGCGGGACAGCCTTGAGGCACACATATGGGCTTGTGGTGGGGAATGGAGGTGGGAGGGGGTGGCTGCTAACCCTCCAATGGAGCACTGGAAATTGACCATGTTCTTGAATTCCAAAGCCACCTAGACCCTGGCACCCCTGAGCAGGGATTTCTCTCTCTCTCTCTGTCTCTCTTTCACACACACACACACACACACACACCCTCCTGTGAGCAGGGTCAATTAAGGACTTACAGAACCATAGAAATGTAGAGCTGTGAGGGGCATCAGAGGTCATGTACTCCCCGATTGTCCACATTTTTCAGGCCCCTATCCACCTCGGCTTACCTTGCTTATCCAAACAGGTAGAGGCAGAGCTGGGACCAGCATCCTATTTCCCTTGCCTGCTGTGGGGGTGACCTTGGGCAAGTGATGTATTTCTGGAACTCAGTTTACACAATCAAAAAATGAAAGAATTGGAAGAGATGCCCCCTGATCCAGAGTTCCTCCCTGTTTTCAATCTGAGATGCCATGAACCCAAGTCTCTTAACTCCCAGCCACATTCCATGCTCTTTAAACTACAGCAGAATGATGACAGAGATCAACAGAGGCCTTACCAGACAGGGTGAGGGCAGGACTCTGTTCTCTCCCTAGATGTTCCCCCTCGTGCTGCTGATCTAGCCTATCCCCTGAGGGTGAAAGCTCAGGCCTGAGGGTCCAGGAGCTCTCTCCCTCTCTCTAACAAAGGTCAACCTGGCAGAGTTCCCCCAGGCTTTTCCTGGGATCTTGCCTCAAACATATAGCCTATTGCTTCCACCGACTCTTCATCAGTCTTTCCACTCCTGGATGGGCCTCCTGGGGACTGTTATAGGGGGAATCTGTGGAAGGGAGATTCGGAGGAAGCCCATGGCCTTCTGAGAGCCCAGTAGCCTTGCTCCCTCCAATCTAATTAAAGGTGCCCTTGTGTGATAGCATCTGCAGTGTGTATCTGCTGACTTCCAAGATGGGGAGGGGATGGACAACTCAGAGAGTCCAGGTGAATTCAGAGCCACCACTTACAGAGCCAGGAGAGGGGAGCCCGCTCCAGGGGTTCCCAGGGCAGCTGCTGTCCCCTGGGGTGGGGAAAAGGGACAGCCTGAAGAGCTCCAGTAAAGCGCCGTGGGAAGGCATTTTAATGACTAACATTTCCTGACTGGGCTGGTGACTCCTGGCACAGCAGGGACCCCTCATCCCCACCATCACCTCAACAAGACCCTGGGAGGACATAAAGAGAAGGAGAAGGAAGGGGGCAGCCCTCCTCCCCCCTCCCCTAAGCTCTAATTCTTTTTTTTTTTAACCAGCTCAAGGCCCAGGTAGCACTAGCATTTTCCCGTGTCCATTGCACACGGCCCTCATGTCCCTGCTCTAGATGGGAGATCAGGTAGAACTGGGAGGAGCTTTAGTGATCTCTAGTCCAATCCCCTCATTTTATAAGTGGGGAAACTGAGGCACAGAAGAGTGAAATAGCTAATTCATGCTCACAGAGTTAGTTTCTGAACTAGGATATGAATTCTCATTTTCTGACTACAAAATCAGTGCTCTTTCCACTTGCCTTGTTGTCTCTGTCAATTTAAATATTATAGCACTCCCCAGGACTCACTCACACACACTCTCTCTCTCTCTCTCTCTCTCTCTCTCTCTCTCTCTCTCTCTCTCTCACACACACACACACACACACACACACACACACACACACACACACACACACAAACACTTCTACCCCAGCATAGCCAGAGAATTCCCCACCCACCCTGGTGACTGATGGGCCAGGGAAGACTGGAGAGAGACTTGAACGTGAATTGTGTTCTTGGGGGGGTGGGGTCTGGTATTTTGTTCTGGGCTGTACTTATTGACAATGTAAATAATTCATTTTGTCTATTTCTGTCCTCCTTCAATGAGAGACAGTCATTAGGATGCAACCATCTGTATGTCCCCTACAAGTGTTTTCAGGGCAAGCACCAGGTGCTACTGGTGAATGCTACACAATGCTTGGCCCTGAACAGAAAGGAGCTGAATAAAAGAGAAGGCAATGATTTTCCCCAAGAGCAGTTTTTAAAAGGACACTTCCCCAATCGAAATCTCCAGGCCCAACCTGACTCAGGAACCCTGGCCACAGATCCTGACCTCTCTGGGACATCTCTCCCAGAATGCCTATTGCCTCTTCACAACTGATGCAAGTGAGTGGGGCTTGCGGGGATGGGGAAGAATGAGGGGATGGATGCCATGCTTACTTTGGGAAACAACTTCCCTTTGAAGATGGCACACACAGCTTTGGACAATCTAGTTTTTGTTTTTGTTTCGTTTTTGTTGTTTTTTTGCAGAGCAATGGGGGTTAAGTGACTTGCCCAGGGTCACACAGCTAGTGTCAAGTGTCTGACACTGGATTTGAACTCAGGTCCTCCTGAATCCAGGGCCAGTGCTCTATCCACTGCGCCATCTAGCTGCTCCCTGGCAATCTAGTTTTAAAAGGAAGATAGCAATCTTACTATGTAGGTAGGGTTGGGGAGGGAGGTGTGGAGAGAAGAAAGGGCAAAGTTTTGGCCCTTGGGAAGCTTGAAGGAGGGAGAAACTGAGGCAGAAGTAACCGACTGTCAGCTAGGGGATGGAAAAGGAAGCATTTGGGGCCAGTTAATCTGATCACTCACTGTACTATTCGGTACACTGGGTTTCTGCTCTCTCCTATAAGTTCTTCACTCAACAAACAATATTAATTGTCCTAATACAATTTTATCTTCATCCTCTGTGGCAAGGACCCACAGTGGCTCTCTTTCTCCTGCTATGCTGAAAATGTAAAACCCTCAGGCTGATATTCAACCCCTTCGAAATATGGCACATTTTTCTATGCAAACTTTTCTCCTTCAACCCAACAATTGCCCTTGATTCTATCCAGCCAGTGTCTTCCCTGCTCCCCACACATCAGACACACCCAGAGCCTTTGCCCATACCTCACTTTTTATCTGGAAGCACCCCCCTTCCTGCCTATCTGAATAGGTCATTCAAGACTCAGCTCAAAGCCAGCCCACCTTGATCATTCCCTTCTCCAAATTGCTCCCACACTGATAAACCGAAACATACAATTGGCATCCTTGGTTCTTCATTATTTCATGTATAGTTGTCTTATTACAGGGAGCTTGTCTAATTATTCTACAATTTCCCAGTTCTGAGTGTAATTTTGTTATCAGTTTCATTTTTCAGTCATGCCAACTCTTAGTGATCTCACAAAGACACTGAGTGGTTTTGCCATTTCCTTCTCCAGCTCTTTTTAAGATGAAGAAACTGAGGCAAACAGGGTGAAGTGACTTGCTCAGAGTCACATAGCTATGAAGTATGTCTGAGGTCAGATTTGAACTCATGTCATTCTGATTCAAGAGGCTGGTACTCTGTCACTGCCCAGAAATGAGCACATAAAAAGGACTGTAAAAACACTATTGACTATGAAGGCATCAGAGTATCATAGATTTGAGGACTGGAAGAGACTTAGAGACCATTAAATTCAACTTTCTTTTTGTACAGAGGAGGAAACTGAGGCCCCACGGTGGTCAAGGACCTTCTCAAGGTCATCCAGATAAAGTCACAGAGCTAGGACCATACTACGATACTTCCCCATGTGCTGGGTACTGCTGATTTTGGTGAAAGTTATAACAAGGAGCATGGGGTTGTCTAGATGTAAGAGACCTTTAGTTCATTCACCCCAACCTTTTCATTTCTAGACAAGGAAACAGCTTAGATAGGAGAAGAGACTGGCCAATGGACACAGAGATGATGAAGAACCAGGATTTGAGCCCAAGGCTTCTGAATCCAAATCTAGTGTTTCTTTGTTGATTGAGATGATGGTGCTGGAGATGGGCATAAGACTCATGATGGTGATTTAACCAATTCATCTTTATCAAAACTCTGAGCACTGGGCATGAGTCACTGTGCTCAAGGGGTTTACATTCTACTAGGGGGGATAGAATAGGCAAAACAGATAAGGTCAAATACAAGAGAATTCGAGGAGGGAATGAATCCTAAACAGCTGAGAGAATCAGACACAGCTTCCAATGAGATGAAGCATAGAAGAGGAAAGAGCCCTGGGGAAGCCGGGGGCTTCTAGGAGGTGGAGGGAGACAAGGGAATGTCTTCCAGACAAGGAGAGGAGATGGCTTTGTGCAAAAACATGTCAGCAGAAAAATGGGATGCTAAGTTCAGTGAAGAGCAAATTAGGGCAGTCTGCATGGATGCAGAGGGCAGAAAGGAGAATACATATGCAACTGGTCTAGAAAGGTAGGCTGGAGCCAGGTTTGAAATGCCAACCTGAGGAACCGGTAGTATATCCGAGAGGTGAGAGGGAAGTCCAGAAGACTCTTAAGCAGAGGAAAGAGACTCTTCACAGCTGTGTATTGGATGAGGGAGAATATATGTAGGTGGCACAGTGAATAGGGCACTAAGCCTGGAGTCAAGAAGACGAGTTCCAATCCAGCCTCATATACTTACTAGCTATGTGACCCTAGGCAAGCCATTGAACTTCTGCCTCAGTTTCCTCAACTTTAAAGTGGGAATAATATCAGCATTTATTTCACAAGGTTGTAAGAATCAAATGGGATTATATTTGTAACATAGTGGGTGCTTACTAAATGTGTATTCCCTTCCCTAATTAAGAGGCTATTGCAGTAATCCAGATGACAATTTGCTGGTGGCCATGGAAGGTGAAGAGGAGAGAGAGGAGGAGAGGGAGGGGAGGGAGAGCGAGAGAGAGTGAGAGAGAAAGAGAGAGAGTGAGAGAGAGAGAGAGCGAGAGAGAGAGAGAGAGAGAGAGAGAGAGAGAGAGAGAGCGAGAGAGAGAGAGAGAGAGAGAGAGCGAGAGAGAGAGAGAGAGAGAGAGAGAGAGAGAGGGAGGGAGGGAGGGAGGGAGGTGTTGTGGTAAAATTGACAAGATAGAAATTCATTAGTTAGAGGGGCAGAGTGCAGGATGATTGCAAGGATGCAAATCTGGGTAACTGGTAAATTAGCAGTGCCCTTGAGGGATATAGAGGAAGGTCATGGAACCAAAAAGATGGCAAACTGGACACTACTAACTCTGAGTCCCTCCTTCCCCCAGGGGAATTGTGCACCAGGTTTAAGTCAATTACAACAAATTCAGAGAATAAAAAAGGAGAGGACCCTGATGAGTTAAAACTCTTTATGTATCAACAAAGGGAACTCAGGCAGACAAAGGCCAAGTGACTTGCCCAGGATCACTCATCTAGTAAGTGTCTGAGACTAGATTTAAGCACTCCCAGTCCAGTGCTTTATCCACTGTGTCTCTGAGGTCAACCCTATCTGAGGAGCAAGGACCAAGATCAGTGAAACCTAAGTCTAAAAGCTTAGGAAGAGGTTGAGGCAACTTTATAGGAAGGGTAGGGGTAGGGGTGGGGAGAGTTTACTAATCAGCACAAGGGGAGGGGCCAAAAAGTAAGTGATGGGGAAATGTTAGGGGGAAAGTCTAAAATGCTAAAGCTTTCATGAAGAAGAAAATTCAATAAAAATTCAGAGCACAAGCAGACAAACCAACAGAAAGCTAGAAGGATGAGTACTAAATCCTCAAAGAGATCAGAAAGCTCTCAACAAATATTATGAAACAAAGGAAAAGTGAACCAATGTCTGAAAAAAACCCCAGAATTCTGTGAAATTACAGGAGAGCAGGAAAAAACAACATAAAATTTGAGAATGGTTCAAAATAGAAAGGAAATTCATAAGAGAAGACATCAGGAATAAATATGTCAGAATTTACAATTCTCAATACAGAAATGAAAAAAAAAACAATTAAAAATCAGAGGAAAAAAGAATTGATGGCATACAGAGAGTTTCTCCCCAGAAGCAAAAGACAGATTAACAAATTTGTATTATAAAATACTCAGTGGAGGAAAATCTGGAAGAGAAGAAAAATGAAACAAAAACATCTTGTTCATAAAAGCCAAAGGCATTGACCTTGGAGATGGGGTGTGTAAGGTCAATTTAAGGATCAGTCAGTCAATAAATATTAAACTGGTATGATAAGCTAGCCACTGTGCTAAGCACTGAGCATACAAAGAGGCAAAAGACAGTCCCTGCCCTCAAGTATCTTACAGTTTAATATGGAGACAATAAGCAAACAAATATAGACAAATAAGCTATATATGGGATAAATAGAAAATACTTACAAGAGGGAAGGCACTAGAATTAAGAGGGTTTGAGAAAGGCTTCCTTTAAAAGGTGGGATTTTAGTTGGGACTTAAAGGGAAGCTTAGGAAGCAGTTGGTGATGGGGGCCAGAACTAAGAAAGAAGGGTACATATCTAAGAGATGTTGTAAAGGAGCTTTGGGAATAGATTAGATTTGTAGGGTCAATGAGGAGTCAAGGATAAAAACAACATCTCAAGCCTGCATCACTGGTAGAATTGTGGTGCCCTGGACGATCATAGGCAAGTTTATAAAAGGGGAAAAAGATAATGAATTCTGCTATGGACTTATTACATTTCAGCTACCTGTTAGAAATCTAAGTAGAGGTGTCCAAAAGGCAATTGATTATGGGGGATTGATACTCAGGAGAGAGACTAGGACTGGAACTCTGGACCTGGGAATCATCTTCATAAGATGATCGTTATGTCCATTGGAACTCATGAGACCACCAAAAGAGAGAGTCCAGATTTACAGAGATAGGAAAGAGAAGAGGACCAAGGACAGAGCCTTAGGGGGACACCCACAGTTAATGGGCATAACTTGGATGAAGAACCAGCAAAGTAGGCTGAGGAGTGGTCTGATAGGTGAGTGAACCAGAAGAGAAAAGGGCCATACAAACCGAGAGAGGACAGAGTTTCCAGGAGGAAAAAGGTGATCAGCAATGTCAAATATTGCAAAGAGATGAAGAAGGATAATGTTTGATAAAAGGCCATTAGGTTTGCCAATGAGGGGAAAAGAAATGGAGGCACTGGATGTGGAAAGCTTTCTGAAGACAATTAGCCATTAAGGGGAAAGAGATCAGACAATAGCTGAGGGACAGTGGGGCCTAATAAAGGTTAAGGACAAGGGAGATACAGGCATGTTTGTAGGAAGTAGAAAAGGAGACAAATGGTATATTGAAAATAAGAAAAAGAATGAGGATGGCCATGGGGCAATTCTGCTGGAGAAGTCAGGAGGATTGGGATCAAAGGTACATGTAGAGGTGTTGGTTTTGGTAAGGATAAGTGCCATCTCTTTATCAAGACTAAACTGAAGTGGAGTGGAGGGAGGTGTCTGAAGGATATAGGATGAGAAGGAGAGGACAAGGGGAGCCTCAAGTTTTTTCAGTGAAGTATAGGTCCTCAGCTGGGAGGTTATCAGCAAGGGATGCCATGAAAGACTTGAGAAGAGATAAAGAGGTTTGGAACAACAAATCCATTAGGGGAGAATAGAATATTTCTCCTGCAGCATCAAGGGTTCTGTTTAGATCCCTGGGTCCAGTAAGCAGAATTTCATGATTTCCAGCCCATTCAGCAGAACATGAATAGGAGTGAAGGAGGCAGATGGTGGGATAATCTAGGGTTGAGGTTTTGATTACATTGTAATCAAATTACACGAAATACAAGATAATTTTAATTATATGAAATTAAAAAGGTTTTGCATAAATAAAATCAATACTACTAGAATAAAAAGAAAACAATCCACTGTGGGGGGGGGACCTTTGTATCCTATATCTCTGATTAGGGTCTGATACCCCAAATATACCCAAATCCATTCTTTAATAGATGAGTGGTCAGAGGGTGCTGATAATTCTCAGAAGAAGAAAGGCACACTATTAACAACCACATGGAGTGTTCCAAATCACTAATTTAAAAAAAGCTAATCAGAACTGCCCTGAGGTTTCACCTCCCACCCAGGAAATAGGCAAACAAAAAATAAAAATAAAATAAAAATGGGAATAGTCAATATTGGAAGTTTTGTAGAAAGCCAAGCACCTAATGAGTTGGTGGTAGGGCCGTGAATTTTTCCAACTGTTCTGGAAAGGACTTTGGAATCATGCATGCTTTTTGTCCCAGAGATTCTACTGCCAACTATATACCCCCCAAAATGACAAAAAAGAACATTATTTTTCATGGTAGAAAAGATCTAAAAACCCATCATATTCCTACAGATTAGAGAATGGCTAAACCAATTATAGTATATTAATAATAATGTAATATTACTGTGCTTTGAGAAATGATAAATATGATGATTACTGAGAAGCACAGATTTACATGAACTATGCACAGTAAAATAAGCAGAGCCAAAAAAAACCCATAGAAATGATTCACAACTATGTAAATAAAAAGAACAACCACTAGAAAATGATCAAAAGTAAATGTTAGTAGCCCCAGAAATGAGATATGAGAAGACAGGTTTACCCCTCTGCTTTACAGAGGTAGGGAGGTCCACAGGTGTGAAATATTGTATGTATTTTAACTTTTTTGAAATATTGATTTCTTTTGTTGATTTTTTTTCTCTTTCACTTTTCTTTTGTTTTCCTCTAAAACATTATGGAATTATGTTCTAGGAAGGGGTGGCAGAGGGATACTGGAAGAAAAGTTGACAACATAAAAACAAAAGATAACCATACCTATTTATTTATTTGTTTGTTTATTTATTTGTTTTGTTTTGTTTTGGTTTTTGCAGGGCAATGGGGGTTAAGTGACTTGCCCAGGGTCACAAGATAGTAAGTGTCAAGTGTCTGAGGCTGGATTTGAACGCAGGTCCTTCTGAATCCAGGGCCAGTGCTTTTATCCTGCACCACCTAGCTGCCCCACCAATTTATTTTGAAAAAGAAATGATGAATATGATGAATACAGAAAAGCATGGGAAGATATGATGTATGAGAAGTGAAGTATAACCAGGAAAACATTGGATATAATAGCTACAACAGTGTAAATGGAAAGAACAGTTGCAACCACAACAATTTAAATATTTTAAAATTATAATGACCAAGCTTGGTTTCCAAAAGAGATATGAGAGAAAACCTCCCCCACCTCTTTTCTTTCTTTCTTTCTTTCTTTTTCTTTTTTTTTTCTTTTTTTTTTCTTTTTTTTGGTGAGGCAATTGGGGCTAAGTGACTTGCCTAGGGTCATACAGCTAGTAAGTGTTAAGTGTCTGAGGTCGAATTTGAACTAAGGTCCTCCTGAATCCAGGGCTGGTTCTCTATCCACTTCACCACCTAGTAGTCCCCTCACCCTTTTCAAAGGTGGGAGGTCATGGGCATGGAATACTGCATATAACCGGGTTTTGGGGGGGGGGGGGTTGATGTGATGGTTATTTTTGCTGATTTCTTTTTTCTTTCTCCTTTTCTCTTCTGCATTATAAGGGATGTCTGGAAGGGAGAAGAAGCAAATGAAGCTTTGTAAAAGCAAAAGATATCAGTAATTTTTTATTTTAAGAACAGATATAGGGGAACTTAAGAGAAAGGCATATATAGTGGGGATAGTGGGGAAGATAAAGAGTTCTATTAGTGATATGTTGAGTTTAAAATGCCTAAGAAACATCTAGAGGGAAATATCCATCTAGATGGTACCTGACAATGGGGGGGGGAACTGAAGCTCAGGAAAGGGATGAGGGCCAGAGACATTGATTTGGGGGTCATCTGCTTGGAGAGGATATTTAAGCCCATGGGAGCTGATGAGATCATTGAGAGAGAGGTTATACAGGGAAGAAAGAAGGCCTCCCAGGTACTCCCAGACTTAAAGGCTCACACTGATAATGATCCATTATTGTCAACCGAGGAGCATCCAGACAGGTATAAGAAGAAAGCAGCATTATAGAAATCAAGGACCTGTTAAATATCCAAGAGGAAGGCATGATCAATAGTGTCAAAAGCTGCAGAGAAGTCAAGTAGGATCAAGGCTGAGAAAAGTCCATGGGATTTAGCAGTTAAATGGTTGGTAACTTGGAGAGAGCAGTTTTAGTGAAGTGGCCACATACTGGATTATAAGGAGTTGAGAAGTGAGTGGGAGGTGAGAAGATGGAGGCGAAAAGTATAGATGACTTCTGGGAGTTTTGAGGAGTTTATGAAAGGGAGAAGTAAAAGGTGAAAGCTCGAGGGGATAGCATGGGCAAGTGAATTCCTTTTTTGTTGTTGTTGTTCAGCATTTTATTTTCCAGTTACATATAAGGATAGTTTTCAACATTTGTTTTCTTTTTTCTCTCTCTTTTTTTTTTTGGTGAAGCAATTGGGGTTAAGTGACTTGCCCAGGGTCACACAGCTAGTAAGTGTTAAGTGTCTAAGGCCGAATTTGAACTCAGGTAGTCCTGACTCCAGGGCTGGTGCTCTATCCACTGTGCCACCTAGCTGCCCCTCAACATTTGTTTTCATAGGATTTTCAGTTCCAAATTTTTCTCCCACCCTCCCTTTGCCCCCTCCTCCCCAGGACAGAAAGCAATCTAATATAGGTTATATATGTGCAATCACATTAAACATATTTCTGCATCGGTCATATTGTGACAGAAGAGTCAGAGCACAAGGGGAATACCTCATAAAAAGACCAGCCCAAAAGTAGAAACAATATGGTTCAATCTGCATTCCTAAATCACAGTTCTTTTTTCTAGGTGTTTCTATCATGGAATGGGGAGCCCCTAGCCATGTTTGTAGGTATCAAGGAAGGAGCCAGTGGATAAGAAACTGAAGATGAGAGAGAGAAGATGGAGGGGACAAGTATCCAGATGAGGTGAAGGCGAAAGGATCAATAATTTAAGTATCGCTCTAGGTATTGTGACAGCTAGGGCAGCAAGGTGGTACAGCAGATAGAACACTGGGCTTGGAATCAGGAAGACTCATCTTCAGGAGGTTAAATTCAGCCTCAGATACTTACTTGCGGTGTAACTCTGTGCAGGTGACGTGTTTTCCTCAATTTCCTCATCTGTAAAATGAGCTGGAAAAGGAAATGGCAAACCACTCCAGTATCTTTGCCAAGAAAACCCCAGATGGGGTCATGAAGAGTCAGACATGACTGAACAACAACAATATTGTGCTGGGTGCTGGAAATACAAAGAAAGACAAAAAACACAATGCTTGTCCTCCAGGATCTCACCTTTTATTGGGATAGACAACATACAAAAAAGTGTAAAGATAGAGTAATGAAGGTACCAACAATTATTGATTATGGTGATACTGCTATTGATAAAGGTGAGGGTGAGCTGGAGGGTCAGTGAGGCACATTTCTGCTCACCTGAGATGACCCTGAGTTTCAACATGGCCTTCCTGGGAAGGACAAACACATGGATGATGTGAGCTTAGGGACAACGTCTCTGGTGGGGTTGGCCAGAAGATGCTCACAGCAATCCCCCAACAGAAGGGCAGGCACCGTTGCTGAGCACATGGCTCCTTGTTACCAGGAGAAGATGGCAAACCCTCCCACAATACCCGCTGTGGACCCAGGCACCAGAAGGCTTATGTGTCAGCTGTACTTGGCAAATATTTGCCCTGCTCCTTATACTTCATTAAAACCTCCTGTTTGTGGGGGTAGCTAAGATAGGAGACATCTCTCTGATTGGCTTCAAACAAAGTTTCATGCCTAGCGCCGCAAGACTACTCCTGGGGGAGAACGTAGGCCTCCCCACTGCCCTCGCTATCCTCTTATTGGACACATCGAGCTCTGGCCATGGTCAACTCCTCTCGTATTTTGGTGTCTAACCACAGGAACTATGGGAATTTTCAAGGAGGCAAATCCAGGTTGGACGTCCAGGAAACTTCTTAAGAGGTAAACTCACACCAGAGTTTAGAAATGACTTCCTCAGGAAGCAGGATGTTCCTTCTCATGGGAGGACTTTAATCAAGGGCTATGTGCTCACCTGGGAGGTAGAGTGTGGAGGGAACATATGCCTATTCTCTTCAAGCCCAGCTTTGCTTCTAAAGATAATTATTTAGTTATCCCATTCCCTTCCCCTCTACAACCCCAAATGTAAACAACTGTATGGAGAAAGAACAGAGGGCTGGGGTTCCTGGTGCCTGGACTCACCCTAAGCCAACTCTCTAGAGACAGTAACTCCTTTCCCTAGGACCCAGTTTCACTTAATTGACAAGCAATAATAACGAGAGCTCACATTTGATAGAGTGCTCACATTTATAGAGTACTTTTCAGAAAATCCCAGGGAGGTAGGATGAATATTATTAGCTCCATTTTACAGATGAGGAAACTGAGGTGCAAGGAAATTAAGAGACTTGCCCAAGGTTGATCAAAAAGGGCAGAAGTTAGGATTACATGAGGCTTTTTGACCCAGAACCCAGAGCTCTTTTTACTATAACCCACTGCTAAGACACAAGGAAGATGGCTTGTTAGAACTGAAGTTCTATATTAAACAGAGCACTTTTAAGAAATGAGTGAAGATGACTGGCAAACTCAGATCCCAGACAGCAGCTTGTAGACTGCAGGACACATCCAGGTCCCAGCATCTACTCTCTGAGGCTGGTAGAAGTGCTGGCTCCTGGGCTGGGGTGGGGAGGAGGATGTCAGACTGGGATATAGCCACAGTGAGGTAAGCAGGGAAGTGAGGCAACTGGAGGCCATGAAGCTGGAGGCTGAAGCAACTAGTAGTGTCTAGTTTGAAGAGGAGAAAACAGGGCAGGCGTGACAGGTGCCTCCAAGGACCTGAAGACTTCTATCAAGGAAGAAGGGTCAGACTCATTCAGCCTGGCTCCAAAGGGCAGAACTAGGAGCACTGATTGAGAGTTAAATGGATGGGGCAGCTAGATGGTACAGTGGATAGAGAACCAGCCCTGGAGTAAGGAGGACTTGAGTTCAAATCTGGCCTCAGAAACTTGACACTTACTAGCTGTGTGACCCTGGGCAAGTCACTTAGCCCCAATTGCCTCGCCAAAAAACAAACAAAAAAACCAAGAAAGTTAAAGGGATGCCAATTTCAGCTTGAGCAAAGGAAAAACTTCCTAAAGATGACTGCCATAAGTGGAATGAGTCACCTCAAGAAGTACAGAATTCCCCATCACCGAAGGTCTTCAAACAGAGGCTGGACAACAACCTGATCACCATATCATAGAGGAGGCTCCTATCCAGATCCAGGGAGGACGAGATGATCTTCAAGGTCCCTTCCAACTCCTGGAGGCTTTGATTGTATTTTTATCTTGTCCACTGTTAGCTCTGACTCCTAGAGATATTCAGCAGGCACCCTGAGGGCAGGGGACTTTTGTGCTTCTGTTTGCATCACCAGTGGCAGAGTGACATTGTGGATGGGGAGCCAGCCTCAAACCTGGGTTCAAATCCTTTGTCAGACATATATTGACTATGTTAACCTGGGCAAGACACTTAAACCCCTTAGTGCCTCCCCTGGGCATCTCACTAAGATGCCAAACTGGACTAGTAGAGGAAGTACCTCACTGGGAACTCCCCACACTGATAAAATCACAGGTTTTATAGAAAAAAATCCCTAGTGTCTGGCAAATAGTAGATATGTAATACCCGTTTGTTGGATTCAATCATACGACGTGTCATAAAGCATGGAACCCCCCACATGAACACAGCAAGCCTTGTCCCAAGGAGCCTGAAATTTCAGTTCCTAATCCCCAAAGACTTGTTTGGAACCATGGATCTCTGTTTGCTGCTGCTGGGATGGAGAGGGGCTTTTTCGGTTTTGTCATCCCCAGGACATGACTCGGAGCAGTCACGGAATAAAGATTTGTTGATTGATTGGATTGGATCTTCTGGTCAGGGGTCAACTGATTTTTTTTTCTTTTATTTTTTTTCTTTGTTTTTGTTTTTGTTTTTGTTTTGCGGGGCAATGAGGGTCAAGTGACTTGCCCAGGGCCACCACAGCCAGTGTCAAGTGTCTGAGTCCGGACCTGAACTCAGGTCCCTCTGAATCCAGGGCCCATGCTCTATCCACTGTGCCACCTAGCTGCCCCGATTTTTTTTTCTGATAGTGAGGAGCAGGCCAGAGACTGGATAGATTATTATTCATTTCTGAGGGAGGGAATTATCATCCATTCAAATTCCTCTTCCATCACCTATAAGATTTCTCCACTTTCTCAGCAGATGGGTCACTACTGATTGATAAAAATCACAAGACATTAGAGATGCGATGGGAAGCGACCATAGAGATCACTTAGCCCCATCCTCTCAATCAATCCAGGGCGAAGCAACGAGGGGAAGCCATTAGCTCAGTCACAGTGTTAGTGGTGGATCATGGAGTAGCCTCAGGTCTCCCAACTCCCCGGGGAAGGACCTCTTCCAATACACCGCAAGGAGAAGGAAGAGGAAAGTCTAATGGCCCCTGCTCTGGGGCGTCTGAGACTGGCGGGGAAGGGAGGCAGGAACTTCCAGAGGGGGACGATATGCAGTTTCCATTAATAGCCTCTAACAAGCTCACACCCTTGGAGGGAGGAAAGGGAGCTTTGCTGGAGAAAGGCAGTGAAAGAAAGAAGCTGACCTAGATCACTCCAGGATAAAGACAGAGAGGCAAGTGCTATCCCAGACTCCATCCTCCTCCCACTCCCACCCCATGTCACATGACTCCAGAGCATCCTGAGCATGGAGAGCTCACCAATACAGAGGGAGTGTGAGAAGCAGGAAGAAGAGGGGAGATGAGGGAGCTGGGAGTGCCTAGCATGTGAGGAAGAGAGGGAAAGGCTCCCCCCTCCCCTCGCCCCAAGCAGTCAATGCTTGCTAATCCAGAGGCTCTGAGTTCTAGAGGAGTTCAGGTACCCTGGAATTCCCAAAAAATTAACTCCCCGAGAAGAAGCACCAGAAAAAGCAGAAGCCAAAGGCCTGAGGCGGGAGGTCCCCATGGAATCCCCAGGGCTAGGAGGTGAACTTGAAGGACAACAGAAAGACATCCCTGCCTCCAAATCTTTCTCCCTGATGACAACCATGGGACCCAAAATTCCACTATTAGAAATTAATTTCGGGGCAGCTAGGTAGCACAGTGGATAGAGCACCGGCCTTGGAGTCAGGAGGACCTGAGTTCAAATCCAGCCTCAGACACTTAACACTTACTAGCTGTGTGACCCTGGGCAAGTCACTTAACCCCAATTGCCTCACTAAAAAAACAAAAAAGAAATTAATTTCTTTGGTTCTTAAAGAAATTTTAGTCTCCAAGAGTCCTTAGTAGTAAAATAAATACCCCTGGGACAAGTCTCACCTGTTCTTCTTAGCCATTAACACCTGAGAAGACAGAGCTGATCATGTCTGGACAATTATAAGAGCCACTGGTGGGTCTGGCTGCCACCAAGCTCTCCCCACTCCAACCCATCCTCCATTTAGTCAAGAAAGCAATGTACTTAAAGCACACGCTCTACCATATTACCTCCCCCCCGCCCCCGCCCCATTCAATAAACCACAGTAGTTCCTTACTGTCTCCTGAATCAAATACAAACCCCTCTGTTTGCCATTCAAAGCTCTTCATAAACTAGGGTCTTCTACCTATCCAATCTTTTTTTGTGGGGCAATGAGGGTTAAGTGACTTGCCCAGGGTCACACAGCTAGTAAGTGTCAAGTGTCTGAGGCCAGATTTGAACTCAGGTCCTCCCGAATCCAGGGCCGGTGTTTTATCCATTGCACCACCTAGCTGCCCCCCTTTCCAGTCTTCTTATATCTTAACACAGTGGGGGGTGGGGAGCAGCTAGGTGGTGCAATGGATAAAACACCAGCCCTGGATTCAGGAGGACCTGAGTTCAAATCCAGCCCCAGACATTTACTAACTGTGTGATCTGAGCAATTCCCTCTCTTCTCATCTCAACCTACTGGCTTCCCTGGCTTCCTTCAAGTATCAACAGACATCCTGTCTACTTATAGAAATCTTTCCCAACCTCTCTCAATTCTAGTGCTCTCCCTGGTGTAATTATTTCCTATTTATACTAAAAAAACAACTGGACAACAACTGAATACCGCATATAGCTTGTTGTACAGATGTGTTTGCTGATTATCTCCCGCATCAGGCCATGAACCCCTTGAGCTGAAGACTGTCTTTTGTCTCTCTTTGCTTAGCACAGTGCCTGGCACATAGTAGGCACTTAATAAATATTTATTGACTGACTATATAATTTTTTCAAAAAAGCAAGGTCTTATGGGAATTGCAGGCAACTCTCTAGGACAACACATTGCAGAAAAGTTGCAAAATTATGTCTGGGAAGAGTTTTCCTCTTCTGGAATTCCCTTCACCTATGAAAGCACAGGTCTCCAATCTCCCTATCCCTCCACAAAGAAGGCTGTCATTTACATAGTCCCTTGAAGTGCTTTTACATACATTATCACAGAATCTTGAGAGGCAGAATGGCATAGCGCAGAGAAAGCTGCCTTCAAAGTCAAATTGAACCTGGGTTCAATTCCTACCCCTGATGTATGCTGGCCGTGTGACCCTGGGCAAGTCAATTAATTCCTCAGTGCTGTAGGCAACTTTCAAAGACTAAAAAATTTGCAGAACAGGTGTGATGTCCATTGAGGGGGCAAGTTTCCTCTTGGGAAGCTCACTAAAGTAGTGAAATCATAGCTTAAAAAAGTTATGGGGGGGCATCTAGGTGGCGCAGTGGATAAAGTACTGTCTCTGGATTCAGGAGGACCTGAGTTCAAAGCCAGCCTCAGACACTTGACACTTACTAGCTACATGACCCTGGGCAAGTCCCTTAACCCCCATTGCCCCGCAAAAAAGTTATAGGATGTTGTATAGCAAAGGAAACAGAACTAAGGATGAAAACGGATTCATCCAAGATCATACAGTCAGTCAATAGTTGTTATCGGCAAAGCCTGCAGATGAGGGTGTCTTGGAACCCAGGGGTTCACAGGAAGGAAGGAGGGAAGAAACCCCAGACAAACTGGTCTAAGCCTGCTCACTGCAGGGCTGAAGTTAGGGAAGATGAGATGCCCTAGTGGTAACAGGGAGTGAGGGAGAGCAAGCCCTCCCTAAATTCCCGAGCTCAGTAAGACACTAGCAGTAATCACGGAAGCATCAGCATCAATTGGCCATCACCCAGCAGAGCACGAGGTGACAAGGAACTCTGTGAAGAGCAATCCAGGCTTGGGCAATGTAATTTCCGTCCAGGATAGAGTGGCTGGCCGCTGTGGAGATAAGGCAGAAGCAATAGATGTAATCGGCCGGACTCCAGTGAGCCGTCAATTTCTGGCCACGTGATAGCCTCCAAAGCAGGTGGAGACTCTGTAGAAAGCTTAGGCCCATGGTGGAAGGGGGAGGACACAACTGGTCTGTCTGGAGGGGCTCAGAGCCCCCTTGTGAACTACAGTCTCATAGAATCATAGACTCACCAAATGTCTGAACTGGAAAGGACAATGTGGTATAGTGGTTAGAATTAAGGCTAGCCTTTCAGTCAGTTCAAATCTTGCCTCTGATACTTACTGACTGTTTGACCCTAGGCAGGTCACTAAATAGCTGTGAGCTTCAGTTTCTTCACCTGTAAAATAGAGATAGTAACAATTGCATAATCCTTGTACCTCACAGGATTGCATGAGGATCAAGTGAAATGATGTTTATAAACCCCTATGTTATATGAATGTTGACTGTGAATGTTATTATTTGGGCCCATCCCCAAGAGTTATGACACTTGTGTCCTGGAGTTCTTGTTGCAATGATTTCTGGCAAAATAAGCTGTGGCCCACATGCTCAGGAAGGGAAAGCTTTCAGGGAGCAGGCTTAAAGACATTCTGGAAAGAGATAATGAAACGGACCAGCTGTTGACTCCATAGGGTGGTGGGCAAAGCCATAGACTTAGTTAGACTAGGTTCAAATCCTGGCTGATATCCCTTTCTGCCTGGATGACCTTGAACAACTAACTTTATTTTTTATTCCTCCAGTGTGAAATTAACAGGATTAGACTAGAGGGTCTCTAACATTCATTCCACCTCTAACATGCCTTAATTTTTGGTTCCCTTCTAATTGGGCTCTGGAGGATGGGGTTGAGAAGACATATTTGTTGGCAGCAGGGGATGCTGGTGTCCTAAATAGAGGAGAAGGGGAGAGGATGGGGATGATGGAAAACAACTGAAGCCCCTGGGAAATGGCAACAGGAACCACATCTATCTTTTGGGTAAATGAGTGTGGAAGTGATTTTGCCAATCTTGTACAGTCTCAGCATTCTCTAGTGGCTTCTACAGCACTCAAGGGCCTGCAGGGGATGTAGAATCAAGCACTTCACCACCGAGACTGCCTGGCTGTGGGAGTTCCCCACCCAGCCATTATGCCTCCTATCTCTGTCCTCAGCCTAATAATGACACATGGCCTGGGTTTTTTGCCCAGGAAAGAACAAGAGTCTAGTCCTAGTCCTTTCATGGAAATGATATGGAGGAAAGAGTTCTG
Source organism: Dromiciops gliroides (assembly GCF_019393635.1). NCBI lineage: Eukaryota > Metazoa > Chordata > Mammalia > Microbiotheria > Microbiotheriidae > Dromiciops > Dromiciops gliroides. The sequence goes on from NC_057862.1 coordinate 46,318,635, forward strand.
TATTTGGAGTCAACCCCATCCTGTTTTCTTATCAACCAACCAACCAATCAATTAAGAGCATTTATTAAATGTGTACTATGGGCCAGGCACTGTGCTTAGTGCTGGGAATCTAAAAACAAGCAAGCCAAAGAGTCTCTTCCCTTAAAAAGTTTATATTTTAAGGGGAAAAGACAACACATAAAAGGGGGGTCAACAGGTTGGGGGACAATAGTTATCTAGCAGTATGGTTGGAAGTTTGCTAGGAAAGAGGCTGAGTTCTAGCCAAGTTGAGGTGAAATTCTGACTCTCAGAGCCCAGTGTCCTGGGGGTTAGGTCCAAGTGTCCTGTGAGAAGGTGATAAGGAGGATGAAGATGATGGCTGGAGTAAAGGGGGCAATGCTGGGGACCCATATGGGGACTGCTTCTCACTGTTTAATAACACAATAATCTTCCACCATCACTTTCCATGAAAATATACAAATAAGTTTATATTCTAATCTAGTCTACTTTCTCTTGGCTGCCATTTAAGTATTTCCTTTGTGAACTAGCTTAGCTGGTTTCCAGGACCTTTGGCCCACCTCAGTGTGTTGAACTTACACCAGATAAATATCCTTAGGAAATGGTGACAACTGTTTGTATCTGTTCTTTTATCCATTTCCCAACATCTTGATGGTCAAGTTGTAGTTTCCGTAATTCAGTATTATTTCCTCTCATTTTTATTCTTTCTTTTAGTATTGATTTTTCTTTGCTTTAACAAGTTGATGGCCTAGGTGATCACAGACAACTAGTTTGAAAATCAATCAATAACCAATCATTTAGTCTGCCTATATAGAATCCATTTCATTTTTTGTGATTTTTTGGGGTGTTTTTAAAATTCAGGGCAACCTGACTCTAATTAAAGAAAAAAATCCATCATACAAAGCATCTGTGTAATCTAATTGTCTTTAACCTCTTGGCCTCTCTTGTTACTTACTGCTGAACCATATTTTCCAAGTTTTTTTTGCTATCTTTCTCTACAGCCACCTCTGCAGTGAAGTCACTGAGTATTAAGATATAAAATGACAATTTGGAGGATTCTATCAAGTTCTTCATAGAACTTCTCTACTTCAACATCCTCCATAACAGATGTTGCACATCGATGTCCCAGGAAATCATGTTTCTTTTTTTCCTTTAGATAAAGCCAACTTAAGAAAATTCTTCATTTGTTTCTCCAAAGAGAACCAGGGAGCTATCCTTCCATTTAGCTGTGACTTCTTTGTCATTTTTTTGGCAGGGCAATGAGGGTTAAGTGACTTGCCCAGGGTCACAAAGCTAGTAAGTGTTACGTGTCTGAGGCCACATTTGAACTCAGGTCCTCTTAAATCCAGACCTGGTGCTTTATCCACTGAACCACCTAGCTGCTCCATTTTTTTGTTTTGTTTTGTTTGGTTTTGTTTTTATTGTGAGAACATCAATGTGGATTCAATTTAGCTACTCTGGTGGTTTGTGACTTCACTCACCACTGGATGAACATCTCATACTTAGAGGACCCAAAGCTAAGTTCATATTTCTAGATGGTCTAAAACCATATAATTCTTGTTTTTATTTTTGTTTTTGTTCTTGCAGGGCAATGAGGGTTAAGTGACTTGCCCAGGGTCACACAGCTAGTAAGTGTCAAGTGTCTGAGGACAGATTTGAACTCAGGTATTCCTGAATCCAGGGCTGGTGTTTTATCCACTGTGCCACCTAGCTGCCCCCATATAATTCTTAATAAGCTCTGCCTCTTTTCCTGACTACCTGCCACAGTCATTGCAGAAAAGAAATGGGACTGCATGAGGACTGAGGTCAGGAAGAACTTTCCAACAACTAGAACAAGATTCCCCAATCTGGATGGAGTCCATGAACTTAAAAAAAGCATTTTGATAACTGTATTTCAACTTAATGACTTTCTTTGTACGACTATGTATTTTGTGCACTTAAAAGGATTCACTTGGTGGCAGCTGGGTAGCTCAGTGGATAAAGCACTGGCCCTGGATTCAGGAGGACCTGAGTTCAAATCCGGCCTCAGACACTTGACACTTACTAGCTGTGTGGCCCTGGGCAAGTCACTTAATCCTCATTGCCCCGCAAAATAATAATAATATAAAAGGATTCACTCAAGGGGTTCGTGAAACAAGAAAGATGAAGAACTCCTGAATTCAAACTACCCAGAAGTAAAAAGGGCTGCCCCAGAAAGTAATGAACTCCCCTTCACTAGACATCTTCAGGCAAAGCTGAGTGATATGTTGTCATGTACATTAAAGAGGTACAGGTTGGAACAGCTTGTTCCTAAAGTCCTTTGATCTCTGGGATGCTGTGAGATTATATTCTGGATTTTCCTTTGTTTTATGTGTCGCCCTGAAACAGGATCCGCCACCAAGTTACCAGCCCACAGGTGATGCGCCACTCCACAGTTAGCTAGACTTGTCCTGGCACAGGAGATGGTCTGTCACTGGCCTGTACTTGAAAGCTTTCCAGTATGTCAGAACTGCCAGAACTAGCTCCTTCCCAGTATGGACTTTGAGAACACAAGGTCAGCTCCATGGCAGCCACAAGAGGCAGTATGTTAAAACTTGATGACACAGATATGTACACATGATCAAATACTATGTTTATACATATGCATGTACATCTGTGTTAGTATGTGTATATCTATATCATCTATATGTAATCTCTCTATATATACATGCATATATATGTGAGTATATGTGTGTGTGTATATATGTGTGTGTGTGTGTGTGTGTGTATATTGGCTCTCTTCTTCATCATCATTTAGTAGACCCAACAGTTGTTTTCACCATGGAGTGCCTAGCTCTTCACCTTACTTCCAAGGCTCCTTTTTCCTTTTCCCCTCCTGACTGGACATTGAAATCCATGCCCCATTCCCACCTGTGTGGGAAGGAACCCTTGCTCCATTTTAACCCTCAGGTCCACATATACCCCCTTCTAATCAGTGATAGGCTAAGGCTAACCAGCCAGGTTCCTCTCCATCTTGCTAAGCAGACCCAGCAGCTCAAACCACTTAGCTGAGCAGGGAGTTACCAACTACAATCCTTCCAGTAAAATGGAAGATCACCGAGTTTTGCCATCTGTGCTGTTTATCATTGTCCTCCAAACCCCCAGGTAGTGCACAACCTTTCAATACATTCTAAGATCACTTGAGTCTTGCCACCTTCCCTAAAGCTACAACCTTTGGACCATTGGATTTCCATTTTCCCTGAAGTAGAAGCCTCCTACAAGTATCTCCTTAAATTGGAATATGAGGTCCTTGAAAGCAGGAACTATCTTACTTTTATATCAGTTTCTCCAGTATTTGGCACAATGCTTAGCACAAAGTAAGTGCTTAATAAATTGCTTTTTCATTCATTCATTGACTTATTCATCCATTAATTTCTCATACCACAGGGGCAAAGATTTCCTTTTCTGCATCAATCTAACTGGTCTCATCCCAAAGGGACCTAGATCCTCTCTTCACTGAGGGCCAGTCCTCACAGGTACTTCTATATAAATATTTCCCTCTACCAACCTCCAACATTTCCCAAAACATGACACATAAGACATAGGTTTGAGTCCCAGCTCTGCCACTAATTCACTTTGTGACTATGGGGCAAATCACCCAAGACTCATCTGGAAGTGACAGGAGGGATAGAGGATGAGAAGTGTAGCAGGTGGGACAGGGAGGAAGGGTAGAGGCTGATGGAGGGAGTCAGGGAGCTCTCTGAGAAGGACTTACAGGTTCTCAGTGCCAACTGGTTCATGAGCTTCCGCTAAATTCCGGGGAACATAATTCTTTATCCCTGAATGAGAGCACTCACTCCATTCCCTCTGACCCTTTCCCCTTCTAATGAAGACTAATCAATGAAATGAAAGAGTTATGAGTGGAGTGGGAGGCATAAATATACAAGAGGATAGCATGATGTAGTGTAAAGATCACTAAATCTGGAGTCAGAACACCTGCGTTCAAGTTTGTCATTTACTAGCTGTGTGAATTTAGGCAAATCACTTAATGTCTCTGGGTTTCAATCTCGTCATCTAAAAATGAGATTAGATTATGTGACCTCTATGGTCTTTTTAACTTGGAAATTTGGCAATTCCTTGACCATGTCCTATACATGATAGGGATGCACTTGGAATCTGAGCCCCTGGGCACTTGACCCTTGGAGAAGGGGCTTGGCCCCATGAGATGTGGGCTCTCCCAGAATGTCAACATCAACTATTCACTTATAAATTTGGGGAACCCAAAGAGTGTGTGTGTGTGTGTGTGTGTGTGTGTGTGTGTGTGTGTATGAGAGAGAGACAGAGAGACAGAGAAAAGTAGGGAGTGAAGTAGAAATGGGGAAAGAACTAGAAAGAGGAAAAAGAATTAGAAGTATAAGATAAGGGATGAAATGAGGGAGAAGATGCAGAGGATATTGGTAAGGAGAGGAGTAAGTAATATGGGTAACAGTGGTGAGGAGGTATGTATACAAGGGACCCAAGGGGGTACCACTATTCAGTTTATGTAACTTGGGGCAAAATGCAAGAATATTTTTTGCCATCTCATGTTCTCACAGAGATAGACAGTAACAATTTCTTTACAGTAGAAAATAAGCCATTATGGTCAGTGAGGGCTCAAAGGTGAAAGAAATACATCTCCAAACTTTGCTCCCTTTCTTCCAGGTTTACTCATTTAGCCAGAGGCCTGGGCTCCCTGGCCTTCCCCACTCTTAATTATTATGGGCATTTCCATGGTTTTAACATGATCAAAAGTAATCAGTAAGGTTTAAGGAAAATCAAGCAAAAGAGTGAATGAAAATGTCCATACACATTTCTTTACCTAAGCATTTCTTTTTGTAGAGGCAGCTAGGTGACATAATGAATACAGTGCTGGACCTGGGATCAGGGAAGCCTGGGTTAAAAACCTACCTCAGACATTTGACCTTCGGTAAATCATCTAACTTCTTTCAACTTCACTTTTCTTCTCAATAAAATGGGGATAATAATAACCCCTACCTCTCAGGGTAGTTGTGGGAATCAAATGAGATAATAAATGTAAACCCAAAAGTATTATAGAAATGCTAGCTATTATGTTTATGAGTATTTCATGAGTAAGAATGACATGTTATGGTGAAAGGATCATTGGTTTGGGAGTCAGAGCACCCGAGTTCAGATCTCACCTGTCACTACCTGTGTAACCTTGGACAAGTCACTTGACATCACTGAGTCTCAGATGCCTCATTTAGTGTCTAGCACAGAGCTTGGCATAGAATAAGTGTTTGATAAATGTTTTCTGATTAATTGATTGATTGATTGATTTGTAAAATGAGGGGATTGGATTAGATGGTTTTTAAGTTCCCTTCTAGATCTAAATCTATGAAACTATGACCCTATGAAAACCAGAAGACCTTGGTCAGTGACTTTGTGACCTTGGAGAGGTCACCTAACTTTAGCTTCTTCAGTTTTAAAATGAAGAAAGAAATCTGCTATGAAGATTAAATGAAGGAGGCAGCTAGGTGGTGCAGTGGATAAAGCACTGGCCCTGGATTCAGGAGGATCTGAGTTCAAATGTGGCCTCAGACACTTGATACTTACTAGCTGTGTGACCCTGGGCAAGTCACTTAACCCTCATTGCCTTGCCCCCCCCCCAAAGTTCTTCTTATGGAAGAATAGCAGAAGATTAAATGAAAAAATGGATATGAAAAGAGCCAATGCAACCATAATGTATAAGGGAGCTGGCCTCAGAGTCAGGATGATCTGAATGCCAGGTCAAATGGCAGACTTATAGTGTCTTTTTTTTTCTTTTTCATTTGGGGGACAATGGTCGATCTCCACCCTTCAGGTACACCTGAGCTAACTGGTGGTTGCTTAGAGCTGTCCAAAGGAAGGTGCTGAAGGTCCTTAACCTCAGACACTCCAAGACAGACTGAAACCTAGTTAGGTCAAGTAACTTGCCCAGGTACCCATGTGCTCTGATTCCAAAGCCAATGAAGGAAGGAGAAAAAAATACCTCACACATGTCCCATTCTGATAGTCTGCATTGTTTCCTTTGCTTATCACAATTTAATGGTCATTCTGTTGACCTAGAACAGCCACAAGATGGCCCCCTTGGGACCCTGACTCACCTCTTCCCACTGGTGGATGTAGCGAATGAGGCGGGAGAGGCGCAAGAGGCGAAGGAGGCTCAGGATCTTAGTGAATCGGACAATGCGCAGAGCCCGAGCTGTCTTATAGAACTCAGAGTCTATGCGTGTCTCCACGATGAGGAAAATGTAGTCCACAGGGATGGAGGAGATGAAGTCCACCACAAACCAACTCTTCAGGTATTTCATTTTGATCCTCTGAGGGTCCAGTATTATCTCCGTGTTGTCCTCAACAACAATGCCTGTCCGGAAGTTGAGGACAAGGTCAATGAGGAAGAACGTGTCCGAGACCACATTGAAGACAATCCAGGGTGTTGTGTTCTCATCCTTGAAGAAGGTGATGCCCACGGGGATGATAATCAGGTTCCCCACCATCAGGAGCAACATGGTCAGGTCCCAGTAAAACCTGTGTGGAGAATGAGAGACAGGTCACTTAGGGAGAGACCCCAAGAGAGAAGCTCAGACAACTAGAGAGAGAAATACAACGAGGTACATCCACCAAAAGGAAAGAAATAGACATGGAGAGAGAAAGATACCAAGAGAACTATGGATGAAACATAGAGAAATATAGAAAGAGAGACACCAACAAGGCAGATGAGAGGGGAAGAGAATCCTGGAGGCCCTTACCTCAACTTCAGGGACCCTGCTCTACCACATTTTGAAGTCTTCTTAAATCTTACCCTTCCAGGAGACCTTTCAATTCAATTCAATTAGATTAGATTACATCCAAAAAAAATTAATAAGTACCTACTCTCAGCAGAACATTGTGCTAAGCTGGTTGAGATTCCAAGTTTAGATAAGACAGGGTCCCTAATTAAGTACAACTGAGAGGCAGTTTTCTCCCTCAGCCCCATGCTGACAGGACCCCTTACTGGCTATGCCTGTCTCTCCACAGAGAAAAAAATCAGTGTGAAAATAAACAAACAGGGACATCTGGGAGGGAGACCAGGCAATGTGGGAAAATAATCTCACTTCATGAATGTATTTTAGAACAGAATTCCCCTAGGAGATCCCAGGGCTTCCTGACCAGCTTTACTGAGCAATTTGTAGGGTGTCCAATATGGAACACTGCTGATATGTGAATGAATGAATTCCACATTGATAGAGGAAGTTCCTTATACCAATGAAAGCCCAGGTCCAGTGCCCATTCTTATTAAACAGGGACCACTAGAATGAGGGCTGTGGAGTCTGAGAGCTGCAGCAGCTGAAGGGGACAGTGTTCAGTGTGGCTGAGAGAGGAGTATCAGGGAAGGCAGCACTTGAGCTGGCCCTTGAAGGATATAGATCTATGAAGAGGCAGAAGGGACAGGTGAGCACAGGCCAGACAAAAGAGACAAAAGCACTGAGAGATGAGAATAAACGTGTTGTGTGCTGGCTGCCAGGAGGAGACAGACCTGATTGGGATACAGGATGGGTACAATTAAGGGCACAGGAGAAGGAAGTGGTAATGAGAGCAACCTGAAAAGGATGATGGGGACACTGAGTCCTCGAGGAGAAAGATGAAAGGGTTAGTGGTATTATTTGGGGGGAAGTGGGTAAAGGGCTTGGGATCCAGAGACCCTTCTTCCCCCTGGAGAGTTATTCCCAGAGTGGGTATTAGTGACACCTGCGATGCTACGAACAGCTGAAGCTGCCTATCCTCTTTACTGCCCTTTGCTGCTACTTTAGCACTAAGCTTCTAACCCAAACAGACTCCATGTACTTAGGTGACCTTGCTACTGCACTGCTCCTGGGGCCATCTTGTATATGCAGAAGGATGACTGGCTGCCCATCTGGGAGGCCACTTCACTAGAAAGGTCTCTAGACACCCTAGCCCCAGAACTGACTGGGACTATGATCAGGAAGTCAGGCCAAAGGACAGACTATTCAAAGGTACAAGGCTCTTATGTCATGCTCCCCAATCCTAGAGAAAGGCTTAAGAGCACAGAATGTCTGTAGACAGGAACAGGGAAAAGAGCTGGAAGGGACGAGGGAGAAGGCTGTCCCTGTAAAGTCTGTTCAGTGGTATCAACTGATACCACCATGTTTCTGCTGCAAGGAAGTCAGTCAAGGCAGGGTTGGGGGTCTGGAGGTTGGCTAACACCTCACACAGCTGAGATAGATTCTGCCTTAATCAATGGTCAAGGAGACCTTGAGTGGGTAGCCAAGACTCTGACCTCTCTTTTGTGGCCTTTTCTCCCCTTTTGAGTGCTTCTTTTGTGTCCTTTCCCAGGGTCCTCATTGCTTTATTGGCCCTTCTCCCTACTTAGGAGGGAGAGGTTGTGTTTGTGTGGGGGTGTGGGGGGATTTAAGGGGATACAACTTTAAAATAGGAATCTGGAGGAATGCTTACCCCACAGGAATGACAATACACAGGGAATGATCCTGATGAAAAATAAAAGAAGGAAAACACAGGGGCGCGGGGGGGGGGGGGGGGGGAGACACCTAGGTGGTGTAGTGGATAAAGCACTGGCCCTGGATTCAGGAGGACCCGAGTTCAAATTTGGCCTCAGACACTTGACACTTACTAGCTGTGTGGCCCTGGGCATGTCACTAAACCCTCATTGCCCCACAAAAAACCACACAAACAAAACAAGAAAAGAAGGAAGCCACTATCACACTATCATGTGACAAAAAAGGTGTTTCTCCAAGGAGATTAGCTTTAACATGAAATGTACCTGATGGAAGTAACACCATGTAACCCAGGGCAAAGTCAAGAGTGGTATGGAACAGGAGGAGGAATGTAAAGAGTAAAGTTCAGAATGATTCAGAAAGTATCCAAAAAAATTCTAGGAACAAAAACAACAACAGAATGGGGGGGGGGGAGCGCTGAGTCCTAGCTTTGGTACTTTCTAGCTGTGTAATCACATGCAAGTCATTTAACCTTTCTATGCCTTAGTTTCCTTATCTGTAAAATGGAAATAATAATACCTGAACTGTATACCTCAAAGGATCATTGGGAAAGAGGTGCTTCTCAAAACTTAAAGTGCTATACAAAATGAGTTATTATTTATAAAAATAAGCAAAACAACAGAGAACACTGTGCAGAGGCAGATACAATCAGCACTGTGCTGGTAGATATTTGACAACCTGCTCAAAAATAATATATAGCAAGAGACACTTTGAATATGCAGTATTCGCATTCTCTCCATCACTTTCTTAAGTCTGGACAATCAGCAAAGCCTTGATTTGTAGAATTTGTTCATTTCTGAGGTCTAAGTGTTCACACTGAAAGTTTAACAATCAGCTCCAGTTTGAGCTGGCTCCGACATACCTCTGAATATGGTAATGTTAACAGTGATGTGGAAAAAGCAGAACTACTCAGCTTTCATTTTTTCCCATATCTTCTTATCAAGGAGAAGACTCTTCTGAATAGTAAAGGCAGAGAAAATAAAGTTGAAGGAAAATCCAAATATAAGATAGGTGAGGAGATACTAAGAGTTCAACCAGCTTCTGTAATAAGTTAAAGAAATTGCATCCCAGGAAAAAAATAAAACATTTGCAAATGTAAACTTTGAACCACTCTCAGTAATCTCTGAAAAATCATGGGGAACAAGGGAAGTATCCAACTGCAGGTGAGCAAACGTTTCGATTTTCTTAAAGAGGGGAAGGGGAATTCCAGGAATTATAGATTGGTGAGCTTGACACAGGTCCCAAGCAAGACTCTAGAAATGATTAAACAGATGGCTTGTGAGCATTTAGGGTGATCAATGGGAACTAGTATGGGTTAAATTAGAAGTCATGTTCTTTGACACCACAAAAAAGAACTAAGCACAAAAAAGAAATCATGTCAAATTAATTTTATTTCCTTTGTTGCTAAATGAAGTAGCCTAGTAGGATAGGCAAACATTACAGACATCATGTATCTCACTTTTAGAAAGCATTTGACAGAATCACTCTTTTATCCATCAAGGAGAATGTTTGTTGGACTAATATGGTGGAGGAATATTGATTCCATAGTCAGAGAACCTGGGCTAAAATCCCAGTTCTTATTCTCACTACCTATGTGCATTTGGGTAATTCCCTTCAATTCCCTTGGCCTCGGTTTTCTCATCTGTGAAATGAGGAGTTGGATTAGTTGACCTCTGTGGTCCCTTCCAGATCAAGATATGGAATGAGTTGTTACTAATGAACCCCTGGTGTATTGCAGTGATCAACGCCTCCATTTCAATGAATTCTATCCTATGAGTGATTCTCAAATAGGGAAGGCTGTAAGAAAAACTGGTCAACAGATCATCTAAACTACTGGTATGTGAGCAATTGATAACAGAGCATGTAGTTTCCTCAAGTCACATGACGCAGACAAACTTGGAGAAGACTGCAGAATCACTATGTCTGAGGTTTAATGGAGCACAGGAGATGTCACATGGAAGTCAGTCAACAAACACTTATTAAACACCTCTTATGTGCCAGGCACTGTGCCAAGCACTGGGGGGTACAAAGAAAGACAAAAGCTCAGTCCCTGCCTTCAAGAAGTTCACTGTCTAATGGGAACAATATGCAAATAATTATATACTTGCAAAATACTCTATAAATGAGAGGTAATCTCAGAGGGAAGGCTCTAGTGGGTGAGGACTGAGAAAGTTGGGAAGAAAGAAGTGCAATGAATTAGCATTGGATCCAGAGGGTGAAGACAGAGATTTGAATCTTAGTTCATTCATATGACTATCTGTGTGACATTGGGTAAGTCATTTAATTTCTTTGGGACTTAGTTTCCTTATCTGTAAAATTAGGGGAATGGATCAGATAACTTCTAATTTCTCCTGGGACTGATGACAGTCAAATGTATCCATTTTCAAAAGTCCTTCAAAAACAAAAAACAATAAACAACAACAAAAAAGTCCTTCAAACTCTCCTAAATTCTATATTCTAGTAGAATGAAAATTCCTTGATGGCATATCACTTTCTTTGTAAACCAAAGGGGCCTAGGATGATGCCTGACATAGTAAGCCCTTCATAAATGCTTGTTGATTGATTGTTGATTGACAGAACAGTGAGTTAGATGCTAATTCCTGGCAAAAGCCTAGAACAGATTACAAATGGGATATTTGTAAGCCTTTAGAAATGGAAGTAGCGATCACTGTGATACACCAGGGGCTCATTAGTGACAGCTCATCCCATATTAATTTTATTTCCTTAAGTTGGATTTAAGCACAGAATTTGACAAAATTTTTCATCTTATAAACAAGATGGAAAGACATGGACTATGTGATTTTACACTTGAGTGAATTTCTAATTGGTAAGACAACTGGACCAAAGGAATGGCCAGTAATGGTTTGGTGTCAACTTAGAGAGAGGTCTCTAGTGGAGAGGTACAGGGCTCCATCCTTGGCCCAAGTCTATTTAGTGTTCTCATCAATGATTTAGATGATAATGTAGATGGTGAGTTTTTCAAAATTGTAGATAAAACAAAGTTGAGAGAGATTTGCAAATATGTTGGATGAAAGAATCGGGGTCTACAAAAGTTCTTGATAGGCTAGAAAATGGGTTGAATCCCAAAAGATGAAATTTAATTTAATACATCAAAAATATCTGCAGTTTGACTGATACAGGTGCTTACTCTTACAGATGCAGATTGCGGTACCACCATACCTTAGTGGATGGCTTCATGAAGTGCTACAGGCAAAAAAATTCAAGACCTGATGACCAACCTCAATATGTCTGAACTTAGCTGGGCCAATCCTCAGTAAATCAGCCATTAATTTATAACCAGAATAACAATATCTAGCATTTATGTAGCACTTACTATATGACAAGCACTTTATAATTATTATCTCATTTGATCTTCACTAAGATGTAGGTGCAATTATTATCCCTGGTTTACAGATGAGAAGACTGAGGCAAACAGAGGTTAAGTGACTTGCCCTGAGTCACACAGCTAGTAAAAATCTGAGGATAGATTTGAACTCAGGTCTTCCTGACTCTAAGCCCAGCACCCTAACCACTACATTACCTAGATGCCTCTTTCCAATTTGATGAGAATGTCTTCAGATTAATCTTTCAGAATCCCTCTATGATGAAACATCAGAAGAGGACTTTAGATGAATTTTAAGAGGAGGAAATGAAAAGTCCTGAACTTCAGCTAAAGGAAAATCATTTGTACAAGTACAAGATGGGGAAGACATCTAGAAAACAGTTCATGTGATAAATAAGTGGGTGTTTCAGAAGACTGAAAGGTCAATGAATCACCCATGTGAGGCAGCAAAGAAAAAATTTCATATGATATTAGGTTTCATTAACCTGAGATTGACATCTAGAAGAAGGTGGTAGGAGTCCCCCCTGTACTCTGCCTTGGGAAAATCACAGCCAGAACATTGTTTTAGTTCTGGCTGGCACATTTAAAGAAAGGCATTGACAAGCCAGGAAAAAAAATCAGAGGGAGGTGACTGAGGGGACTTTATCTTAAGTTGGAATTCACTGAAGAAACCTGGAATTTTGGGGCTGGAAATATGAGAGCTAAAGACCCCATGATCAATGCTATCAAATAATTTAATGGTGGTCACTTAGAAGGATCTGACATTTTCTGCTTGACCCAATAAGGCAGAACTGGGGCCAATGGTGGTAAAAGATGAAAAGAAGTAGATTTTAATACCATAAGAAAGAAGAACCTAACAGTGATAGCTGCCCAGATTTGGAAGGTTCTGGCTCTGTAGGGTGCATTCCTCATCACTGGAAGTCTTGAGGTAAAGCTGGCTGATCACCTGTTACAGATGATGTTCAGGAGATATAAGCTTCAGGTAGGGGTTATAACTGTATGACATTTGAGGTCCCAACTCTAGCCTTCCATGATTCTCTGATATGCTTGTAGACAATATAGAGAATTGTAGGCTGGATAACAGTATGGCCAGGTGGAATCAGGGATATTGGAATGACCATACCCAGAGAATACTGATTAAAAGATCAATATCTAAACTGGAGAAAGGCTGGGTGGTATCCTGCAGGGCACAGTCCTGGTATCTGGTCCTAGAATCAAATCATTTTAAGTTTCACAAAGATTATTAGCCATTATCTAGTTTGGTCCTCTGATTCTATAGTTAAGGAAATTGAGGTCTAAAGCAACTTGGTAAAGGTCACATTGCAAATTAGTTGGCATAAAAAGGACCCCAGCTGTATACAAAAGAGATGATAGATTCGATCTGGAAGAAGGACCTTAGTGGTCATCAAGTTCAAGCCCTTCATTTTATAGTTGAGGAAATTAGGGTACAGAAGGATTAAGGGACTTGGCTCATAGGTCACAGAGCAAGTAAAGTTATGAACCCAGATCACCCAGAGTCCAAGTTCATCAATCTATCATTATAGAAAAAACCAGAGACCTTAAGTGATTTGTCCAAAGTCACCCAGGTAAATAGTAGCTCTGGATCTAAGATTCAGCATTCTTTCCATTGCATCATCACCACCACCACCACCACCACCACCCACTCCTGCCCTAAGGATACCTGACTTGTTTCAGAGTTCATTGGGAAAAAATACAACTTGGGCTGGACTGAGAAAGGTAAATGCCCCAAAACTGAAGGCATTTTAAGAAGCACAGTACTTCTATTCTGGGCACCATCTTTTCATAGTGGTGCTGGCAAACTAAAGCTTACTTAGCAGAAAGAGAAGAAGATGGCAAAGATCCTGGGAGCCATGTCATCCTGTCCCACATCAAAAGGGCAACATAGACTAAGAATACTGGCTCCAAACACACTAAAGACTTGGAACAGCCTTGAAGCAGATGGCTAGCAGACCTGACTCAGAGGGAAGTCTCTAGTGGAGTGTCTCAGGGCTCTGTCCTTGGCCCAGGTCTGTTCAACATTCTTATCCATGATTAAATGACAACACATACGTCATGAATTTCAAATTGCATTTGACATGAAGAATAAAATAGCTAAAATGGTTGGGTAAAAGAATTAGGATCTAGGCTAAAAAGGGTTGAATTCTAATGAGATGAAATTTGAGCTGGCAGGTAGGGCTTTGGGGGCAAGGAAACATCTCAGAAAAAAAATAACCCCAAAGACTACTGCCTCCACACTAGGAGGCCAGGTAGGATCACTGATGGGAATCCAATGAGCTCAATACAAACAAAACAGAGAGATAACTCCGATGATAGGTTCCACAGTCCAGCCAGCCCTGGTTAGGTCTGAGAGTGGGAAGTGAGACTCTAGGAGCAGTGGGGTGATATAATACTTTGAGAATTTCAGAGACTCTGGGATGCAAGATACCTAATGGACTAAAAGAAGGGGGTCTTGACTACAAAGATTCTAATTCAATGCAAGAAAGCAGCAAGAAGAGAAGACACAGGAGGGGAGGGGCAAGATATCCATGGTCAAGTATCTGTAGTGCTGTGATGTGAAAGAAAATTGAGACTTGTACTACATGACCCCAGAGAGCAGAACCAGGAACAGTAGGTAAAAGGTAAAAGAAGTAGATTTAGGCCTTGATGTCAAAAAAAGACAACTTCTTAACATTTGGAGGTGTCCAAATTTGGAATGGGCTGCCTCCAAAGAAAGGGAGTTTCCATTACTGCAAGTCTTTTAGTGATGACTGAATGATTATTGAGGGATGTTGGAGACAGAATCTCACTTGAGATGTGGGTCAGATTAAGTGACTTCTGATGTTTCATGGTAATAAGAATAATGCTATATTTGTAGTACAACGAAGACACGGGTTTCAAATATCAGCTCTTCCACTTAATTACCTATATACTTAAACTCTCTGAAACCTCAGTTTACTAGTCATCTGTGAAATGGAGATTTGGATTAGATAACATCAAAGGTCTCTCAAGACTCTAAATGTATTATCCTAGGTCCCTTCTAGCTTTGAGATTCTGTGACTTTGCAAGAGAGCTATACAACAGGCTTGCTAATGAGGTAATAAGATCCCTGTTACTCTAAGTGTTCAAGCAGTGGCCTGGGTTAGAACCTCTAACAGATGCTGTATAGTGAGGCCATGAGTTAGAGGATCCTACCATTCTTTGAACTATGAAGCACCAATGGTAAAATCTTGGGTTATCTGTAGGGGAGATACTTTTGGTCCAATCTTAATGTGAAGTACTCTGTAATCTCCCTCTGTTGCAAGGCTGACCTCAACTTTTGAATAACTACTTATTTTTTGATATCTCCTTAGTAGAAGATAAAGGGATTACCCATAGTCAGTAGGGCTTACCCATAGCCACAAAGCTATTAAGTGGAAGGTGTTCAGACTCCAAGGCCATGGCTCTTTCCATTGCATCACACTTCTTTTCAATTAAAAACATGTTGTCTCCTAAACCTTCAAAACACTTAGAAAGCCCATCTTCTACTGATTCATCTCATGATATTCCAAAGCCATGCTTATGGTCATGTATTATCAGCACCATGTTGTAGGTGGAGCACAGAGACTAAGTAGTTTAGTTAAAATAGCACAGCAAACTGGTTAAGGAGGCCTATGTCTTGGCTTCCTTAGCATCCTGTTTATAGACTGAAGTGCTAGCTCATGGGTCCAGCAGACATGGATGTATGCTGCTCTCCCCAGGCCCCAGAGGTGAAGACAGGGCAACTGAGAGGCAGAGCACTGACTTCTAACCAAGTGCATCTTGGCTTCCTTCACCATGCCCTGGAGATCCTGCCAGGACTAGGTGGCTCTGGGCCAGGGCCCTGTTGTGAAGGGCATGAAATGATGGTGCAGTTCCCTCATGCTATTAATGTGGACAGTTACACAATAGCATATAAAGGTACTAAGCCTGGGAGAAATTAATATGTCTTTCCCCAGAAGAAATAACCTTTCAACCATCTTTAATCTCCCTATGGCAGGGAAGAAAGGAAAAAAGGAACTTTGGAGAAGAACAAGCAAGGTATCTTTCCTCTGACCCCTCTGGAAAGGAACTGGCCACACATAAGGTCCTCCCATCACCCCACTCCACCATAATCAAAACCACAGTCTTCTAGTGTTGGTTTTCTATACCAATTTATCTCACAATAGGAGGAGGGACTGAGGAAAGAGAAAGAGCTCCTTCCAAAACCAGTCCTTTGTCATTTCACACCTGGACCATTGTAATAACCTTCTGGTTGTCCAACTTACCTCTAGTCTCTTCCTATTCCAGTCACCCCTCCACTCAGTTGCCAAAGTGATTTTCTGCCAGCAGAAAGTCTGAGCATGTCACCCCCTCTCTTCTAACTCAATAAATTCCAGTGTCTCCTTATTATCTCTACTACCAAATATTAAACCCTTTGTTTGACATTTAAAGCCCCTCGCAATCTGGCCCATTCCTTCTTTCCAGTCTTCTTGTATCTTATTTCCCCTCCACATATTCTAACATATATAGCATACTTGCCTATTTCCTGTTGCTCCCATAAGACATTCCATGTCCCTAGGCCCTGCCTTCGCATTTGCCATGCCTAGAATGATAGCCTTCTTCACCTCTGCCTCTTGCCTTCCCTAAATTTCTTCAAGACTTAGTTCACTTCACCTCCTGGAGAAAGCCCCTCTTTGTCATCTCCGCCCCCCCAAGCTGGTCCCTTTCCCTCTGAGATTCCCTTCCATTTACTCTACATATATCTGGTATGTATGTAGTTATATATAGCATGTTTTCTCCACCGTTAGGATGTGAGTTCCCTGAGTCCATGTTTTTGTCTTTCTTTTGTATCGTTTGTCACTTAGCAGAGTGCCTGGCACATAGTAAGTACTTATTAACAAATGCTTAGTTCTGATTAGTGACTTCCAAAGCCAGAATCTCAGACACTATCTTATATGTCTCCTTAAAATATATATATATTGATATCTTGTTTTTACCTCACCTACATTCTCCAGTGTTTTCCTCCTCATCTTCCAGATAACCAATCCTTATAACCAAAAACCAAAAAGGGTAGTGGAGGGGGGAAGTGGGGAAGAAACCAAGCTAGCAATATAACATAATTGGAAAAAAATCTGAATGACATCTAGTCCTCACCCACAGGCTCCCACCTCTATGAATGAAGTATGGGGGGTTGGGGGGGTTGAGGCAGGAAGAAGAAGGTGTACAGGACTCTTTTAACAGCTGAGAAAACTGAGTCAGTCTCCAGTAAGGAAAATTCATTTCAATTCAATTCAATTCAGTTCAATTCAATTACTAAACATTTATAAATGCTCATAGTTGGCAACCATTTATTAGATTCTGGGACTACAGGGATGAAAACAAAGCCAGCTTTGGGCTGCTTAGGATCTTCAGGCAATCCTTAGGACTTATCTATCAGATAGAGCACTGGGTTCGGAATCAAAGGATCTAGGTTTCAAATCCTATCCCTATCACTTACTACCTGTGTGACCTTGTACAAATCATTCAACAACAATGTGACTCAGTTTCCTCATCTGTAAAATGAGGGGTTGGATCAACTTCTCAGGTCTCTTACAATTCTTTTTTAAATTTTTTTTGCAGGGCAATTGGGGTTAAGTAAACTTGCCAGGGGTCACACAACTAGTAAGTGTTAAGTGTCTGGGGCTGGATTTGAACTCAGGTCCTCCTGAATCCAGGGCTGGTGCTCTATCCACTGCGTCACCTAGCTGCCTCCTCTTACAATTCTAAATCTGTGATCCTATAGTCCTCTGCATCCAACTCTTATGTCCTTTAGCACAAGGGAATCTTAGAGCTTAGGAAGGGAACTTGGACATCATTTAGCAACTCTTTCTTACAACAGATCAGGCAAATAAAAGAGGAAATAATCTGTTCAAGGTCAGATATCATGGCCAAATTAATTCTAAAGCTGGAAGAGACCTCAGAAAGCAGCTAGTCTTCTATCTCAGAAGCCATTTCATGGGATACAAGATCTAGAGCTGAAAGGGTCTTGAGGCCAAACAACCCAAAGCTCTCACACAGGAGGTAAGTAAGAATCGGTGGAAGGCTGTGAACCCAGGTCCTCCATCTCAAGAGACAGTGTTCTTCCATTCAATTATCCGCAGAGCCAATATGCAGATGGTATTCTTCCTCAGAGATGGATCTAAGTGGCTTCTGGGGTCCCTTTAGTTCTTTAAATTTTTTTTAATTCATTAAAATGTTTTTTTACATTTTTCAAATTTATTTTTTGCAGTTAACAAAAAAACAATTTTCCATTTCCCCCAAAATGAGAAAAAAAGAAAGAAAAACAAAACCAGGGTCTTTTAAAATTCTAAATTCTGTGCGTCGTGTGAATAGCAAGCAGGTTTCCTGACCTGTTCAGTCAAGTGACTTGCCACTTCACCATGATGCTCTCTCCTCAATTTCCCTTCTGCTCCCCTCAAAGATGACAACCCACTTCCCATGTCAGTGATATGCAAACCCTAACATCACATTCTAGCCCACAAACATACGCACAAAGGTATGCACTGGCATGTTCAGATGTATGCATACATTTATACACACATATAAAGAAAATCACAAACACACATTACCCCCAATACATATAATGAATGACATATACAAACAGGAACATAAATGTGTTTACACACAAATGTATACAATGTGTACAAACATACATGGATATACAAACATAAAGACAAATGCATGCATACACACATACAAAAATAAATGCAATCATATACCTATACCAATAAGAACACACACATGTACATATATACATACATATACATACATGTAAAATCCACAAAACATAAAGGCAAACACACATGTGTAAATCAAAACAGATAGATGTGTGTATATATATATATATATATAAATAGAGAAAGAGAGAGAGAGAGATTGTCTTCCAGATTATCCCAAGCAGAGTCATTGACACAATGCAGGTTTCAGTGAGGCTACCACACATATCCCTTGTGATATCTACGTAACTCTAGTACAGAAAAAGTATTAAGGTAGCTTCTAAAATTAACATGAAAGAGAAAGAAAGGAAAAGAAAAAAGGAAGTAAGAGAAGGCAATGTAGGAGGGAGCAAGAGAAAGGGAGAGAAAGGGGGAGGATGGGAGGGAGAGAGAAGGAGAGAAAAAAGAAGAGAAGGCAGGATTTGGCAGGGCAGCTACTCCATCCTGTTTCTCTGTTTTCCCCAGCTCCAGATCCCTCAATTACAGAGTAAAGTCGATACAGTAATTAATAGGAGAATGTTTGCATTTCGTGGTCTTCATAAACCAAATTACATGATGCAAAAATACCCATTTTCTAGCATTGCACATAATGTTTTGATGAAGAGGCTCAAATGCCCACGGGGTTATTTTTAGCCCCAGCTGGGGTGCCTGTGATGATTTACAAACAACGTGGTTAGCACGCTGATGTACTGGTACCATTACCCTCCCAGAGGATGTCTGTCAGGATTCCGCACAGTCCATGAGTCACCACAGGCAGGACCATACATATGCTCCTTGCACCTCACAGAAATTATTAAAGACTCCTAGATGGGATAGCTCTATTCATCCCATTCAAGTCCAGGTCACCAAGTGACAATTTATATGCTTGCACGAGGTGAGTATACTTGTATTACTGCTGTCATTGCTGCTGCTGAGGATAGCATTTTTAAAAGATGGATAAAAAAGACTGGAGGTGGAGGTGGAGCTACAACTGCTGAACAGAGCTGTGGGTCTTCCCTGAGGGTCTTTTGCACAAATTTTTGAGAGAAAGAGAAAAAACCACAATTGCCTACTATTTCTCCAAACAACTGATCAACAAATCAATATTTACTGCTTATCAGCTATGGGCAAGACCTTGTTTTGAATATAAAGTGAAAGGAGACATAGCCCCTGCTCCCATGAGACTTATAATTCAGCTAAGAAGATAATATTAACACAACTGAAAAATGAAATAGCCAAAGAAGGCAAGAATATAAGAATTGTCACAAGGCAGGAGGTGATCAATTTTCAGATGAGTACCATGGAAAGTGCTTGAGCTCATGGGAGGGAGAGATCACAATGTAATCTAGAAGCTTAATGGAGGTGTAATTTAGCTGGATTGTATAGAACAGGAGGAATTTGGATAATTGAATATAGAGGAGGATAGGGGAGCAAACATGCTAGATAGAAGAGGCAGAATAAGAAAAGATTTGAAGGTAAAAGAAAAGCATGGGAGATCCAGGGGGCAGGGGAGATATTTGACTAGAGAAAAGGAATTGTGGAGAGAAGTGAGAGATAGAATATGAGAGAAAGACGGAGTAGTGTGAACTCCATGAAACTTTTGGGGGACTCCTGGCCTGTGATCATTTTCAATTCAATTCAACGATTCCTACTATATCTACAAGGTACCACACTGGGTGCCGAGAATGTGAAGAATGTCATAAGGTTTTCTGAGGACCAAATGACATAATGACATAATGACTGGAAAACACTTAGTGCCTGGCACACAGTAAGCATCATAATAAGTGCTATCTATTTTTATTACCAACATCCGGTAGTCTGATGTATCTAGGAGGAGCATTTGTTAAGGTAGATAATGTGAAATAAGGCTGGTAAGAAAAATGAGATCTAGATTGTAAAGGGCATTAACTGATAAATTAAGGAATCTGTATTAATGTAGGCAATAAGGAGCTACAGTAGGTTTTTGAGCAAGAGAATGGCATGGTCAGGCTATTTTGGCAATCTTTGTAAAGAAAGTTTGGTTCTTGTGTGAAGAACAGTCTGGGGAGAGGCTGGAGGCTGAGAGAGCACAGAAAGGCTCATACAATAATCTAGGGCTGGTGTCATGTAAGTGAAAAAAAGGGAAAGGTTTTAAGAAATATTGCAGACAGTAATTATTGGAAGGTAATTAGTTTAATTTGTGAAATGTTGAATTTGCCAATGAGGGCAATTCACTGAGGTGGTGATGTCCAGTAGTCAGCTAGAGATGAAGGATTAAAACTTGGGAAAGGAGGGGAAATTGGGCTATATTGCCTAGACTTGAAACTCATCTGTATAGAGGTGGTAATTGAACCCACATGAGAACAGATGAGATTACCAAGGGAAAGAGTATAAAAAAGAGATAAAAAGAGAGATGAAGAGAGACTCATAGGGAGCACTCACATTTAAGAGGATGATGAAAAAATTATTGAAAGACTGAGAAAGCAGGGGGCAGCTAGGTGGCACAGTGGATAAAGCACCAGTCCTGGATTCAGGAGGACCTGAGTTCAAATGTGACCTCAGACACTTGACACTTACAAGCTGTGTGACCCTGGGAAAGTTACTTAGCCCCCATTTCCCTGCAAAAAAGAAAGAAATACTGAGAAAGCATTATCAGAGAGGTAGGAGGAGAACCAGGAGTAAAGGAGACTGAGATAGGAGAAAGTATCCAGAAGAAGAGATGGTCAATTTACAGAAGAAAGGCTAAGGAGGGAAAGGACAGAGAAAAGTCCATTGGATTTAACACCAAAGAGGCAACTTTGGAGACAGCAGTTTCAGTAGAGTGGTGGGTCCAAAAAGTACAAGAGAATGAATGATTTGTAAGGAGGTAGAGGCAACAATTTAAAGTCACTTTGTTTCTAGGAGATTGGCAGTGAAAGATACAGAAGATATAAGACGATAGCTGGAGGAGATGACAAGGTCAAGGATTTATTTTTTTTTTCTTTCTTTTTTTTTTTTTTCAGTGAGGCAATTGGGGTTAAGTGACTTGCCCAGGGTCACACAGCTAGTAAGTATTAAGTGTCTGAGGCCGGATTTGAACTCAGGTACTCCTGACTCCAGGGCCGGTGCTCTATCCACTGCGCCACCTAGCTGCCCTAAGGATTTATTTTTTAAGCTTAGAGAAGATCTGGCCATGTTTATAGGCAGCAGGGAAGAATTGAATATATAGGGAGAAACTGAATATGGGTCAATGAAATACACTTCCAGAATAGATGGGAGCAAGTAGAATCAAGGGTGCAAGTAAATGCATTAGGATGGCAAAGAGAGCCACTCTGTCCTCTGGGAACAGAGTAAAAGTGGAATTGATGAGTGAAGACAGAGAGATGCTGATGTATGGATATAAAATGAGGATGCTCACAACAGATAGCTTTGTTCTTCTCAGTAAAGTAAGAGGCAAGTATTATCTGCTGGGAATGAGAGAGGAGTGGGGTAGACTCGGGACCCTGAGAGAAAGGACTAGGAATGGTCATTATGGGAAGTGAGATAGAGAGTCAGTTGGTGATGAATAAAGGGATTACTGCACAGTAGTAAAGGCCCATTCAGTTTAGACAGTACGAATTTGAAGTGGACCCAGACAGCATGGTCTCCTGACTTCATCTAAAAGCCATTAAGTAGCTGTTAGAAACCTTCACACAGGTCTGAACAAACCAAGGCTTAGTGAGGTTATTGTCACTAGCTATGAACGTCACATATCCTTTCCCCTCAACAATGTATAAAGCATTCCCTGAATGTGACGCTGGCTCCCTCAGGAAGTCGCCAACCAGCCACTGTTTCAGGACCATGGACAGCACACAATGCTAAGCTCTGTAAATCATTCTGACTCTCAAGGGACAGTGCTGGGAAAATCAAAAAGCCCACCAAGTTTTCTTTCACTTCCCCCTTGGGGGTGGGGTTTGGTTCATTTTCTGTTACCCTGGCCCCACTTTGTGGTTTAGTAGAAAAAGCACTGAATTTGGAGTTAGAATCTCTGCTTGACAGACTAGCTATAAAACCGTGGGCAAATCACTTAAACTCACTGAATTTAGTTTCCTTACTTATAAAATTGGGATAAAAAACTTGTACTGCCTACCTCATAAGGATATTATGAGTGCTGAGCCAGGCAATGCATTTAAACCATTTGTAAACCATAAAGCATTATAAATTCATGTAAAAAAGGCAGAGCGCTACATTGACAAAGAGCTGGCCTGAATCTAGGAAACCCTAGGTTCAAGTGCTCCCTCTGACACATACTAGTTGTTTGAGTCTGGACAAGTGACTTTAACATCTATGTGTTCTAGGAAACTTTCTAAGGCTGCAAGTTGCAGAAAAGGTACCAAGTTGAATTGATAAAGGGAGTCCCCTCACCTGAGAGTTCCCTAGACCAATGAAATTAAATCACTGGCTCAGTCCTAGCCTTGGTCTTGATCTCTACCCCATCCATATTCCATAATTTTCTTATTTAAGTTTGCTGCCTGCCTCCACCACAACCCAACATGTTCAGCTAGTTGTCAAATAATGGCCTAAAGCACAAATGGATGATAATGTCTTAAGGTGTGCCTCCTCCTAAGGACATCTGCTTTCTGGTAAGGAACTCTTAGAGGCTGAAGAGCCTTCAAGACCCAAAGGAATGATGATGTGATGATGATTCAGGTACCATGACAGAGGATTGTGTGTGTGTGTGTGTGTGTGTGTGTGTGTGTGTGTGTGTGTGTGTGTGTGTGAGAGAGAGAGAGAGACAGACAGACAGAGACAGAGAGATACAGAAAGACAGAGAGACAGACACACACAGAGAGACACAGAGACAGAGACACAGAGACAAAGAGAGAGAGACAGCGATAGAGAGACAGAGACAGAGGCAGAGGCAGAGAGGTTATGGGACAGGGGACCTCTTAGATTATGCCAAACAAGCACCAACCTATTCTGCTTATGCACAAAAGCTAGGAGAGGTGGGGAAAAGAAAGTTGGGAGATTCCCAGGAAACAGATCTCTCTCTACCTTCCAACATGTAGAGCCCCCTCCCAGGATGAAAGAAGAGGAGGCATTTTCTGGGGTTAGCAGCGCCCAATCTCCAGATGTTTTGAAATTAGCCAAGCAGATTGACTGACTCTCTCTCTCTCTCTCTCTCTCTCTCTCTCTCTCTCTCTCTCTCTCTCTCTCTCTCTCCTTGGCCATACACACACATATATATGGAAATTATATATATATGTATATATGAAAATATGTAAATTAAGTTCCATGTTACTTTCCCAAAGTTTCATGGAACATGGGGAAATCTATGTGCAGAAAGTGGGATGCCCAGTCATATTTTTCTCCTTTTCCCTCTCCCTCCTCACCCTGACTCCATAGCTGTTGTGGGTTAGGTCTGCACACTACTATGGATGTCTGTTTCCTTTGGATCCTTCCCTGGAGATTGAAAGGAATAAGAACAGCTAATCATGACAGGAAAGGGAATTGCCAAATAGATGGGTCCATTCAAGCGGATCCTACCATAAACATGGTTCTGAGGCTGGGGCAGGTTCATATTAGAGAGGCCTTCCTCTTGACAAGGTCAGAGAACCCCTGACCCCTCCTGTGGGTATTCAGGTCAGACTGTGCTCTCTGACTTTCTGTGGAAGGAACAGACAGAACTGAGAGGTCACCATACTTCCTCCTCATGGTGCCTGAAACAGCATGAGACACCAGCTGGGCTGTAGAGATCCGGGCTCCTGGTGCCAATCCTAAGCCTAGGACAAGCAATTTTTCTTCAGGCAGGCTGGTCAGCAGGTGGCCTGTCTCAGTCCCCACATGCCCAAGGCCAGCAGGGGGGACACAGACTTGGAGAGCAGTTATGGAGAGGAAGAGATGGGAGGAGGTACTGAGTATACAAAAAGTAAAGGACTGACGTTTTTATCTGAGATTCCAAACATTTCTGGTCTGACTCAAGTGAAAGGTCTCTGGGCTTTGGAGGAATAGGGGAAGAGAGGAAATTTCTGGCCACACTCAGAGACTTGCAGGTCACTTCTGAGGTTGCTAAGACCAAACTCCCACTCCTTCCACAAAGCCTGGAGAAGATCTAAGGAATGACAAATTTGGGAGTGGAGAAAGAGTGAGATATAGAGGCTGAGAAATCCAGTCACAATCTTCTTCAGCTCACCCACTCTCATAACCCACATACATTCAAAACACACACATACACACACATAATCTCAAAAATGTGTGAAAGAGATAGAAAATCTTGATAAGGAAAGAGAGAAGAGTCTGTTAATTAAGAGTTCATAAGAGTGCAGATTTAGAGGTGAAAGGGTTCTTAGAAATCCTCTTGCCCCATCCCTTCTTTGAGTAAATTAAGAAAATGGGGGGCAGGGAGGTTGTGTCTTGCCCAGAGTAGGTAGTAAGTAGGAGAATTGGTTTTCGGACCCAAGTGCCCTGATTGCAAATCCAGCAGCCTTTCCACTAGCTAAAGGAAAATTAAATACATACTTGCACTCACTCGTATGTAAACAGTAACACTCCACTGCACATAGACACACATTCCTAAATGTACATGATAATTAAGGGAAATCCTGGGTGGGAAGAAAATCTGTGAGGTGTTAGGCACTGGGGGATTTTTATGAATGCCTGCCCAAACTAAGCACTATGCTTGCTAAGGATGGCAGTGTGGTATAGTGGGGGGGGGAGCAACATTGTCAGGGGGCCTGAGTTCAAATCCTGACTGCCTCTTCCTTCCTGTGTGACCTTAAAGAAGATACTTAAACTGCCTCATCTATAAAAAGAAAGGAAGTGAACTAGAAATTTCCTTTTAGCTCTAAATAGAAATCTCTGCTCCATAAGCTGAGACTGATGTTCTGTGTAAACTATAAACTTCTCTTTTTCACATGCTTTATCCAAGTAGCCATTGACAACAGATGGACCAGAGGGCAGCAGCTGAAGAGAAATATTGGAAATAGAGGCAATTTAGGGGAGAAGTAGTCAACCATCAGACACAATGGTCCCAGGCAAGGAGACTAGGCACATGAGAGAAAGCAATGAGATTTGGGTTCAAAACCTACCTCTTCCACTCAGTACCTATCCAACCTTAGTCAGGTTACCCCTTGGATCAGATCCTCAGTTTCCTCAATTATAAAGTGAAAAGATTGCATTAGTTACCCTCTAAAGTTCCTTCCAATTCTAAATCTATAATGTTAATACTTCTCAGTGAATCAGTCAGTATTTTTGTTTGTTTGTTTGTTGTATTTTTGGTGGGGCAATGAGGGTTAAGTGACTTGCCCATGGTCACACAGCTAGTAAGTGTCAAGTGTCTGAGGCCAGACTTGAACTCAGGTTCTCCTGAATCCAGGGCCAGTGCTTTATCCACTGTGCCACCTAGCTGTCCCCTCAGTCAGTATTTGCACTAGTGTCCATGCTAGGTGGTGGGGATACAAGTACAAAGAACAATCACAATTTGCAATGAGCTTACATTCTAATGCTGTCCTACTCATCATCAATCCACAGGACCACTTTCCCCACTCCTTCTCCTACTCACCAACCAAGAGCTTAATGAACCCCTTGGGCCCTGAGGGAGAGAAACCATAGGGAAGGCAGAGGAATCTGTCAAAGGGATAGAAATCAAAGCTCTGAGTTCCAGTGCGACTATTATTTTGACTTTGTTAGATCAAGAGAATCAATGGCTGGATGCCTTAGTTTATTAAGTGTATGGAACAGAGCCAAATCTTTGGCCTCCAGGCTCACAAAGAGTTACAACAACCATATAAAGCTGGTTGGTTTCACTCAATGAAAAGCTCACAATTCCATTGGACCTAGTATAGTTAAAACAAGGTTGGTCTTACATAATTCAGATATGAATCATATATACTCAACATACATATCCTTTTGAGATACAATAACTCCATTGGTGGTGGGGGTGAGGGGAAGACTGATCTGGCACAAGTGAATTTCATATTCAACTGGAAATCAGGAGGTTTCTGGGGGGGGTTAAATTCAGAGTTCTACATTTGCTAAGTATGAGACTCTGGGCTTTGGTTTCTTCACCTATAATATAGGAATAATGATAATATTATATATTCTACCTCACAGGTATCACAGGATTCAGCAATTATCAATTGAGCAACCTTAGCAATTTTCTCATTCAATTTTCTAATTTTACAGATCAGGAAACTGAGGCCAAGAAAGGGGAAGTTACTTGTCTAAGGTCACACAACTAATTAGCAGCAAAGCTAGGATTCAAACCTAGGTCCCTCGACTCCAAATCCATTGTTTTTTTCTGCTATGCCATGTTGGCTGTACAACAAAGGCATTCTGTAAATACTGTTATTGTTATTTCATAGGTCCTGTCCCCCCAAATGAACTATATAGAGAAATGAGGCAGCAGGGGACAGAGGCATTAACACTGGAGATAGGGTTATGAGAGACCTGGGTTCAAAAGCCATCTTGTCACTTCCTGGTTGTGTGCCTATGAACACCAGTCTTCTCTTTTATGTAAAAGATCTAACTATACTATCTGTTATATAACATCACAGGTATAGGATACCACTTGGGAAAATCCAATGAGATAATGTATATAAAGTGGGGGACAAACCTCATGGCATCACACTAATGTCCTGTTATTATTCTAGTTCCAGTGCCCAGATTCATTGTCAGCTCTGTGTGTGCACACTGTGGCCCTCTCCAGCTAGACCTTCAGCTCCTTGGGGACAAGAACTGTATCTTTTCCTATTTCCCCACAATAAAGCAGATCTGTAGTTTTGGTATGGTTTGGCCTTTAATGGCTTCACTCTCAACTCTTGAGAATCTGTGATTCTGAGGAGAAAGAGGAGGAAAATGCAGATACTGGTATCTCTGATTAGGGGGATGGGTTAGGGCTTGGTGCCTCAATAAAGCTATTTATTTTATTTCATCATTGCCTCCTACAGTACTTATTGTCTGAACCACCCAATTTAGTACTTAATTACATAGTACCTTGTATTGGAGATGACATTAATGTTTGTTTAGCTGCTGTAGAAGGAATGTGGTACAGTGAAAAGAATACCATATATGAAGTCTGGGGACTTGGGTTGATTCCTAGCTCTGTTGCTTATTACCTTGGGCCAGTAATTTCCCTTCTCTGGTCTCAATTTCCTCTTTTGTAAAATGAGGGGTTGGGCTAGATGCTCTCTTAAAGGTTCCTTCAAGCTCTGATTCCTATAAGCAACTTCCCTTTATATCAAGTCTAACACAGGATTTCAATCCCTTATAACCATCAGATTCCTTTTAATAGACCTCAGGGAGAGACCAAGAAAAAGGGACAAGATCCCAATGTGCAGGAACCCCAGGTTGTATGAGCAAGAATGTGGGTCCCAATATTAGGGAGTTCCAAGTCTGATAGGTAGATAGGACATATACAGGATAAATAGGAACATTTCACAGGAGTGGACACACTAATCTTGACAATAAGGGACTGGACAAATGGATGGGTCCAACTCAAGCTGATGCCACCATAAGCACGGCTGAAGTATGCCCACATTGGAGGCACCTTATTCTTAGCAAAGTCAGAAAGCACCCTACTCCCACTCATAACATGCTCTTGAGTTTCTATGAGAGGGACCCTCGTCACTCCTTGACCTTTGTTGGGCCAAGTATAATTTCCCTCTTCAGGAGTTCCCTCCTGAAGTCCATGAGCTCCCTCTTTCCCATTTTCTTCATCTAAAAAGTCTACATCATCCTCTGTTGTCTTTTTACAGTAGTCTCTGCCAATGAGGATGCCCTTCTCCTTACTAAATCCATTTCTCTATGTGTACCCTAGGTCCCATCTTTGCCCATCTTTCTAGCAGGTTAACACCTCACTCATCCACTCTCATCTTAACCTTTTCCTGGATAATGGCTCCTTCCCTGATGTTTAAGAATATGTGTAAGTGTCCCTATTCTTATTGTTGTTGTGTTTTTCTTTTGCAGGTCAATGAAGATTAAGTGGCCTGCCCAGGGTCACACAGCCAGTAAGTGTTAAGTATCTGAGGCCAGATTTGAACTTAGGTCCTCCTGACTCCAGGGCCAGTGCTCTATCCACTGCTCCACCTAGCTGCCCCCGGTGTCCCCTATTCTTAAAGCAACTCCACCTGGGGCAGGTAGGTGGCACAGTGAATACAGTACTGGCCCTTGAGTCAGGAGATCTGAGTTCAAATCCAGCCTCAGAAACTTACTATCCATGTGATCCTGGGCAAGTCTTTTAAACCCCAACTGCCTCAAAAAAATGCTTTACTAGACCCTAAGCTATCATCCCATAACTTCCTCCCTTTTATGGATAGATGGTTGAGAAGGCCATTTACAATCAGTTCCTCCACTTCCTCTCCTACTCTCTTCTTAATTCTTTTCAGCCTGGCTTCTGACCTCATCATTCAACTGAAACTTGCCTCTCCAAAGTTCCCAATGTTCCTAACAGTCAAATCTGATAGTCTTGCTCAATACTCATCCTACTTGACCTCTGCACAACATTTAGATCTTTCATTATCCTCCTCTCTGGATGTCTGTGACACTGATGTCTTCTGGTTCTCCTTGTACCTTTCTGACAGATCCTTTTCTGTCTAATTTGCTGGTTCATCATCCAAATTGTGTCCTTAATGGAAGTTGTACTCCAGAGCTCTTTCCTGGGTCCTCTTCTCTCCTCTCTCTATACTTTGTTCCTTGGTGGCCTCATTAACTTCCATGGATTTATGATCACCTCTATGCAGACACTCCCAGATCTATACTCCTAGTCTCTCTCTCTCAACTGCATGCCCCGCATCATCTCCCAGGCTTATAACCTCAGAATTATCCTTAACTCTGTACATTTAGTCACTCCAAGTAACCAATCAGTTGCCAAATTTTGACAGGTCTAGTTCCTTATTATTCTCTCTTTCCCAGTCTTTATACAGCCATCACTGATGTTCAGGCCCTCATCCTCAATTACCTGGACTATTGTATGGCCTCTCAATTGGCAGCCCTTTTCCAAGTCTCATTCTCGCTAAATCCAACTTCCACATGGCTAACAAGATGAATTTCCCTTAAGCGAAAATCTGACCATGTCACTACACCAGAGATTCTCAAAGGGTGGAAGAGACCTCTGGGGGAACTTCAGGCCCTTTTAAGGAGCCTGTGTGCTCAAAATTATTTTCCTAATAATACTAAGACATTTCAATTTCTATTGCGGTAACCATCAGTAGATACAACCCACATAAACAAAAGCTCTTTGGGGTCATCAATAATAAATGGGTGCTAAGACCAAAAAGGCTGAGAACTGCTGCACTATCCCACTAAAAAAATACTAATGGCTCCCTATTGCCTCCAGGATCAAATATAACCTCCTTGCTTTAGCATTTAATCCTTCACAGCCTAGCTTTAGTCCCTCTCTCCACTCATTGTACCCATTTCCTTCCATCTAACTGGTCTTCTGGATGTTCCTCATACATGCTCCATTTCAGGATTCCATGTCTCTGCATTGGCTACATGCCCTCCCTTTCACTTCCGTCCCTTCTCATTCTTACTTCCTTCAATTCTCCACCATCTACATGGAAGCTTTTCTGACCCTGCTTCTCCAACTGCTGTACCTTCCAGCTCCCATTTACTTTGTACTTATTTTGTATAAACTTATATATGTACATTACTTTCCATGATAAAATGTAAACTTCTTGAGGGCAGGGATGGTTTGCTTTTTGTCTTTGTATCTTCAACACCTAGAACAACACCTGGCATGTTGTTGTTTTTCTGGCATATAGCAGGTGCTTAATAAAGCTTCTCAATTAATGGACTTCCTGATCTGTGTCTAGGTAGCAGAGTCTCTGTAGGATTTATTTATTTATTATTTTCTTGCTCTGGCAATGAGGTTAAGTGACTTGCCCAGGGTCACACAGCTACTGAGTGTCAAATGTCTGAGGCTGGATTTGAACTCAGGTCCTCTTGAATCCAGGTCCAGTGCTTTATCCACTGCACCACCTATATTTTAATCTTGAAGAAATGAAATGGCTTTGTGTTTATCTTGTACCTTTAGTTACTAACACAGGTTTTTGAACATATTACATGCCTGATAAATCCTCCTTAAATTCATTTTGGACTAAACCTATAATAAGAATATGGAGTGTGTTGGACTGTTGGGGTGTATGGAGATGAGTAAGGTTAGTCTGAGAAGTCAAAGAGAGAAAAAGAGGTGAAGTGTTTTAATTAGTTATTTTCTAAACACGTTAATTTTAAAATAATTTAAATTCATTTTAGAATATGAATTTTAGTTAATTAATAATTATTAACTATAATAATAATAATATAATTTATATAGTGTCTTAAGATCTTCAAGGAACTTTATAAAGACATCTCACAGCAACCCTAGGAGATAGGTGCTATTATTATCCCTATTTCATAGATGAAATTGAGGCAGACAGAGGTGACTTGCCAGGGTCATTAGCTAGCAATTATTGGAGGCTAGGTGTGAACTAGGGTCCTCCTGACTTCAGGTCCAGTAGTCTATTCTTTTGGCCACCTAGCGATAGGAGGATGATGAAGAAAGGCACACATGGTTGAATGAAGGATTTTTGGTCCAGACCCATGGTTATTTCACTTGTGTGGTACAATCCCTGATATAGAAACTCTTGGCCACTGATATAGATTGGTGGCTGCTCTATAACATTTATTAACCAAGATCACAGAGATAATATGCATGAAGGGCAAGACTTGAACCAATGTCTTCCTGACAGAAAGGGGCTTGTTCTCTATCTATTATATAACGTTGCCTCATTGATGGAAAAAGGGCATTAGATAAAAGGAAGTAGATGATGGTTTTTGTGGAAAAGGCATTAGATTTGGAATTAGAATCTCAACTCTTGAAGCTCTTTAGCTGTATGACCATGGGCTTTCCCCTTTCTGGACCTCAGTTTCCTCTTCTGTCAAATGAGAGTTTTGGAACAGATACTCTCTAAGGTCCCTTCTGATTCTAAAGATGCACAACTCTAAAAGTCCATGAAAGAGAGGATTTAAAATACTGAGTTATGGACACACAGAGAAACAAAATACATGGACCCAAGCATTGGCTGTCTCATACTGCTATCACCAAAACTGCTGTCTAGAAGAATGTGGCAAGCCCATAGACCTCCTTCCATTGGCTATTTTCTGGGGCAGAGTCTCTGGGGCAGAGCCCTGGATCTGGCTTCCTGTTAGAGAGAGAATGTCTGAGCACAGCTCAGGGATGGGAGTGAAGCCCAGAGAGTCAAGGGGCTTCTACATAGCAGGAAAAATCAGAGCTAGCTCTAATGGAAAGGGGAGGGAAGGTCAAGGGCAGAGGGAAGGAGCACATAAGGGTCGAAGGCTTTCTTTCATTTATCTCCCAACCCCTGCTCTTAACAGGGTATTTCAAAACTCTGTGTTCTTGTCTAGCAATAGCCCTGTTTCACTGCTCTCTGGTGGGAAAAAAAGGAAATTGGTATCTCCAATCTCTCCCTCCCCTTCACCAATGCCCCAGTCCCTATTTCCTTCCAGTGACCCAGAATGACCCATACTGCCATCTCTCCTCCACAGGAGCCCCCCGAAGCAATTCAGCTGCAGTACCTCCACTTCCAGAGCTGATGATTGCCCCCCTTCCAGCAGTGTGAGTCTCCACTGATCCCACCCCCACCACCCTGGGCCAATCACTGGGAGTTCTATTTATAACTCAGGTAAAGAACTCTGATTCAGAATCACATGATGCCCAGGTATATGACTCCACTGAGGCCAAAGCTAAGGAGCCTGCACACTGGAAAAAACAAAAGCAGAATAATGGGATATGACATACCCCCCATACACACACACACACACACACACAGAGCACCATCCATTTCCCCTTCTTCCCTCCCCAACCTTGGATTCAGATAAGTGGGGTAAGTTCAGGAAGGATGATATAAAAAGTGGTAAAGAATGTGCCGATAGGCACTGGCTAGTAAATGAGGACCATTCATTCATAAGACAGTGATGATATTGACCCTCCTGGGGTAGAGGGCTCACATGAGCATACTGATAATACTGATAAGTATGCAAGTTGGGAATTGTGACACCTGCAATCTAGTCCTGTAATTCACTGTGTGACCTTGGGTAAATCATTGTTCTGTGTCTCAGTTTTTTCAGTGAAATAAAGGATTTGGTTAGATGATTCCCTAAGGTACCTTGTAGTTCATTTGAAGAATATTTGAATATATCCCTGGAAGTGTTGGGAGATAGGGCTGGAGAAGTAAGCTATGTCCAGATGAGAAGATTCTACACTCCCTGAGAGTAGAAATTGGTGTCTTTAAGAACTTTGCATCCTGTGTTTTACCTGGTATAGAGCCTTACTCTTACAGGTGCTTAATAATAGTCACCAACTGAGAGAATGAATGAAGATTGTAAAGGCCTTGAATGTCAGGCTAAAGAACCTGGATTTTATTATTTTTTGGTGAGGCAACTGGGGTTAAGTGACTTGCCCAGGGTCACACAGCTAGTACGTGTCAAGGTCTGAGCCCAGATTTGAACTCAGGTCCTCCTGCATCCAGGGCCAGTGCTCTATCCATTGTGCCACCTAGCTGTCCCCTGGATTTTATTTTGAAGGTGATGGGGAGCCAATGAAGGTTTTAGGAACAGGGAATGCTACTTCCAAGGCAGGTTTTATCTCACTTTCTCCCTAGCCAACACATTCTAGGTGAGGGGGATAGCCTCTGGTGCAATCCTAGGAACTAAGTAGACTTGGTACTAAAGAATCAATGTAGTTGGCCATGGGGGAGTGACCGGGGATGATGAAACCTAGCAAGAAAGTGGGAGGAGAGAAAATGCATGGCTTTGCCTGCTAAACCTCACTGACCTTCTGAAATATTATGTTCTTTTTATCTAGTCTAGCATTTCCAGTGCATTATTTACTTCCTCTAGAAGTTTTTGGTACAGTGTTTGACACACAGTAGGTGCTTAATAAGTGCTTGTTTACTTGATTTGACTCTAGAAGCTATAACCATCTTATAGGACTACTAAGAAAAAAGTAGGGAGAGGAACTTTACAAATAAGAGTCCAGAAATCTCATGAGGACTGATAAAGGAATAAGCAAACCCACATCCCAGGATACACAAGGACCACAGAAATGTAAAGAAAAATAAGACCTAAAGGTGGCTGAAGTCTGATTCATTATAATGAGCAATTTTGGTCCAAGAGAAAGGATGAAAAAATACATTTCCCTCCTCTTTGTACCAGAGGTCGCCTATCATTTCAAACACAGTTACTATGAGATGGGCTTCATGGGCAAATGGAGAGGTATAATGGTTAGACTGGGGCATATAAACAAAAGACATTGGGGCAGCTAGGTGGCACAGTGGGAAAAGCACCAGCCCTGGATTCAGGAGGATCTGAGTTCAAATCCAAACTCAAACACTTGACACTTACTAGCTGTGTGACCCTGGGCAAGTCACTTAATCCTCATTACCCCCCATAAAAAAGACATCAATAAAACTTTACTCAAAAAAGCAATGCAATCCTAGGTCTCCCCTGGTTTCTTCTAGGACACCAAATGATTTAACAATTCAACCCTCTGAGACTCCCAAGATATATGGTTTCATAGACCTCATTGCCCCAGTTACTCTTCCAGCTTCAGACTAGAGGATGCTTTCTTGACTCCACGGGTGACTAAGGAAGTCACAGCACTTGTCAGGATGTTACAGATGTGGCTTGTGTTCAGGTGGGGGTTGGATTTGATTTGGAAGGGTTGACTCAGATTCGACGATTCTATGAAACAAGTTACTTCCTTCTGGCCTAGGCAGAATGTTCCCCTGGGATACTTTCTCTTTCCCCAGATCTCTAGTACTTGTTCATTTGGCACCACAGTTTAAGAAGGGCACTGGCAAACTAGAGCTTATCCAGAGGAGGGTGCCAAAGATGGTGACGGGACCAGAAACTAGGCCATAGGAAAACTGTTGGAAAGAACTAAGGCTATATAGCTTGAGAAAAAAGAAACCTTGGGGAAATGATGGGAGAGATGTTGGAGGGAGTCTTTGAAGTACTGTCACAGGGGAAAAGAATTAGCCCTGAGTTCGTCCCATAAGATAGAAACAGGCACAATGGAAGTTATAGGAAGTCCTATTAAGCTTATTTGGGGAGGGAATTTTGTTGGGGGAATTCTGATTTGCTATGAGTGGAGCTAAGGAGTTCTCAGTCTCTTTCTCTTGTCATCTTGTGGTTACATAAAGGGAAAATTTCCAAATTGTATTAGGCTGCCTCTGGAGGAGTGAATCACCTGTTACTGAATGGGTTCAAGCTGACTCTGAACCAGAGGGTTCCAATTCACGGATGGCTTGAACTAGATGGAGAGTCAGAGGAACTGGATTCTAATCTCTACCTATATAACCTCAAAAAAATGGGGATGGGGGTGGCCTGTATGATTTTTAAGCCTTTCCTTTACCAAAATCAGTGGTCCTATCTCCGTTTGAGGTCACTTGTAATTCTGGACATATTCAGTTGAGACTGTCCTCTTACCAGCTTAGTGCTAGCTAGCTAGCTCTCTCACCTCGCTCTCTCTCTCTCATGCTTGCTCTCGAACTTGCCTTGCTCTCTTGTGTGCTCGCTCTCTCTCTCCGTTTCTCTATCCTCTGTTTTTCTCCCTTCTCCCTTCTCCCTTCCTCCCTCCTCTCTCTGTCTCTGTCTCTCTGTCTGTCTGTCTCTCTCTCCTTCTTCCTCTCGTCCCCCTCTCTCTCCCTTTCACTCTCCCTCCTCTCTCTCTCCTTCTTTCTCTTTCTCTCTCTCTCCCTCCTCCCTCTCCCTCCTCTATCTTTCCCTCCTCTCTCTTCCTCTCTCTTTCCCTTCTCTCTTTACCTCTCCTCTCTCCCCCCTCATTTTATTCTTATCCCCCGCATGTGTTTGTCCGCATGTGCTGCCTCTCACATGACTCTCTAGCTGCCAATGCTCTCCTCCTGAAAGTCCACATATCTACTTGTATTGACTTCTCTGTACATGCTGGAACCCATACTTGGTTTTTGTTGTTGTTGTGTGTGGTTTTTTTGTTTGTTGTTTGTGTGAGGTAATCAAGGTTAAGTGACTTGCCCAGGGTCACACAGCTAGTAAGTGTCAAGTGTCTAAGGCCAGATTTGAACTCAGGTCCCCCTGAATCCAGAGCCAGTGCTTTATCCACTGCACCACCTAGCTGCCCCAGGAACCCAATATTTGATTCAATCTTCTTGAAGGCCAGAGATGACTAGTTTTTTCTTTGTATTTCTAATACCCAGTTTACTGCTGGGCAACAATGAATACTGAATTGAATTTCTTGGGGATTTTACTCTCCTATCCCCTCCAAGGTCATGGTTCTCGTCATCCCTCCAAATTAACATTCAATAGTATCACTTATAAAAAATGGACACAAGCCATCTTCCTGACGAAAAAGGCCATGTGGGTAAGTAGAAGGGACTGTTGTCTCTGTCTCCTTTCCTCCCTTCCTCTATCACCCCCTTCAGCCTGTACTGAGGCATGTTAGCAAGGCCCATCTCCAAAAGTAGGTCATAGGAAAGGTCTCAAGTATCTGAAGAACTAGACCAGTACCCAAAGTTTGCACAGCTTCAGGAGTAAATAGAAAGCAATTGATGTTAAAATTTACTGGGGTACACAAGGTGAAATTGTTTACTGACCCTATGGCTGTAGCCATTAATGCCACACTCTATTCCCCTGCAGCAATATGATCCCTGGATATCCAACCTGTGTGGCTCTCCTAGGATCTGCCCTGTGCTTCTCATCCTGGGAGGGCATAGACAGGGAATGGTTCCTAAAAAGTGACTTTGATCTGGGGCGGCAGTCATGGTAGTTAGACTCCCAAAGCATCAGATTAGCAAGGAAGGGCCAACGGTGTGGAACAAAGTCTAGGAAGGTGGGGCCATCCCATCACAGACTATAGTCAGGTATCCAGGGCTCCTCTTCTCCTACTGTAAGTGGAGGCTAAGGAGCCCCAACAGTCTGCCCACCATTTCTCACTCCAAACTCCAAATTGCCCTCCGTTTCTCTTCTCTACCTAAGCAAACGCTAGCCATCAGTCAGGGTCTAGTTCACAGTCCATCATTTCTATGAAAGTTTCCCTAGCCACTCCAGTCCACAGTGA
This sequence comes from Dromiciops gliroides, assembly GCF_019393635.1. Classification (NCBI taxonomy): domain Eukaryota; kingdom Metazoa; phylum Chordata; class Mammalia; order Microbiotheria; family Microbiotheriidae; genus Dromiciops; species Dromiciops gliroides. The sequence goes on from NC_057862.1 coordinate 46,355,250, forward strand.
TTTCTCCCTTCTCTGACTTTCCATAACTTGGGGTGAACTATACCATTTAGTATTTGATTCTACATTGTTGGGGATTGAGGGACAGGATGGTTTTGTGGCTAGCATGTCAGATTTGGAATCAGGAAGTTCTGGGTTGGAATCTTGCCTCAGATACTTACTAGCTGTGTGCTCTTATGCAAATCACTTCATCTTTCTCAGCCTTAATTTTCTCATCTGTAAAATGGTCATAATAATAGCACATAATTCACAGTATTGTTTTGACATGTGAAAAGTGCATTGCAAACCTTAAAATACTTATATACAATGTTAGCTATTATAATGATTGTTGTCATGTATACAAGCCTTATTTTCTTAACTAGACCACAGCACCTTAACCTTCAAAGACAGAGGGTCTATCTTCTTTTGTGTCCTATACTGATGAACTGGGCACATAATGTTTATGCCTACTCTTGTTTCAATTAATTTTGATTCAACGCGAGCACATGTGTGTGTGTGTGTGTGTGTGTGTATAATCTATGGTAAGAGCCTAATATTGAGGGTTCAATTTGTAGACATGAATTGGAATGGGGAAAGGCTTGAGGCACGGGTGATGATCAAGAGGCTTGCAATAATCCAGGCAGAAGGTGATGTGAGCCTGAGCTAATGTGGTGGTCATGTGAATGGAGAGGACAAATACAGGAGATATTGTACAGGTTGCAAAGGCAAGATTTGTCAACTTAATGGAGATGTGGGGTGAAGAGAGTGAGGATGCTAGGACAACACCAGGTTATGAATCTGAAAGGTCAGAACAATGTTGGTACCCTGACCAGAAAAAGAGAAGCTGGGTAGAAGGGGTGGATTTGGGGGAGGGAGTGGAAAGATGCAGTCTTTTTAGTTCATGCTGAACCTGAAATGCCTTTTTGTACATTCTTGAGTAGTATGTGAAAGAATGGGGAAGGAGTCTGGAAACACATTGTAGAAAATTTGAATGCCAAGATAATGATACTTAAGCCAGTAGGGAATGGGAAGCCATGAGAATTTTGAGTAGATGAGAGATGTGAACAGAATGGTACATTAGGAAGATGTCTAGGCTAGCAATGTGGATTGAAGAAGGAATTGACTAGAAGCAGGAAGGCAAGCTAGGAGGCTATTACAATAATTTAGGTAAGAGGTGATGAAGAGGTTACTGTATTTTAAGTTTGCAGCATGAATTTCAAAGAGGGGACATATGTGAGATATTTAAGTAGAGTGGATTAGGGCTTAGCAAATGATAGTTTATGGGACTGAAGAAGAAGGAAGACTCAAAAGGTGCTTAGAAGGTTCTAAGCCTGTGTGATTGGGAGGATGGTAGTGTCATCAGCAAAAGAAGAGAAGTTAGGAAGAAGAGTTTTTAAGGGAAAGATGTTGAGTTCAGTTTGGGATGATGATTTTGAGGTGCCAATAAAATACCCAAATGGAGAAGTCCAGAGGGCATATGAAATACTGGACTGTAGCTCTGTGAAGAAGGTTGGGCAGAGATTCAGAGATTTGAAGTCATCTGCATAGAGTGATAATTAAGCCATGAGAATGAATGAGATCACCAAAGCTGAGAGTATAGGGAAAGAACAGAGCAGTGTGGGGTAGTGAAAAGAACACTGGATTTGGAGTCAGAGCACCTGGATTAGAATCCTGGCTCTGCTATTTACTAGCTGCATGACTTTGGGGAAATCATTCTACCTAGCTGGACCTCAGTTCCTCATGTGTAAAATGAGGGGGTCCAAGCTGATGGCTGCTAAGGTCCACTCCAGCTCTAAACCCTATGGCTTTTAAAAGGCCAAGGAGATGACCAGTAACAGAGCTCTTGGATCACCTGCATTGAAGGGGTCAGAGGAAGCACTGAAAGGCCAGTAAAAGTAGTCAGAGTAGTAGGAGAGCAAGATATTTGGGGCCATAAGAGTTGAGAGAAAAGCATTTCAAAAAGTAAAAGGGGATCAAAACATCAAAGGCCAAAGAAAAATCAAATTTTGATAAAAACAAAAGCTTCCTAACCATGAGAGTTCTTCTAAAGTGAAATGCATTGGTCTAAGAAGTAATGAGTTCATAGCTGTGTGACCCTGGGCAAGTCACTTAACCATCACTGCCCCGCAAAAAGTAGAAGAAGAAGAAAAGAAGAAGAAGTAGTAGTAGTAGTAGTAGTAGTAGTAGTAGTAGTAGTAGTAGTAGTAGTAGTAGTAGTGATGAGTTTCTCTACACAGGAAGCCTTTAAGTTGAGGCTGGATGACTACTTTCATCAATCAATAAGTATTTTCTAAGCACCCACTGTGTGCCAGTCACCCTACTAGGTGCAAGGAATACAAGGACAACAAGTAAAACAATCTCTATGCCTAAAGAGTGTATATTCTATGTAGTAGAAGAGATTCTTATGCCAACCTTCTGTACAGTTTGGACTTGGTGGCCTCTGAGGGGCCCTTTCAGTTGATCAATTCTATGAAGATCATTTGAACAAAGAATGGAGAGTGGTCACCATTCATGGTGATCACATGAGGGTCATTAGTGATCTTGACTTTAAGGAAAACAATGTCAATAGAATGGTGGAGACAGAAGTCAGATTGTAAAATGGCTGAAGTTAAAGAAAACAATGTAGGCAGCTCTTTCTAGAAGTATGGTGATGATGTGGGGGGAAAGACAGTAGTTTTGAGACAAGGACAGGATTAAAGAAAGGATTTTTTAGGATGGGCAAACCTGGATAGGCAATGGAGAAGGAGTTAACAGAGAATGACAGATCAACATGCACAAGAGAAAGGGGATAACTGGTATATCAAGCTAAGTGTACAGGTGGAAGGATTAGCTTTGGAAGGGAACAAAGCCACCTCATCCACTGAGAATGGAGGAGAGGAGAAAAGAATAGGTGAGAACAGAGTGGTTTAGAGATATAAAGGGAAAAGATGAAGAGAATCACCTGAGATGGTCTCAATTTTCTAAGTAGGGAATGGAGTCATCTGTGGAAAAGTGAGAGAGAAGAGTGCAGAGTTGGGGTCTTGAAGGAAGAGGACAGTGTATGGAAAAATTGTTGTGGGGGTTATAATAGAGTGAATAAGAAGATATGGGGAAGAAGGAGTGCCATGTAGCAGGTGAGGGTCCCACTGAGATCAGAGAGCATAAATTTTGTGATAGGCCTGTTTAAATGCTTTGTGATTTCTGAAGTGGTGTTCTACTCAGGAGAGCAGATGAGGCAGATGGTAGGAGTTAAAAAGGTTTGGTGGTTAACTAAAAGTCGGAAGTCAAGCAGGCAAGAGATTCAAGTCTAAATGAGGATAAATCATTGAAATTGCTGGTAGAAAGGCTAGTGAAGCCAGACAGGCCTAATGGATGAGAGAATAGGGAGGAACTGGGGAACTAAAGGTAAATGATGAGGGCAAAGAACATGTCTGGGTGTATTAAGGGAGTGAGAAGAATGGATGAAGTAATTGTGGTCAGAGGGTGTTCTTTTAGAATTTTTGGATCTTGAGAATAATGATATGCTCCACCGAGGTGGGCTGAAGTAGAGATGGAAGTCATAGTAATTGAAAAGTTCACAGAACCAAGACGTTAGTGTGTTAACAGGATCATGAAGTATCTGAGAATGCTGGCAGGGGAAAAGAGTAAGCAAGACAAATACAAGAAGATCATGATCATGTGTTTAATAAAGGTGACAGGATTGGTAGATCATAGAATCAAAGATTTAAAGACAGAAGGGACCTTACAGGCCATCTAGTTCAAACGTGTCATTTTCTGGGTGAGGAAACTGAAGCTTATCATATGACTTGTCCAAAGGGATTCAGAGAACAAGTAAAATAGACAGAATTTGAACCTAGGTCCACTAACGCCTACGATTCTGTCCTCTACTACATTGCCTTACAAGGACCAGGAGAGAATGAATGAATGAATGAATGAATGAATGAATGAATGAATGAATGAGTGAATGAGTGAATAAATGAATAAATGAAAAAAAACATTTATTAATTGCTTACTGGGTGCCAAGCACTATGTACCCTGGACTGTCTGAGTCACTTTTATTTTCTACTACTATTAGTATCTATAATAGACCAAAGAATAAAATCTTTTTTTAATTGGAGTGGACACAATCTTATTGTAAGTGCTAAGGATATAAATAGAAAAAGTGAGACACACACTAATTGGGCAGAGACAACACATAAAGTTTGGCTACAGAATAGATGGAAAGATCCAGAGGTCCTAAGGATACAGAAGCAGGACCAATGACAAGACTCTTGGATCACTGGGTTACATCAGTAGGTCATACAGTGGAGGATGGGGTGGGAGTGGGGTGTAGAAGTGTCTGCCATGGTCCAGATGATCTTGTGAGACAATAGCAGGGTAGATGACTAGCCTGGTAGTTGGTCCTCCATCTCATAGAAAGAAATATCATCGGTCGCTTCCATTTCATCCAAGTCATATGAGCAGTCAAGAAGCCTAGTGGGGGCCCTTGGCATCCAGGGATGAGGTAGAAGGTAAGGGAAGAAGATGCCCCCTGGTAGTACTAGGATGCCTTGACTTTATAAAAGAGGTCACTGAGGGAGGGAAGGAGAAGAAAGATCTGGAAATATCAGCAGGAAGCAACAAGTAAAGGATTCTTCCTCTAGATCTTTTTTTTTTAATTTTTAATTTTTAGGGCCAGTGAGGGTTAAGTGACTTGCCCAGGGTCACACAGCTAGTATCAAGTGTCTGAGGCCAGATTTGAACTCAGTCCTCCTGAATCCAAGGCCAGTGCTTTATTCACTGTGCCAACTAGCTGCCCCCCTTCTTCTAGATCTTATGAGACAGGAGGGTCAGTGGGACAAAGAATGACCAAAACTGAGGCAAAGTTGACTACTGCTAAGGAAATAGTTGGCTGTCCTTCTTATTTCAGCCTGTCCAACAAGTTTCCTTGCCCAAAGACTTATCATGAAAGAAGAGCCTGGAGAGTACATGAACAGCTGGTAGAAGGTGATTTGGGACTGAAGCTGCTCATACATATCATTTTAAAATAATGTATATAAAAGCACTTTGTAAATTTCATAACCCTCTATAAATGTCAGCTGTCATTATTATTGTCATTGCCCCAGCTGGAGAACTGATCTCAGTCAGTAAGCCCCAGGTTCAAGTCCTGTCTCTGATACGTACTGGCTGTGTGACTCTGGGTAAGTCACTTAATCTTTTGATGCTCTAGGCAACTCTCTGAGACTATACCTTGCAAAGACAGTGCCAACCTGCATCAGTGAAGGAAGTGTACTCATCTGGGAGTTCCCTGTATAAATGAAGTCACAGGTTAAGTACCTCTCCTGTCTCTGGATCAGACTGGTCATAGTCTTCAGGATGGGGAATCCTCATCTTGAAATTCCTTGAAATCGCTTCCAGGTTTGGGGGCAGCTAGGTGGCACAGTGGATAGAGCACCGGCCCTGGAGTCAGGAGGACCTGAGTTCAAATCCGGCCTCAGACACTTGACACTTACTAGTTGTGTGACCCTAGGCAAGTCACTTAACCCCCATTGCCCGCAAAAAAAAAAAAATAGCTTCCAGGTTTAAGGGACTGTGCAATTCAGTCAATACTTTATAGCCAACCAAAGGGCAGCTCTAGTGCTGTTATGTATGCAAGTCCATTTAAATCAATCCATCATCAAGGCGTCTGTCTATTATATGCCCAGGCCGTCCCTTACGATAATCCCCTTATACATTTGGAAGAAAGTGATTTGCCATCCCATCCTTTGGATGGCTCCCTTCTGGGGCCCCTGATTGAGCCTCCCAAGGATGGGATGGCAAATCACTTTCTTCCAAATGTATAAGGGGATTATCGTAAGGGAGGCCTGGGCATATAATAGACGCCTTGATGATGGATTGATTTAAATGGACTTGCATACATACAGCACTAGAGCTGCCCTTTGGTTGGCTATAAAGTATTGACTGAATTGCACAGTCCCTTAAACCTGAAGCTATTTTTTTTTTTTTGCGGGGCAATGGGGGTTAAGTGACTTGCCTAGGTCACACAGCTAGTAAGTGTCAAGTGTCTTGCCTTGGCCAATCAATGCTCATCTTTTTTGAGAGCACTTTGGACAATTCTCCTGATACCTTCCTGTGTCTCTCTCCCACCCCTTCCCCTCTGGCACTGCTGTGGAATGCTGGAGAAGGTACTGCAGATAAGATCCTTTAAGTATCTCCCAAATTCTCCCTGTAAGGTCCTGCTGGAACTTTAAAATCAAGATGTTTTGAATTCTCTCTCCCATGTCATTGTCCTAATCAATAGTCCTGATAATGAGAAACAAGCTCATAAGTATGCTAGAAAGAGTATTAGATTGCAGTCAGTGGACACCCAGATCAGCTGCTTACTCTCCATGTGAATTCAGCTAAGTCACTTTAACTCATCTTTGATTTCACTGTATAGGAAGTGCCCAGTGTAGGGCCAATGCAGGTCACCATCTTCCCAATATTTTTATAGTCTTAGAGAATTGGTCTAGAGCATTGAGAAGTTGAGTGACTTACCCGCGGGGTCCTACAATCTATATCTATAAGAGGCAGGACCTAAACCTAGTCATTCTAGCTCAGAGGCCATCTTTCCTTCCACTATACCATGCTGTTGGGGTTGCTGTGGAATCAAAAGAGACCATGGATGGGAACTGCTTTGGAAGTGCTGTGGCTTCATTCCCCTCAGTAGGACTATAAGCTCCTCAAAGGCAGGGACTGTCTTTTTGTATCCCCAGCAGTTAGCACAGTCCCTGGCATACAGTAAGTGCTTAATAAATGTTTATTGATTAATTGATTCCTATAGGGAACTCCCAGAAGAGGACAGATACTCCCTTCACCAAAGCTGATCAGCACCTTCCCAGTAATTGATAGATAGTCTTAGAGATTTGCCTAGATCTCTGAGCAGTTAATTGACTTGTTCAAGCCAGTATGTGTGCAGGCCCTCTTGATTCTGAGGCCAGTTCTCTACCTCTATCCATGTAAACCTCAAAGGACAACAGAAATACCAGCTTTGTTACCTTTTTTTGCAGGGCAATGAGGGTTAAGTGACTTGCCCAGGGTCACACAGCTAGTAAGTGTCAAGTGTCTGAGGCCAGCTTTGAACTGGGGTCCTCCTGAATCCAGGACTGGTGCTTTATCCACTGCGCCTCCCAGGTGTCCCCTTGTTGTTACTTTTGTTACTGTTAGCAGTGAGAGGCAGGATAGCATGGTAGCTAGGGAACCCTTCTCAGAGTGAGTAAGTGCCTGAGTTCGAGGCACACTTTGTACACAAACTGGCCAAGTGACCCTGGGCAAGTCGTTCGACCTCATGATGTTCCAAGAAACGCTCCAGGGTTTGTGCTAGAGAGCAGCTGCTGGTCCGCACTGGTAGATGGAGTTTCCTCACCATAAGTTCCCTATGCCAATGAAATATAGGCCCCGTCCAAAAAACACCATTCTTCTTATTACTCTGCTCCTCTATCTGTTCTGGTCTGGTTTTCCTCTAAATGCTCTCCACCCCCTCCCCTGTTAGGAGAGCAGGGGCTCAGGCTTTGATCCTTCTTTCTAGATAAGGAAGCAAGTCCATTAGTATTTACTGATGCTCTCCCACGTGCTTGGACCTAGACAGGAAGCCGGCTGGCAGGAGAAGGAGGAATCTCCCTGCCTGCCCTCACCAGGCACCAACAGTCTGATTAGAGGAACAAACATCACAGACAAGAAACAATGAGATGGAACACGAGCCGGATAACCGGACCGGTCTGAATGGAGCCTGCATGCTCCGCCAGCAACTGGCTCATCCAAATCCGAGGGGGGGGCCTGTGCATTCCCATTGGCTTTTGTTTGCCTATCTCTAGTCTCTCTGGGGAAGAGACAGTGCAGAGTCTGGAGAGGGATGCTAATGCCTGCCTGCAGCAACCACTGCCACCTCCCTTCAGCCCCTGCTGGGGAAGGCGCCCCTTGGAAAACCACCTGGACAAGGTGTACCCGAGCTCTCAGTTTATCTACTGTCTGTTGAACTGCCTAGCTATCATCTATCTATCATCTGCCTATCAATCATCCAGCCATCCGCTTGTCCCTCTATCACCTAACAATCATTTGTCCATCAATCTGTCTGTCTGTCTATCTGTGCATATACAGGGGATCTCTCGGATGGCTGGTGCTTAAAATTGCACCAACACTTTTGGGACACCATGTGTATGTGTGTATACATACACACATACATGCATCTATACATACATAGACACATGTATGTTCTCTCTCAAATTACCCTATATTTACTTTGTATACATTTATATCTGTTTATATGTATACATGTTATTTCCTCTGACAGATGTCTTTGAGTGAATGCATTGTTTCATTTTTGTCATTGGATTTCTAATACTTAGCATACTGCCTGGAACATAGTAGGTACCTAATAAATGCTTAATATGTGTGTGTGTGTGTGTGTATAAACCTATATTATATATCCATATATACATACACATATTTGTATGGATACACATATATAATAATAATTTAGTAGAGGAAGCATGGCATAGCAGATACAGAATTTGTCTCAAAGTCAGAAAGACCAGGGTTCAAATCCTGCCACTGATACATACTGATTGTGTGACCTTTGAACAAATCACTGAACCTCTCAGGGGCCCAGGCAGCTTTCTATAATGCTATGTAGCTGGGGCAGCTAGGTGGCGCAGTGGATAAAGCATCAGTCCTGGATTCAGGAGGACCTGAGTTCAAAGCTGGCCTCAGACACTTGACACCTACTAGCTGTGTGACCCTGGGCAAGTCACTTAACCCCAATTGCTTCACCAAAAAAAAAAAAAAAAACACAGACACATACAAAAACAATGCTATGTAGCATTGTTTTTATGATAAACTGTGTTGGTAGAGGGAGAATCCCCCTCATTGGGAAATCAGGAAGGAAGCTGAATTCTCCCATTGTCTTCTACACGGAAATGGGCCCACAGAAGGTCCTCAGTAAGGATTAATGGAATTGCATACTCCCTATACCAATGAAATCAGAGGTCTAGTTTTCTTCCTTAATATACCTATTTTCAATCTATTGTTTATCAGCCTACTTATCTATCTATCCATATCTCTCTCTTTCTCTACACACACACACACACACACACACACACACACTTTAAAATAGATGTTAGCATGTAACCTTAGACAAGTAATTTTAATTCTCTGGCCTCAGTTTCCTTATCTGTAAAACGAAGTGATGGGATGGGCTGCCTGACATGTGGGCTCCCTTATATCCCTGAATCCATGGTATATGAGATTCCACTTTAGGGTTATATCCAGAGCCATAATCAGCATTAACTGTGCCTGGGTGAATTCAACTGAAGTAGTGTATTGCTAAGGTGATATAGCAGTAGCACAAAAAGTGACCCACTACTGGGGTGGTTGAACCAGGATGGGGTTCCCCAAACCACCTTGCGCATTGGGGGAAGTGAGAGGGACATCTTAGGAAAAGGACACTTAGAGCAGAAGTGTCAGCATGGTCCCACAATATGCCACTAGAGAAGCAATGTACAAGAATGGGTTGATGTGAGGAGGAAACATAACCTCCCCCGTGTTGGCAACCTGGGGCAAAGCCCTATTCACCTTGTGCTAGTTATAGCTCTTAATGTGACCTGTATTCAGAGCTAGCCTATATTTGTACCAATATGGCAATTAAGGACTAAGTTGTATCAGACTCAAAGTGCTAAAGAAACCTGCTGGGAAAGTCAAGAGAGGCTTCGTGATGAAGGATGTAGGCGAAACCTGAACAAGCCTGGAGTGATGGTTAGAATTTCAAGAGTGGAAGATCATAGATTCAGAGCCAAAAGAGACCACAGAAATCATCGAATCCTACCCCCTGATTTTACAGATGTGGAAATTAAAGCCCAGAGATGAAATGCCACTTGCCTAAGGTCATCCAGGTATTAAGTCAAAGGTGTGAGATTTGAACCCAGGTCCTCAACCTCCAGAACTAGGTAGGGGTCTTTCCACTAAATGGCTTGAGAAAAAGGAAGGCATTCCAGGAAGAAGGAAAATCTAAACAAAGCCCCAGAGGCTGGAATAAATACAGGGAATCTTAGGCAGAGGAGTGACATGATGAAAAGCACACTTTAGAAAGATGAATATGCCTGCAATACTCCAAATGGATTGAGGGTGGGAGCTGTGAAAGATGCTGGAGGCTGGCTTAAGAGCAATGAGGTCATGGAGTTGGGTGAAAGATATGGGAATGAAAAGACTCAGAGAGATGGTATGAAGGAGAATTGACAGGACTTGGTGACTGGCCGAAGGCAGGGAGTGAAGGAGGAGGAGGAGGAGTCAGATGTGAACTCCATGTTTTCAGCCTGGATGTCAGAGGACAGTGGTAATGTTCCTCACACACACACAAGAGCTGGGGAAGAAAGCCAAGTCTCAGAAAGGTTAGGGAATCTATCCAAGGTCACAGAGTGAGTTAGCTACAGAGCTGGGAGTCCGAGCTTCTAGCTATACGCCCACACCAATGGATGCTGCTTTGTCTTTCTGAAGCAGGCTCCAAGAAGAGTCTGAGGCTTCATCTCCTCATTACCAGGAAGGAGGTTGGTCAATGAGTGAGCCTCCAAGGAGCCTCATTCATTTCCTACTGGTTTCTACCCTGTATCTCTTCCCTGTGATGCTGGGATATGACTTCCTGAGCTGGGGCATCCTCCCTGACAAAGACGTAAAAGACAATGTATTATTAGCCATTCCCCTGTGTTATGTATTCATTTCTGAAAGACTCATTCACACAGACATAACACATCCACCCACAAGGAGAAATGCTTAGACAGACATAAAATCATTGAACAGCCAATTATCAGCACCACACCCAGCTGATACCATCAAATGTGGAGGCTGGGTGCTTCCCTGACCTGGGTGGGTGAGAGGGGTAGGAGAGGGGCGCAGAGCTCTGCACCTGGGCTTATTTTTCTTATTATATGCCCAGCCCTAAACGAAACTACTAAACCTTTATATCACCCTAAAATCCATGACCTCAGGGAGCTCTTAGTCTACTTGGGAATTATTATGTGTGGCCCTAGTACTGAGATACGCTAAATCAGGACTTAAACTTTTTCCACTTGTGATCCCTTTTCGCCTGAGAAATTTGTATGTGACACCAGGTAAGTAGGTATATAAAATAGGTATACATAACCTTTTCCTGTTGCCAATTTTTTGTGACCCCCACATTTAGTTACATAACCCCATATGGAATCACAACCCACAGTTTAAGAAGCTTTACATGGACTAAAATTGGATTTTTGCTCTGTCTTTGTCTCTGTGTGTCCATCTGTCCTGTGCCAAGGGGGCTCTGTGACCCTCCTATGTGTTTGACTATTCCTCAGTCTCCTCTTTGGTAGAGGGACATCACCCATGTCCCACCGCCATGTATGGACATACTGAAGTCTCTGACATAGCCTCTCTTTTCTTCTCTTGCTATAGTTTCATCACTCCCTGTGGGGTTTGACAACCTTCTCTATGGGGATGATTGGCAAACCTGTGTATCTAGCCTGCATCTCTCTCCTCTCTCCTAAGTCCCAATTCCAAATCTTCACCTAGATGTCCCATAGGCACCTCAAACTCCACATGTCAAAAGTAGAACTCATTATTTTTTCCGAAAAACGTGTTCCTCCTCCTAAATTCCCTATTCTTTTCTAGGCTATCACTATCCTTTCAGTCTTCCAGAATCAAGGAGTCATCATGGACTCTTCCCTATCTTTCACCCAACCCCCTTATCCAATTGCCAAATTCTGTTGATTTTACTTTCTCCCTATCCATATGCAATCACCATAATTTGGGCCTTCATCATTTCTTTTTTCTTTTTTTTGGTGAGGCAATTGGGGTTAAGTGACTTGGCCAGGGTCACACAGCTAGTAAGTGTTAAGTGTCTGAGGCCATATTTGAACTCAGGTCCTCCTGACTCCAGGGCCAGTGCTCTATCCACTGCACCACCTAGCTGTCCCCCCTTCATCATTTCTTACTTAGATTCAATAGCCTCTTCACTGGTCTCCCTGCCTCCAGTCTCTCCTCACTTCAATCCTTCCTCCACAAGCTGCCAAATTAATATTGCAAAAGTACAGATTAAACCATAACACTCCTATGGTCAAGGTGCATCAATGGCTCCCTTTTACCCCTGGAATAAAAAACCAAACTCTCCTCATTGACATTTAAAGCCCTCCACTAATTGGCCCATGTCTCTTGATTCCAAATTCCTTTTACACACTCTATATTCTAGGAAAATTGGCTAACTTGCTGTATCCTCTATATGCCATCTCCCACCTCCATGCCTTTGGGTAGGCAGGTGGTCCCTCAAACCTGCATGATCTTTCCCATTATCTCTTCCTCTCAGAACCTCTGAATCACTTTCAAACTCAGCCCAAATACCACCTCCTTGAAGAAGTCTTTTCCCTGAGTTGTTAGTGCTCTCCTTGCCCTCCCTAACTCATATTTTGTATATATTTATCTGTGTACATACTGCTTCCCTCTAACAGAATGTAAGTTCCCCCAGAGGGCAAGACTGTTTTCCCCTTTGTCTTTGTATCCCAAGTGCCAAGTACAGTGCCTGACACTTAACAGTCACTTAATAAGTGTATGTCTATTGAATTGAATTGAGCTGAATTGAATTGTATCATGATCTTGCGTGTTGCAACCCTGAGTCATTCTGAATTCCTGGAGGGTCCCTGGCCCTTGACTATCTATTTGCACATCAGGACTAACCCTGGAGCTGCCCAGCCAGCCTAACCTGGCAGGCAGGAAAAAGGTTTTTTGGTTTCAATCTTGGTGCGCCGGTGGTCATATCTCCAGTCTCACTTCCTGCTCCCACTCCCATTCATATAACCTTTCTCTGAAATCCAAAACCAATAATCATTGTGCTTAGTCCTCTCTCACCCCTATTAGATACTAATTTGCAAGGGACCTCAGGCAATACCTTAAGAATGCCCTCTACATGGTACCTGACAAGTGGCTGTCTCGCCTCAATTTAAGATCTCTAGTGAGGAAGAACCTACTTTCAGAGGAGGCCCGCTGATTTCTTTCTTTTTTTTGCAGGGCAATGAAGGTTAAGTGCCTTGCCCAGGGTCACACAGCTAGTAAGTGTCAAGTGTCTGAGGCCGGATTTCAACTCAGGTCCTCCTGAATCCAGGGCCGGTGCTTTATTCACTGTGCCACCCAGCTGCCCCTGAGACCCATTAATTTTGAACACAGCTCTGTTACGAAATTTTTCCTGATGTAAGGACCAAATTTATCACCTTGCAACTTTTGCTCATTGCTCCTCATTAATAATAACAAACACTTTAAGATTTGTCCAGCACTTTACAAATATTAACTCATTTGAGCCTCATAATAAGTTGGGAAGGTAGGGGCTATTATTATCCCCATTTTAAAGATGAATAAACTGAGGCAGGCAGCAGTTAAGTAATTTGCCCATGCTCACACAGCTAATAAGTGTTTTTGGCTAGATTTGAACTCAACTCTTCCTCACTCCAGGCTGAGTGCTGTATTGACTATACCATCTAGCTGTGCTAGGTGTTCCAAGCTTCATCCTCTGGGGTGAAATAGAACAAACTAAATCCTTTGTCCACATGACAGCCTTCCAAACACCTTCATCATTCTGGCTGCCCTCTGAACATCCTCCAGCTCACCCATGCCCTTTCTAAAATGCCGTGCCAAGAAGGAACCCGACATTCCTTATGCCGTCTGTCCAGGACAGTGCTTGTCAAGATTTTCACATTCCTGATCCTGGATACTATGCCTTCCTTGATCCAACCTAAAATTATATTAGCTTTCTGGCATTTCATATCATACTTCAGGCTTGTAGTCCACTAAAATCCCAAGATCTTTTTCAGGCAAACTGCTATCCAGCCATCCCATCTGCTATCTCCCTCATCTGGTACTTGTGAAGCCCTAAATGTAAGACTTTGCATTTTGTCCCTATTACATCTTATCATTGTTTGGTTCTGTCAAGATCTTTTTAAAATCCTGACTGTCAGCCAGTGTGTTAGCTATCCCTCTCAGGCTTGTGTCATCTGAAAATCTGATAAGCAAGTCATCCATCTATGCCCAAGTATTGATGAAAATATCAAGCTGCACAGGGTCAGGTTAAATCCTGGAGCACTCCATTAAATACCTCCTTTCAAGGTAGTGGAACCATTAATGGCCAACTCTTCAGGACTGGCTATTCAAATGATTCTGAGTCTATCTAATTGCCTTTTTATCTAGTCCACATCTTTTCCATAAGAATAGCATGAGAGAGTGTCAGATGTTTTGCTAAGAGCAAATCCGCCCATTCTCCCATTGTTCTATTATTCTGTTGTCTATTGTTCTCATTGTTTCCTTGCCTCGTTTCTTTAATATACTTACCATCCTATTATGTCTCCATTTTCACCTTGAGTTCAGGTTAACCAGAACCCGCTAACCATTCTTAAGGGATTAGGGAAGGTCCCTTCCAAATCTGAGATTCTGTGATCATGAGCCTAGAGTCTAATGGAGAGTGAGGAGTTTTGTACATGGTGAATGCTGTCATCAATCAGGAGTTGTCTTCAAGCCTCCAGCAAAATGTAGTTCATAATTTAGAGGTGTTCACACCAACCAAGGCTTCTGAAGGGGGTCTAGGGTACAAAGAGGGGTAAATGAGGGGACTGTGAACAGATATCTCTACCTAAGCCTCTCCAAATCAGGAATGCACTCCCTGCATACATCTTTGCATGCTGACCCAAATGTGGGGCAGGCAAGGTACATCCATGGCCTCTCTTAAAGAGGAGTCCTGAATCACTTGTGTTGCATCCCAATCAATTCATAGAGGACTGTGGGTGGATCCCCTGGTGAGTGGAGGTGGAAGAGGGAGGGAAGGAAAGAGTGCTGGGACTCAAAGCAAGGTGATTAATCAATAGAAGACATTACAGACTTTTCACCTGGGTTAAGAAGAGAGTTGAGATGGAGAGGGACTGAAAGTGTGTGAGATTGGTGGGGGTCAGGGCAGAGTTTTAGGGAGATGTGGTGGGCAATTAGAATGTAAAAAAGACAAAGGAGCTTGGAGTGAGTACCTCCCTTTATAGTCTTTGGGAAGACTATGGGACTTTGCGAAGATTCTAGTGGGAAGACTTGGGGGAGAAAGGGACAGCTAACCATCAATCCCAGGATCTGGGGTGAGTTGCATGGCATATAGATACACCTAGATTCCTCCTGTCCCTATACCTTCTTTCCATTCCTCACACAGAGGGAGAATTAAGGTTTTCTACTCCCTAGATGAGGGATCTAAAGAAAAGTCAAAAAAAGAAAAGAGGCAGACGTACTAAGAATCACATAATTCTTAGATTGTTTATTGGGGACAAACCAGTTTAACAAGCATTTATTAAGCCCCTGTTGTGGGGGAGGAATTGTGCTAGGTGCTAACGGCACAAAGACAAATTAAAAATTCCTCATGTCCTCAAAAATTGGGGTAATACTAGGGGGAGGGGGCGATATCAACATATAAACAGAGAAAATAGATGGATGGATACATAGAAGATAGATAGAAAGAAGAAAGAAAGAAAGGAAGGAAGGAAGGAAGGAAGGAAGGAAGGAAGGAAGGAAGGAAGGAAGGAAGGAAGGAAGGAAGGAAGGAAGGAAGGAAGGAAGGAAGGAAGGAAGGAAGGAAGAAAATAGATAATTGGAAGAGGAGGGGAAAAGTAGAAGCACTAATACCAAAGAGATCAGTAAAAGCTGCCCATGAGATGTCCCATAAATAGAGAAACTTGACAAAAAATCAGGCATTTCTAAGAGGTGTAACTAAGAAATCTAGGAAGCAGAGACCATTGTGTGTGCATATGGGTGGGACAAGGACTGCTGAGTTCATAGGACAGCGCTAGACCAGTCTGACTTGAATGTAGAATGTATCAAGGGCAGTTAACATGTTATATGCCTGGAAAGAAGAGATGGAGTCAGATTGTGAAGGGTTTTATGTGCCAAGCTGAGGAGTTTGGAGGTAATAGGAAGCCACTGAGATTTAACAAGGAGACATGGTTGAACTTGACAAAAGGTACAAGAACTCACACAGTTGTTCAACTCTCTCCTAAAACTGAAGGCCATTTGACACAGAGGCTAATGCCAAACCTTGGTGTCAGAAAGACCTGAGTTCAAGTCTGGCTTCTGATACATACTAACTCTATGATCAGGGGCAAGTCACTTAGCCTCTCTAGTGCCCTTGGTAATTCTCCAAGACGGAGAATTACAGAACTCCTTTTCTGAAGAGGTAATTTCCATACTGAGAGGGAAGGGGGGGGGGAATGCCAATATTAACCCATCTTATGCGTGATAAAATTTGCTGCAGATGCCCTCACTCCCCATTGTGTATCCTTCAAATAAGTCAAGCCCAGGACAGTAACAACAATGAAATATTAGTCTGTGAATTCCAAAAGGCAGGGAAAATCTTTTGCCCTTCTTTGTATCCCAAGAGTTAGTGCAGTGCCTGGCACAGATAGGAGGTGCTTAATAAATGCTTATTGGCTGACTTGACAACAAGGAGAATTCTCTTTATGAAAGCTCCTTCCTCCAGGAAGCTCTCCCTGATTAATCCCAGCAGAACATTCTCTCCTTTTTTCTTCATCCATTCAGCATTAATGCCCTAATGAGTCCATAGAATTTTTAATAAATTACCCTGTGTCATAAATTCACTACAAGAATTTGTTATTTAAAGGAATCCTGGGGGGCTAGGTGGCACAATTGATAAAGCACCACCCCTGATTCAGGAAGACCTGAGTTCAAATCAGACCTCAGACACTTGACACACACTAGCTGTATGACCCTGGATAAGTCACTTGACCCTCATTGCCCCCCCCAAAGGAACCCTGGGGTGAATCCTTCTGTAAAGTGAAGGATTCCTCCCTCTCCCCACCCCATACACAGTAATTTATCTTGATTGGAAATTCTGCACTTCTTATGTCAGCTTTGCTTAAAGCAGGAGCTGTCTGAACACCGTTAACATTAATTGGCACTTGATTATAGGCAGCTTTTTAAGGGCCCTTGAGATGTTTTTGTGTGAATGTTCTGTCTACTCTCTCTAGAACATAAGTTTCCTGAGGTCAGAGTCTGGGTCTTCAGTTTCCTGTCGCTCCCCCCACGGTGCCTAGGACAGTACTAGTCACTAGTGTTCACTAGAGTGGGGGTGGGGGCGGGTAACCAATGATTGAATGCTGGGAGATGCCATGGTTTTCTCTTAGCTCATCTCTTCAGCCTGGGAGTGGGAGGGGCAGAAGATGAGTGAGCGATTTATGGGGGGAGGGCAGGGGGGGGAACCCTTCAAGGGCTGTCATATCAGGGCTACATTTCCTCTCTCAGCCTTAAGCTGCCTGGGCAGATTGTAGGATTTTTGATTAAAAAAACAACAACAAAACCATCACTGCTAATGGGACTGGCTATCATGACTGATTCTGCTATCACCCTTCCGGCTGTCAGGAGAGTCACTCCAAACCTCGGCACTCCTCTCTGTGCCTGGTGTCACCTCTGGGCTGGCTCACTGGCACCAAGGCGATATCTACTTCTTCTCCAAAATCTCATGCCAACGCTGCATGTCCCTGGGGCTCCCTCTGCCTACCCCAGCCTTGTTCTCCCCGCTTCCCACCCACCCACCGTCCACCCCACTCACCTTGGTTCCTTTACTTTCCAATTCTTCCTAAACACCAAAGGGATGCCACAGTCAAAGGAAACCTAACTGATTAATGGGAACCTTGCAGCCACACTACTCCTAACATTAATTAACACTTCTTGCCTTGGAAGGATGGATTTGATCCAGGGAGCTGGCCAGAGGTTCGACAGAAAGCAGCCCTGACCAATGGGAGGGAGACATTTATTACCCTGAGTTTCTAGGATGCTGATGTTATCAGATTGCTGGGGCCCAGTCCAGCCTACAGAATTCAATTCAGAAACATTAACTGAGCCTCAATATGTTCACAACTATGTAAGCTGAGGAGACAAGGAAAGAAGTTGGTGGTTTGGTTTGGGTTGGTTGGTTTGTTTGTTTGGGTTTTTTTGAAGCTCACATTCTGGTTAGAACAGATAGGAATGTAATTAAGTCCTACAATGTGGTCTAGAGAACAAACAATAAGAACTACTGGGAACAAGAGAGATGGAAGTTCATTCATTCATTCAATGCATTCAATAGACATTTGTTAAGCCCCTGCTACTGCCAGGCAGTGTGTTAAGTACTGGAGAGACAAAAAGAGGCAAGAGACAGTCCTGACACTCAAGGAGCTAGTTCTGCCTACAAATCCCAGGAGTCTAGGATGGTCTAGAGATGGAAGAAAACTCAAAGGTCGTCTCATCCAACCTCCTCTTTGGAAACGACCAACGTACAAATTTGTTTTGCTTGACTATGAATGTTTGTTAAAGGCGTCTTTGTTTTTTGGTTTTCTTATTTTTCCATGGGGAGAGGGAAGTGTAGGAGGGAAAGAAAATAAATGCTTATTTGAAAAAAAAATAAAATATTTTTATCTCTATGTGTCAGTCCCCAAGTGAGGGGTGAATGAATTAGGAGTGAAGAATGAACTAGGTTCTGGGAATGGGATAGATGGGGAGGTTGCAAACTGTAATAGAGTTGTCTGTGTACAGTGGGCGGTGCGAGGCTTGATGGACCAGAGAAAGAAACAGACACAGTCCTCATGATGGTACAGGGGTACCAGGCAGAGCACCTTGATCCTCTTGGACACAGATATTCAGGACCCGCACAGGGTCAAAATGAAAGTTAAGGAAATGTATCTGCCAGCAACTGAGTCAGGTCAATGGAAGGAAAGAGAAGGCCATCAACATGGAGTCTGTGGCCTTCCAAAGGGCCAAGATTCCCTCTCAGTACTTGGCACAGAACTGCAGCCTCAGTGCTCAGGAAAGACTTCTGAATTCTGAGCTGTTGCTGCCCTCGAGAGAGCCCACCTTTTAGTCCCTGCAAATGCACATGTGTAGAAGCCACAGAGCGCCCCTGAATGCAGTCAGCAATCCGCAGGCATCTGAGTCTCAAGCACCTCCCCCAGAAAGTATCAGCATGGGCTTTTCCAGGAGGTCTGGCCTGGAATCTACAATAAATGGACAGTTCAATCCCCCGAGACCAGGGTTAGCACGTCTTCAGTGCTCAAGAAAGCTGCCTGGGCTGGCCTGGCATAGCAGGCTGACAGCACCTTTCAGACAGCTAACCTTGGAATTCCCCTTTTCATCACGATTTCTCTTCCTCCTCCCCGTCCCCAGCTCTGTAGCTGACTGTCTGCTCCATCTTGGAGGCTTTGAACCCACGCTGCTGGTGACTCCCAGGAATACTGGGAAGCCTGAGAAATGGTTCCTTTCCCCTTCCCCAAAAGCACTTGACACATAATAGGTTCTTTTTTTTTTTTTTGCGGGGCAATGGGGGTTAAGTGACTTGCCCAGGGTCACACAGCTAGTAAGTGTCAAGTGTCTGAGGCCAGATTTGAACTCAGGTCCTCCTGAATCCAGGGCCAGTGCTTAATCCACTGCGCCACCTAGTCACCCCACATAATAGGTTCTTAATAAATGTCTGTTGACTGACTGACTGTTGGCCATATTTGGCCATTCAGCCTGATGAGATCAGCAACCAGCCTCTTCCTCCTCTTCCTCTGTCTCCTCTTCTTTTCCCCTTCCCCATCTTCCTCTTTCCCTTCTTCCTCCTTGTTTGGATTATTTCAAGGGTTCCAGCCCATGGGCAATAGAACCCAGATGTGATACATTCTCCCTACACTGTTACTTCCAGGATATCTCAGGGAGGAGATGAGTAAAAAAGAACCAGAAATAGCTAGAAAATGGTGCCTTATTCCCTAGGATCCCTACTCTTCCACCTTCCTCTACTATCACCCTGACAAGGGGGACCCAGACCTCAGAACTACAACCCACGCTCTTGCCTGACTCCAGCCCATGGTCTGTACTGCTGACCCTTGGTGGCCAATACTACAAAAAGATTCCAGGGCCCTCAGTGATTCTGAAAGATTAGTAACCAACGTTTCCCTCCTTTTGAAGACAGAGCTAAGAGAGAAAGGATAAAGGGGATGAGGAACCAGGGGACGATGCCTGGATTAAAGGCAGGTAGTAGGTGGCCACAGCAGGAACTCATGAAGTCATTCTCTCTTCCCAGATCACCGGGTCGAGAAGGGGCTAGAACTCACAAGAAACCAAGGCAGGGAGGGCCCCCTTCCCTGCCATATTCAATTTCCTCTATTTGGCTGAGGATGCCTCTTTCCGAGAACCTCCTGAAGAACTCTGGCCTTAACTCACGAGGACAGAAAACATTCGTTTTCCAATGGAAGGAAATAACGACCTCAGGTGAAGCATTTATTCCAGAAGCACCAGGGACAAAAAGTGTCTGTTCTGCCCTGAAAGTGAAGGCAGTGATGATTATCATTTGTTTTACCCAGTCCAGGGGTTCTTCATTTTGGTGTGTCCTGGATCCTTTGGGCATTGTCTGGTGAAGCTTTTGGGCCCTTTTCAGAACAATGTTTTTTAAAGGCATAAAATAAAGCATGTAAGATGACAAAGGAACCCCATTATAGTCAAATAGAGCTACCAAATACTTTTTAAAAACAACTTCATGGACCTCAGGCTAAGAAGGAAGGAAATAAGTATTTATTAAGTACCTACTATGTGCCAGGCTTCATGAGTGCTTTATTAATAATACCTTATTTAATCTTCATACCAACTTTGAGAAATAGGTATTATTATTTACATTTTATGGCTGCAGAAATTGTTTAAAAAGTATTATTCTTGAGGGCAGGGACAGTTTTTGAATTTTTCTTGGTATCACCAGCAATTAGTATAGTGCTTGGTGCATAATTAGTGCTTAACAAATGCTCGTTGACTGAGTATGAAAAATCAGGCTGCTTGCCTCTCCCTCATTACCCACAGGGAGATTCCCCAAGCATCCCCTTCCACACCAAGCACTAGAATATAAACAAAAGCATCAAGTAGGGAATTCTGCAGGAAGTCACAGCCAGAAGAAGCTGGCCCTCCTTGTAGTCTGCCCTGTGACCTTCTTGGGAGGTAATATACAGGCAAGCACACAGACACACACACACACACACACACACACACACACACACAAGGACTCAGGAACACGTGTAAACACACATGGATCCAGGCATAAATATGCAGGCAAATGTAGGTTCACACACACACAGATAGAAGCAAACAAAGACACAGGTGCCCAGATAGATACACACAGACTTAGACACTCAGGCACATACAGACATGGGTACACAGATACTTGGGGAGACATAAGCATATTTGCATCATAAGCATACAGATATACACATACATCCACACAGATCCTCAATAAGCATTACTAATAAAATGTATTCAGTGATTCAATGATTCAAACACCCCTACAACTAAATATTTGTTAAGGTCAGCTTAGCTTCTGTGCAGCAGCCTGTCTTTCTGTCTGTCTGTCTTTTTTCTCTCTCCTTTCCTTTCTCTCTGTCTTTGTCTTTCTCTCCTCTTTTTCTGTCTTTCTCTCTTTCTCTTTTCCCTTTCTCTCTGTCATTGTCTGTCTGTATTTCTCTCCTCTCCCTTTCTCTGTCTTTGTCTTTCTCTCTCTTCTCCCTTTCTCTCTGTCTCTTTCTCTGTGTGTCTCTCTCTTGTCTCTCGTCTCTCTCATTTCTGTCTCTGTCTCTCTCAAGAATACCTTGAATGTCTGTTCCATTTGTCTATGGTCTCCAGGGGGTACATTGTCCCTAATTCTCCTGAATGTTACCACCCAGTATCTGTTGGAGCTAGGGATCCTGCCAGGGCCTGGAAAGGGCAGAGTAGGAATAAAGGGAAAAGCCAGTGGGGTAGAAAGCATCTGGAAACCAAAATATCAGGCCCATTTTCCTTAGAAAAAAAAAAAGTTTAAAAAGCAGGAGGGGACAGCTAGGTGGTGTAGTGGATAAAGTACCAGCCCTGGATTCAGGAGGACCTGAGTTCAAATCCGACATCAGACACTTGACACTTACTAGCTGTGTGACCCTGGGCAAGTCACTTAACCCTCATTGCCCCACCAAAAAAAAAAAAAAGCAGGAGGAAGGGAAGGTCTCCCTTTAAACAGACCAACAACAGAAGAAAGTGCTAACTGAGCCAGTGGGAAGAAAGGTTCATAACAAGGGAAAGACCCAAACAGCCCCGGAAAAGAGGATCTGGAGCCACATCTGAGAGTGTTCTGGGCCCTCAGAGTTTCACACCGATCCAGGCCTCTGTTAATGCACACCTTAGTCACTCTCCAGGGAGCTGTTGATGCTGGAAACAGCAGCTGCCACAGATCGCCTGAACTCCAAACCACAAACCCAATCTATCATGGCGTGCCAGCTCTTCTTTATTAAACCAATTCTGCTGGATCAATGCTTCCTCCCTGTTCAAAATTATGAATAAATCTCCAACTTTCCACAGAAAGTGCTTTCATAAATCTTGATGCGGGATGCGTACATTGGAGTTGTGCTGGGGTGCAATCAACCATGGGCCAGGAATAAAGTCCAGTGACTAGGACACAGAGGGGGCTGGGGCGGATGGTAAAAGAGTCTTAAAGATCACAGAAGCATGGCCAAGAATTTTTCAGTGCCCAGGACCTCTGAGGTTGAGCTACTCCCATGAGAAAGCCCAACATTTGGAGGGCTTTTCAGTATTATAGAGTGGGGGTGGGGGGGACCAGGGAGACTTAGATTCAAATCCCAGCTCACTAACTGCATGACTATGGGCAAATTGCTTAATGGCTCTGAGACTCAGTCTCTTCCTCTATAAAATGGGGATAATCATACTTAATAAGCCTAACAAGAAAAGCACCTTGAAAACCTTAAGGTTGATATAGAAATGTGAGTGGCTAGTCTGGCTAGAGAAGGTGGCAGTGAAGCAGAACCCTAAACATTTCTCTTCTACTCTCTCCCAAGATATGGAGAAATTGGGGCTTTCAACTCCAAACTCAGAGCCCTAATTAACTATTTCAGAAAGACCCTACTTGTTCCTGTCTTGCTGGTGTTCATAAACCTGGACGTGTTCTTTCCCTTGCCCTGTTCCCAGGAGTCCTGTGGTCATGGAGGTTTCACTGCAGGAGTAAAGGACAGGCAAATGGATCAATGGACAAGAATAGTTTGAGTTTATATGGTGCCTTAGGGTTTGCAAATTGCTTTACATACATTATCTCATTTGATTTAGATAGGCAGGCAATCTGGGCATAAGAAGGGATCAAAGGAGAAGAGTTTGGGGCTGACCACCAGGTCCTGAGTCTTCAATATACTGGATGAGGAGAGTCTTTCAGAAGGTATATTTATATGGAAGGGGGGAGGTAGTTGGATAGATGAGAAGTGGGGAAAAAAAAACCAGGAAAAGTGTGTAACCAAGTTCATAAAAATGGGTACACTCTGGGTGCTTAATTAATGCTTACTGGTTGATCAAAATATGAATACACATATGCATGAGCATGAATAAGGTCAGCCTGCAATAGCCCCCCCAAAAAAATAAAAATGTTCTTGGGCAGGTGGGCTGGTAGCTAGGTAAAGGTTCTGTGGTCACAATTTGGGGCCTTTGGGCTGAGACTGCTTCTCAGAGTCACAGTCAGTGTTTCCCTGCCACTCTTTCTAGTACCCTCCTCTTGTATCTGTGATTCCTTTCAGAGGTCAAAATGGTACAAAGATACCCAAGGCATCATCAACCAAGCAACCCAATTAAACACAAGCCCTGCCACCTTCTCTCACAAGCTTGCTCCTGTCATATGATGAGAGGGTGGCACTGGGGAGCCAAAGGTGGCACGTGGCAGTGTCTCAGGAAACCCTGGGGCTTTGCCACACCACTTGGCATTTGCCACTGTTTGCTTGGCCCGCCCTGCGGATCACTGATCTCCCCTCTCCCCGCTTTGGGGAGAATGGTAGAGGCAAGCAGTCCCAAAAATACAAAGAGGTCCCTGCTCACTGCCTATTTTAAGCAGAGAATGTGGCTTTACTGGACATTCCCAGCAAGAGAAATCTCGCTCATTGGATAAAAAATGTCTTTGCTCTCATTACAAACCTGGCTTCCCTGGAGTTTGCAAAGAAGGCTCTAAGCTGAGAAAGTGCTCATTAAGATAGGCAGACAAGACAGGGAGGGAGGGAGAGAAAAAGAAGTCAGAAAAGGCAATGTTGAGGAGTTCCAGGCTCAAAGCTAGTCAGGCTGCTCCTCCTATTCCCCACTAAAGCAGGGAAATGTCCCTGCACAGTTTGGTGCCCCAAACCCATCCAGAGACTCTGAAATGTCCAGAGCAGATGCTTTCCTGACCTCAGCTGGCCAGCACCAGGACCTGGAATCAATAGACAGTCTATACTTTTCAGGAAACATCCCACCAGACTTGATGGATACTTGGCTACTCAGACAGAGAACGGAGGGGATGATATTGGGGAAGGGAAACCTTGTACTCATCATCACCAAAAACCACTGGAGGCCAAGTACTGCCCCGGGGTTGAGACCAATCTCTGTGGCCATTTGGGGCATCAGGAACTGGGAGTCATGGGATGTCCAGAATGCTCCTCAATTCTTGAGACAGCTTCTTCCCATCAGGGAGCCAGGTATCCTGCTGGTCACATCAGGCAAGGTCATTCAGCCCTGCTTCCTTTGGACCTAACTAGCCAAGAAGCTCTGAGCTCACAGCCTGATGTGATGCTAGGGTAGGTCTGGGATGCAGGTAGGTGTAGCCTCATTTCCCTGGGGTCCTGGCTATCACACCATCTACAGCACCACATCAGCTCCACTACTCAAATTATTCAGTGGCTCCCCTGGCAGACAGTCTCCCCCCCCCCCCAAGAGCAGGTGTGCAATTCCCTGGGGGTCTGAGTCATAGCCCCCCCTCCCCACTGATACCCCACGAATAAACTTCTCTGAGTCTCTAAAGCCCTAGGGTCAGTATACCCTGCAGAGTTAGTAGTGGTACCTTTCCCTGTTTCCCCAATAAGCTTTGTGACCTGGTGCTAGTGCAGTCACTGCTGCTGCAGTTCTCACTGGACCTGTCTCTCTTAACTCTGTAGGCCTCATGGGGATGTAGCCCCTAGTGTCCAGATCACTAGGGCCTTAACAAGGCTGGGCAGCAGAGACAGAGCTGCCAACTGAAAACCGCTGGGTGGGCTCGGCTCTGCTAATCCGCCATCCTCTCCTCGTTCGGGGCATCTTCCCCACCCATGCTCTGTCCTGGCCCCAGTGCTACCCTGTGGCTGTGGGCCAGGGAAGGGCTGGGGGAAGGGAGCGGGGCAGACATGCAAGAAAAGTTCCCTGGATACATCAGAAGCTCTGATGGTGCAGGCTTCTCTCCCAACCCACTGAGGAAAGAGAAAAGTTGGTTCAGCCAAAAGCCAGGCTAGGGGGATAGATGGCGGGGAGAAGTGTGCCGAAGCGGGGTGGGGGGAGTAGGGCTGGGCCCCTGTCCTTCTTACCTGAAGTCACTGTAAGGATGGATAATCCAAAAACCGGCCGATTTAACCCTTTCTTGCTCGCGCTCTACGGCCTTCTGGCTGCCGAACATCCTCAAGGAGAATTTGTTGACCCCTGGCTGGAGCATAGCTCCAAACTGGCGCTGCATGAAGCCCGCCTGGCCCAGCCTCGCCTCATCGTCAGGGACGATCTGGTCGCCCCCCGCCCCTCCTTCCACTTTGATGCAGGTGGCAGAGGAGCCGGAGGGCTGCTCGGCAGAGGAGGAGGGCATCGGGGACTGCCCGAGGGGCTCGGGGGGCTCCGGCTCCCCGTCCAGGCCCGGGGGGCTCTTGTCTTCGCAGGGGGACGCATCGCCCTCACCGATGAGGCGCTTCTCCTCCGCCGAGTCTCGCAGGTGGCCGCTCCCGCCGCCGCCGCCGCTGCTGGCGCTGGTGCCGCCACCGCCGCCACCGCTGCCGCCGCCGCCTCGGCTGGTCAGCGAAGACAGGCTACCTCGGAAGCGCCGACAGTCCCCGTTGGTGCTGGACTTGGCCGCGCTGCCCCCGCCGCCGCCGCGGCTGCCCACCTCGGTCTCCATGATGCCTGGGGCCGCGCTTCGGGGCTCCCCGCCGCCCGCAGCCGCGGAGGGCGAGGGCAGGGGCCGGAGGCGGATGCTCTTCCTGCGGGTGTCCTTGTCACTTTCCTCCTCGTCCTCCTCTTCGTCCATGATCCAAGCCTTGGGTCCCACCTGCTGCGGGAGGCTGTAGAGCCGCTTGCGCATGGACGGCGGCAGCTTGTCCATGGCGCCTGGAGAGGGAGGGGACAGAGGGGGGACCCCCTTGCGGGCGACTCAGGGGGTTGGGGTTCCCGCAAGGGACATGCCCTCCTCTGCCGCTACCGCTGCCGCTGCCGCCGCCACCGCCTCCCTCAGCCGACCATGCCCGTCCGTCCGCAGGCTCCGTGAGGGAGGGAGGAGAGCAAAGCAGGAGGGAAAGAGAGAAGGAGGGAGGCAGCCTGCCCGCCTGCCCGCCGCCGGGCCGGCCCGCTGCGCCGCGCCCCCTTCCTGGGGGCGGGGGTGGCGCGGGGCTCGGGGCGGGGTGTCCCCCAGCCGCCCCAACGTGCGGCGCTCAGGGGCGCGGCGGGCAGCCCGGCTGCGGAGGGGCGCCCCGCCTCCCCACGGGGAACAAAAGGCGCCGCCGCGGAGACCGGCAACCGGGCATGGGCAGCGCAGACGCGGCGAGAAGGAGGAGGAGAGGGGGAGGAGGAGGAAGAGGAGGAGGAGGAGGAGGAGGAGGAGGAAGAGGAGGAGGAGGGAGGGGGGCGGCCCCACACAGCCCAGCGCTCTGCCAGCCGCTGCCGCCGCTCCGTCTGCCTGACCGGCCTGGTCTGTCCGTCCGTCGGTTCGTCCGTCTGTCGGTGGTTTAGCCCGGCCCCCTCCACCCTCTTCTCCCTGCTCCCTCCTCCTCCTCTTCCTCCGAGGTGTCCCCTCCCCCTCCTCCCTCCTGGGCCACCCCGGGGCGCACGCTGCAGCCGAGCGGCCCGCCGGGCTTACATCACTGGCCACCTCCCCGGGAGCGCCCTCCGGCAGCGGCAGCGCTCCCGCTCCTGAGCCCCGGAATATTCATGAAGCCGGCGCGGCTCTCGGGTTGCCATAGGAGCCGCTCCTGCCAGCCGGGCCTGCCTACCTGAGCATCTTAAAGGGGCAGAGGAGTGGAGACCCGGGAACCCTAGCAGGAGGGCGGGGACGGCTGGGCCCGCTAGAATGGGACTTCAAGGGATGCACCCTCGAGATAGAAGCCCTCTGCCTCACCCGGCTGGGGCCGGATCCGGGGCCACAGCAGCGATCGGGGTGGGGGGTGGGGGGCTGTGGATGGCAAGGGGCGGTGGGTGGGGGGAGGGCTGGAAGAAAATATGGATGGGGCGGGGCAAGGTGTGCTCTCCAGTTCAGTGACTCGCCAGAAGGATCGCCCGAGGGCTGGGGTGCAGCCTCAGTCAGCCCCGAGCCTCTAGCCTTGCCCTCGCGCGCTGGGGGCTAGTTTCCACGCTGGGCTGTCTCCCGGGGGGAGAATGGGGCTTAGTGCTCTCCCCCGCCCCAATCTACACATATGCTTTATCCCACCCTGGCCTGTCATTCCCCATCCGGAGTCCGCTGGATAAACCTCTAGGCCTTGCGAGGGGGCAGGGAAGGACAAGGCTGGGCCGGGCGGGGGACTCGTGACACTGGGCCTCCGACACAGCCCCGGTGTGCACACCGCCTTGGTGCTGAAGCCCAAGTCATTCATAAATCCGTTCCCGCGTGGCCCGCCGTGCTCTCGGCTCAGCGCTGGGAAAGGCGGGAGAGGAGAGCTGGACTGGGCCGGGCTGGGGAAGCCCCGTGCCTCTGGGGGAGGCGGGGGGGAAGGGGCGGGGGCGCCCTCCTCTGCCCACTCCAACCAACTGGGGAGTGGACACTCCATTAGGGACTTCCACCCCACCCTCGCCCGCCGCTCTTTTTTTGGCCGCGGCTTTCCCGAGAGCGCAGCCGGTGTCGGGAGAGGGGAAGGAGAGGCACGAGGGAAAAGGAGACAGGAGACTAGCGGAGGCGCCAGGCGCTCCGATGGGGACTCGCCCAGACCTATTAGCCCATTCTAGGTTCTGACTTCGAGGAAATGCGGCCCGCGGCGCCGCGGACCCAAGCACAACAGCCGCCTGCAGCCCTGTAGCTCCCCCTCCCTCAACTCCACTCCCGCAATACCCTAATACGCACCGCTCCCCAACACCCTCACCCCGGGGCAGTGGAGCACAGAGGATTCGTGGAGCCTGTGGAGGGACTAGCATGAAGACCACCAGGCCAGGGAGGGAGTATAATCCAAGAAGTGGTCCTGGAGCGGAGAGGCTGGGGACTGTTGTGGGCCGGTCCTCTCCTGCCTGCTGAAGAGAATGGCTTTGCTTACTTGCCTTCTTACTTTAGGACTCCCCCACTTCGTTTCTGGGGATGTTTGAGTGACAGAGGTACACATGGCATTGTACCAGCCTAGGGCCCCACGTTCAGACCCCAAAACTCTGAAAGCTGACACTCCCCCCCCTCCAATAAATGACACAGATGCATAGCCCTGGTTCTCCTGGCAAAGAGGAGCAGAGGTAGCAGCATGTGCACACATCCAAAGACCCCGGGCATGACCTGGGTCTGAAAGGGGTGCATGCCTAAGGAAAGAGTGTGGTCTTTCCAAGGGGAGAAAACAGGGGAGGGACTGACTGACTCTGGGACTCACCTCTGTAGAGCCAGGACCAATGTCAAGGGGTCCAATTCCATTTTTTTACATGCACTTTTCTTAAGCTTTCACCACGTGCAACCCATCTTTCTCTTGACTAGCTATGAGACATTGGGCAAGTCACAATCCCTCTGGGCCCCAGTGAGGGAGTGTCCTGAATGGCCTCTGGGGTTCCTCTGAGCTCTCCATCTATGATCCAATGAGTAGGGTGCCTAGGAGTGGGAGAGAAATACAACATGAAGCAAATGTTGCCAACGGAATTCAGTCATTAAAGGAATGTGAGCAGTGGAGTGGAGTGGAGTGGGAGGGGGCTGGATTCTTTAGCTTCTCAGTTCTGCCACTTGCTTGCTAACTGTCTGATCTTAGCCAAGTTATTTGACTTTTCTGTGAGCCATTTACTTAAAAAAAAAATAAGGGCTCAGAGCTGCATAGGTACTATTGCCCAGGTGGAATAAAGAAAAACTAGGTTCAAATCTGACCTTGGATCCTAGCTGTGTGACTGAGCAAATCACTTAGTATCCCTGCTCGCCTCAGTTTGCTCATCTCTAAATGAAGAGAGTTGAATTCAGAGGGACTCGAATACCTTTTCCAGCTGTAAATCTATGACCCTATGACCTGTCCCAGGTCACACAGTTAGTAAATAGTAGAACCAGGTTTTCAAATTGAAGTCTTTGGCATCTGCCCGTAGCCTCCTTTCCACTTCATCATGGTGCTCTCAGAAGACCCAGTTGAAAGATCCCATGAATCCTAACCATCATTCAAATGCCACACCCTCTGAGGAAACTGCTCTGATCTTTCTATTTGGGAATGAATCCTTCTAGTTGGGAATGGTCTTTCTTTCCTCCAGACTCCCAGTATTGTGTACTTCTCTGATGTTCTTACAGTCAGTGTCATCATATTTATTCATTCAGAATAAGTGCATCGAAGAGGTATAAATTTGAATGAGGGATATAATTTTGACAGGTAAAGATGAAGAAAGTGGGGGCAGGGCATTCCAAGAGGATCCTGGGCTTTAGAGTTGAAAGGACCCTTACAGGTCATTTTAGGCAGCTCCTCTATTTCAAAGGAACAAAACAAACTCCTTTTATTTATAAGGAACAAGCTTAAGGAGGTAAAGGGATTTGCTCAACATCGAGCAGACTGTAAGAAAGAGAGCTCATATTGGAAACTGATCCAGGGCTTGAGATCCAATATTCTGTCCACCAAACCATGCTGACTCTGATAAAGTTTTGAGTTTGGGCTTAAGGTTGGGGTTGGGATCTAGGTTAGGGTCAGTACCAAGGTTTGATTTTCTATATCATTCCTTATCCTGACTCTTCCAAAACTTTTCTTCTCTCCCCAAGACCACAGTCTTCCACCTTCATCTTATTATAGAGTGTCTAACTTATACCTCTCTAGCGACTTTATTCTTTAATTACAGCTACTTGTACATTTATCCCACCAAAACCTATCTATACTTCATACCTCCTCCATGGTTTATCACAGTATGCTGCACATAGTAAGTGCTTAATAAAAGCTTATTAAATAAAATGGGGGGGTTGGGTTTGAACATAGGGCTAGGGTTTGGATTTGCCAATGCAAATATTAATATTTGAGTGATTAGATTGGGGGGTTGGGTTAAGGTCCCTCCCAGCATTGCTTCTCCCCTTTCTCCTGGGTGCTTTTACCCCTCAGTCTTACTGGTGCTAAATAGCAACATGGCCTTCCAGACATGAAGTATTTTTCCCCTAGGTGCTTCAGTCTTGCTCTTGAGAATCTGTGCCCTGAACATTATCTCTGCAACACTCCCTTCCCCCAATATAGCAGGGAAAAGTTTCCTTGGTGGAAAAGACTGTGTCTCATCTGAGGCTGGGTAGGGGAGATACTGGCCGACCCATCCTCCTTTTTCTCACATTTGTCCAACAGGGTGCACTGCTTATATGGAGAAATAACTAGAATAATCCCATCAGCAGTAAGAGCTTGCATTTATTTATACTCTTGAACTGTTCTGATCCTAAAGTCTCTTGCACAGATGGCTTAATCCTAGAATGTCCTTGGGTGTCCTTGAGAGAAAGTGTAATTGACTGGACATGTGCTAATGATACCCAGTGTAATAACAGTGATACTCTGCACACACCTTGGATTTTAAAAGCGCCTTTTCTCAGAAGAGGCCAAACACTTCAAGGTTATCTGTTTGCAACTAGCTTTCTTGTTACATAAAATGCTAAACACACTTATGAGGGGATATGGGGAGCGGCACTCTCACTCAGTGAGCTGATGCTATGGAATTTAGCCACAGTTGAGCAGAGAGGGAATTGGGGAATGGGTAGAGGAATGGAGATGGTGACCTACTTCCTAAGCCAGAGTTCCTGCCATTTCAACCCAGTCTTTCTTTGGTCTGCACCCACAGACACCATGAAGGATGGGGCTGGCAGCTCCCCTGGGAGGTAGAATCCTGTGGATAGTATGGCAGGGACCTGGGATTTCAGATAATGGCTAGAGTAAGGGTTGGGGAGGGAAATGAAGTGAGAATTTTGCCCTGTTGAGCCTCAAGATCTGCTAAAGTCGCTTGCCCATCAAGAATGCCCATATCCTCCCAAGGTACCCTATTGGTAGAGAAATTACTATTAGAAGGGAGCATCCATTAAACCTGAAATAAGCTGGAAATTCTTTTGTCTAAATGTTCAGCCCAAAACAGGGACTTTTGCTTTGGTCCAGCAAACCACCATAAATATTGATAGCCTACCTTATTTCTCTAGTCCTAAAATAAACTTTCTTCATATATTATCTATTTAAATGGACATAAGTTCATATGATACTTCTGGAAGACTACCTCAAAAGGGGGAAAAGAAGCCTGTCATTGCCCAGCCCTACATCAATCAATTAGCAAGCTCTGATTGATGGCCGTATGTGAGGTACTAGAAGAAGCAGTCTAGAGGGAAACACTCTAGCCCCTGCTCTGGGGCCAATGCTAAAGATTGGTAAGAGTTCTCCATATCTACCTTGTTTTCATAACCACCATATTGTCTGTTCATCTTCATGTCACACCAGTGATATGCCCCACCTTCCCACAGCTTACTGCCACTCGGCAATACTTCTACCTGTTGCTCTGGGAATAATAATAATAATAACAATAATTATTCTAATAATAATTATTATTTATATAGTACTTCAAGGTTTAGAAAGAGCTTTACAAAAATGATCTCATCTGATCATAACAACAACCCCCACAAATAGGAACTTTTGTTATCTCTATTTTACAATGAAAAGAAACTGAGTCAGACAAAAGTTAAGTTACTTGCTAAAGTTCACACAACTAAATTCAGCTGAGGCTGGATTTGAATGCAGATCTTCCTGACTCCAGTCCAACACTCCATCCACAGTGCCACCTAGAAACCAGACCAACACTACCATTCCAGTTAAAGATGTCCATTCAGGGCATCTTGGGGCCTACTTACCATCTCTGTGACTTCCCAACCCAACTCCTCTCCCTAACCACCACCACTCCCTTATATGTGTTGTCTTTAAAATACAAGCTTTTTGCAGCCAGGAACTATCTTGCTTTTTGTATTGGTATCCCCAGAACTTAGTACAGTGCCTGTCATGCAGTTTGCCCCTAATAAATGCATTTACTATCATCCATTTATTCAAGAGAATGACAATGTCCAGTCTGCCCTTGGGAGCTCACAATCTTTCTGAGGACACAAGATTAACATACACATAAAAAGGAAACTTTAGGACTGGAAGGAACCTTAAGGATCATTTAGTTAAATTCCCTATTTTACAGATGGGGAAACTGAGGGCAGTGAAGTAAGGTGACTTGCACAAGATTGCCCACCAATTGGTCACTCAAAAAAAAAATCAACCAGCAAGCATCTCATTTGTTAGAATGTACAGTCCTTGAAGGCAGAGGTTGTGAGTTTTTTCTTTCTTTGCATTTGCAATATTTAGCCCAGTGTAAGCACTTAATAAACATTTGCCAATTAGTTGTCTAATGTCTGCTATGTGCCAGGCACTGTGCTAGGTGATGGGAATAGAGCTGTCCCCTTAATCAATTAGTTTACATTCTATCGGGAGAGGAAATACATACATATCTAAGTGTATATAGCATAAATATAAAATAAATACAGGGTAGTTTGGGGATGGAAGCACTAGCAGTGGGGGTTGGGGATTAAGAAGGGTTTCATGTAGAAGGTGAGTCTTGAAAGAATTCTAAGAGGCAGTGTGAGGAGGGAGTGCATGGGGGATGGCAGAGAAATGGAGACAGGAAATGGAATGTTGTGCACCAGGAATAAGAAGGCCAATTTGATCAGACCAAAGAATGTGGAAAGGGGAGTAATGTGTAATAGGCTGGAAAAGTAGATTTAGTGAATTTATGAAGTGAATTTATAAATACAAAACAAAGGAAAATAACATATAAACATATTTTAATCCTAGAGAGTATAGGAAGACTTGGTATCTTATTGAGTTGCGGGGAGGACGAGGGAAAGTGGAGTGTGTGTGTGTGACATGATCAGACTTGCCCATTGGGAAAATTACTTTAGCAGCTGTGCAGAGGATTTGGAGAGGGGATAGACTTGCAGCAGGGAGACCAATTAGGCATGTACTGCAATAGTCCAGATAAAAGGTGATGAGTGCCTGAACTAACATGGTGATTGTAAGTAGTGAGAAAGGGTCCCATGGTGTAGAGGTAAAAATGACAAGATCAGGGAACTGATTGCTTATGGGAAGTGAGGAGAAATAAGGACAAAACCGAGGTGTAAGAGAGTTTGGAGAATGGAAGGATTATGTTGACCTTGATGGAAATATGGAGGTTCAGAAAAGGGATGGATATGGAGAAAAAAATAATGAGTTATATTTCAGACATGTTGAGTCTGTGGGACATATAGTTCAAAATGTCCAATGGGCAATTAGTGATTGGGGACTAGAGTTCAGGAGAGGGATTGGGGATGGATATGCAGTTCTGGAAGCATCACTGCCTGTTGTGTCTTCATCTCCTGAGCCAATTACATCCTGGGAGGCATCTCAGTACCTTTTAAGGGAAAACTAGACTAGCTTACAGGGCAGATATTGCTGCTACCACAGGAAAACATTTTATACAGATGTTAATTAAATCCATGGAAGCTGATGAGGTCTAGAGAGAGAAAAAAGGAGAGGACCCAGGACTGAACCTTGGGGGACTTCTAGATCTGAGAGGCATGTTATGGATGGTGATTGAAGTCAACAAGCATTTATTAAGCTCCTAGTATGTCCCAGGCACTGCACTGGGGTGACAAATAAAGGCTCAAACTATATATAGAAGACGAACTCAGGGGAAGGCACTAAGATTAAATTAGAACTGGGGAAATATTCTTATAGAAGGTGGAACTTGAGCAGAGAGTTGAGGAAGCCAAGGAGTCTAGGAGATAGAGATGAGGAAAGAGAGGAAAAGAGACAGACAGAGACAGAGAGAAACAGACTGGGGGTGGGGGGAGAGAGAGAGAGAGAGAGAGAGAGAGAGAGAGAGAGAGAGAGAGAGAGAGAGAGAAAGAGTTCCAAGCATGGAGGACAGCCAGAGAAAGTTCCCATGACCAAGAAATGGATTGTCTTTTGTGAGGTACAGCAAAGAGGCCAGTGTCACTGGATTGCAAAACATGTGTGAGGCATAAGAAAACTGGAAAAGCAGGAACGGGTAGTCAATGAGGGGCTTTAAAAGCCAGATGGAGGATTTTCTATTTAATCCTGGAAGTGATAAGGAACTACTGGAGTTGATTGCGTGGGGTGGGGGATGGGGTGATTTGATCAGATGTGCTTTAGGAAGATTTGACAACTGAGTGAAGAATGGATTGGAGTGGAGACATGAGGCAGGGAGACCAACTGACATACTATTGTAGTAGTTTAGGCATGAGATGATGCCCTAGGGTGTTGGCAGTGTCAGAGGAGAAAGGAGAGTATATTC
The DNA here is from genome assembly GCF_019393635.1 of Dromiciops gliroides. Taxonomy (NCBI): domain Eukaryota; kingdom Metazoa; phylum Chordata; class Mammalia; order Microbiotheria; family Microbiotheriidae; genus Dromiciops; species Dromiciops gliroides. Next base: position 46,389,732 of record NC_057862.1, read on the forward strand.
AAGAGATCCTATGAAGGTAAAAATGGCAGGACTTAGCAACTTATAGGATATAGTATGGGTGGTGGTGTTTAGAGACTTCAAGGCACTGAGTATGACACCTACCTGGCCCTCCCTTTAGGACAGAGGTTCTTAACCTCTTTTGTGTCATGGCTCAATTTGGCAATCTAGTAAAGCCTATGGATCCCTTTTCCAAGTCTTGTATGTAAATGTGTAAAATAAAATGCATAGGATTACAAAGGAAACAAATTACATTGAAATAGTCTTCCCAATATTAAAAAAAACCCACCAAGTTCATAGACTCCATCTTAAGAACTCCTGTTCTAAGCAGAGGCTTCTGAAGTCTCAGGGCTCAGTGTTAATCATTTCCTCACATTCTCTGAACTCTTCTCTGTTGATATAATCTTGCTTCAGGCCTAGATGTAGGAAGGTGATCTGTAGGGAACCTACTGACCCCTCCTCACCTACTTTTTTCCAATAAATAACTAAGAAGGGTTAAAGAACTATGTGTATTGTGGGGGGCTGGGCAGGATTGCCCCTGTAATGGCAGGGATCTGGACTGTGCTATCTATGGAAGGATCAGTCAGACAAGACATGCCATGTGTGTCCTCTCCTCTATCTTCTTCCACCCCCAAACACAGCTGTGCACAGGTAAGAGCCAGAGTTTTTAGAGAAATTGTGACTTGGGAAGAGGATGTAAAAGTAGGTGGAGGATGGGGGAAAGCAATAAGTTCTCTTCACTGCAATAACAGGACCCTAATTCACAGGCAGATCTGTCTGAGTGAGATACCTGCCTGGCATGAGAGGACCTCCCTAAGTGCATTGGGGAGGGTGTCTTGGTGACTTGATTGAGGATAAAGAGGAAGGACTATGGGTTTCCAATAGCCTCTAGTCCATTTCAGTTCCAGCTGATGACACAACCTCATTTTCCTACATCTACTTCCGTGAGCAAATTTCCAGTACACTTAGGAAGGGGCTCTTGGTGCCAGGTATGTCTCTTACACAGACATATCTACCTGTAAATTAAGTTCCTATTAGTCAGTGCAGGGAAGAAAACCCAATGCCTTTGGGACCTGATTTTAGTTATACATTTTTAGTTGCTATTAATTGGGACTGAGAAATGATGTCTTAGGGCCTAAACTGCTTCCTTTAGCCTCCCTCCTCACCTCCACCCCCACCTGACTTTCCCTGCAAGGGGAGAAAAGAGGATCAGATAAGCAGTTCTATTTCCTGAGCAAGCATCTCTCTCTCTCTCTCTCTCTCTCTCTCTCTCTCTCTCTCTCTCTCTCTCTCTCTCTCTCTCTCTCTCTCTCCTTTAACCCTCTCTCTCCTCCCTCCCTCCTTCTTTCTTTTTCTCTCATTCCTTTCTCTCTTTGTCTCCCCATATCTCTCTCCCCTTCAGAAGACTGTCTACATTGGGCAAAACAAACTTGGTATGGAGCTGGGAAGTGAGTCTGCAGAGATGGCCATGGTACTGATCTATGACCTCATCAATAGGGGGCACTCCCACTGACTATGCACATCTATGCATTCTCATCCATAGCTCTGATTCCTGTTCTTGTCTGTGGTGCAGTGGATAAGATGATAGTCTTAGAATCAGGAAGACCGAGTTCAAATCATACCTCAGATACTTATTAGCTGTGTGGACTTGGTCATTTTGGTTTTTTGGTTTTTTTAGTGAGGCAGTTGGGGTTAAGTGACTTGCCCAGGGTCACACAGCTAATAAGTGTTAAGTGTCTGAGGCCGGATTTGAACTCAGGTACTCCTGACTCCAGGGCCGGTGCTCTATCCACTGTGCCACCTAGCTGCCCCATTGACTTGGTCATTTAACCTCTGTCAACCTCAGTTTCCTCATTTATAAAATGAGGAGAATAATAACTCTTATCTTCCATGGTTGTTGTTAGTACAAAACGGGACCATATTTATAAAGTGCTTTGCAAACCTTTAAGCACCATATAAATACTTGCTGTTATTATTACTACCATTATCACCACCACCACCACCATTGACTTTAGAGTAGAAAGGGACCTTAGAGACATCTAATCCAACTTCTCATTTAAAATACAGAGGAATAAGGTGTCTTGCCCAAGATAACATAGATAGTAAGTAGTAGAGTCAGGATTTCAAACCTGGGTCACATATCAAGAGCTAAAAGGGATCTCAGGAGTTACCTTCCTTCATTTCACTGATGAGGAAACTGGGATTCAAGCTAACTTGTCCAAGGTCACACTCATGGTAAATGTCAAAGGTGGAACTTGAACCTAGGCCTTCTTACTCCAGGACCAGTGATCTTTCTGCCACACTGCATTACTTCCATAAAGGATTCCAGTACATCTGTGGCCGTTTCTTAGGCCTTCTAACAAACTACAGGTACTATTACAGCCCTTAGGCTGTCCATCTGCTATACCTTGCCTTTGCTACCTGACCAATCTACATCCTTTTCAGATCCCCCATTTTCTGGGTTATCTCTTTTACAACATTTCTTGCATACAAGTCATATGGCAACCCGCTTAAGCCATCGTGCCGCTCTCCATGGTTCTTAAGATCATCTGCAATTTGCATTCTTTGGAAGCTGTGGGGTCCCATGACAATAGTTTCCTCACTGGGAACACCTTTACTAGGCAGGTACTACAAGTGTAATTATTCCCATTTCAAGGATGGAGACAATGAGGCTCAGAGAGTTCTAGTGACTTCACCACAGTCACACAGCTAGTAATCAGATCTATCTGGCTACAAGTTCAATGAGCTTTCCAATTTACCACGGCACCCTTGCAAACAAGGGTAGTGTGTTATTTATCTTTATGTCTCCCCTAGAGATATAAAGGAGATATATTCATATCTCCCTGTGCTCCATGGAGTGTTGACCCATTAAATGGTCTCATCCTTTTGTGTTGGGTAGACAGAGACTCAGCCATGTGACTTACTTCTGCTCTGCCAGGAAGAGAGTAAGGCCCATACCCCAGAGTATCCCAGATCTATCTATGTTTAGCAAAGAGATATGAGACTTACAAGAGTTCCTTAAGATTCATAAGTAATATTGACCACGGGAACTCAGAACTTGAAAGGAATCAGATGGGTGGGGATCACACAGGAGCCCCCCAAAAACCAACTTGCTTGTCACTTCCTTTCCCTGAGGCTCTATGACAATGATAGAGGATGTGAGAGTTTAGAAAGGTAAGATCACAGGATTCCAGAATTGGAAGGGACGTAAAACATCATCAAATCTAACTTTTACAGATGGGGAAACTGCTTTGGGATGTACAGTTCTTATCCAAGGAGATGGATAAATATGTTTACAGAATTAATTTAATCAGTCCATCTCTACTATTTGCCTAGTTGTAAAGGCAGAAGGAAAAGATAAAGTCTCCTTCTATAAAGCAAAGCTTCTTAAACTCTGGGTTGCAAACCCCTATAGGGTCATGTAACTAAATGTGGGGGTCACAAAAATCGGCAACAATAAAGGGTAATGTATATCCATTTTATATACCTATATACCAGGGGTCACATAAAAATTTATTGGGTGAAAAGGGATCATGAATGGAAAAAGTTTAAGAAGCCCTGCTATAAAGAACATTACATTCTAGCTGGGAAAGCTAGACTTATTCTTCTCCCCTCACAATGAAGAATAATTCAAAACAATATAAGGCTCAGACTCTGAGTGCTATAGGAAAATCTCAGAGAAATGGAGGCAAGCACCATGGATGGAGTGATCTGGGGGGTTGATTAGGGCCTTGAAGGATGGGCAGATTTAGACAGGTGAAAAAAGCTGGAAAGCATTCCAGGCTAGGGGATCCTATAAGGTTTGCAAGGGGCAATGAAGAGATTGCTCTGTCCAGACTCTGTGTGTGTGTGTGTGTGTGTGTGTGTGTGTGTGTTGGGGGGAGACGTATATTGAAAGCAATTGTGAGAGTTTAGAAATGTAAGATCACAGGATTCCAGAATTGGAAAGGATGTAAAACATCATCAAATCCAACTTTTACAGATGAGGAAACTTCTTTGGGAGGTTAGGTGACCTATTTGGTTGGCTTCAAGTCTCTTCCCACTCAAATTTATGCTTCATGTAGCCACCCAAGTGATTTTTCTAAAGCTTAGGTCTTACCAGGTCAGCACTGTCTCTGCTCAAGCAACTCCAATGGCTCCCTATTTCCTCTAAAGATAGAAAGTATACTACTTATCAAAGCTCTTTACAAGTGGTTTCTTTCTGCCTTAATAACTCTATAAACTATTCCTCTCTATGTCCAGCCATACCAGTCTACTGACTTTTCCTCACATACAATGCTCTGCCACCTGTCTTGGTGCTTTGGCACAAGCTGTCCTCCATGTTTGGAATGTTCTCTTTCTTCTCCTCTGCCTCTTGGAATGACTATGTTCCTCCAAGATTTAGTTTAAGTGGGGGATGCTAGGTGGTGCAGTAGATAAAGCACTGGCCCTGGATTCAGGAGGATCTGAGTTCAAATCTGGATTCAGATACTTGACACTTACTAGCTGTATGACCCTGGGCAAGTCACTTAACCCTCACTGCCCCACCAAAAAAAATTCAGCTTAAGCACTATCTTCTGTAGAAGACCTTTCCAGGTCTCCCCAGTAGCTCATTACCTTATTTCTATTTTGAATACATTTTTATATATCTAAATATATATGCATGCTATCTCCCCCATTAAAATGTAAACTCCTTGTGGCCAAGGACTCACTTGCTTTTCTCATTGTATGCTCAGTGCTTTCCATAGTGCCTAGAAACAGAATACTTAATAAATGGATTGAATGATTGATTGATTGATTTCTGAACATCATACAAGTATGCAGGTGAATCACTTCCCCTCTCTGGGGGCAGAGCTAAGATTTGAACCCATATGCTCTGACTCTAAAACCTTGCTCTTAAGGTAAAGCTGGGCTGTGGAGGCCCTTCCTCCTTCTTGGGGTTAGGAAATATACTGGGGCACAGCTAGTTGAAAGGAGCCAGGGACATGAGTCCCTTGCCCCCTTGGCCCAACATTGAGTCTAAGTCGTTTCCAGGAATCCAATGTAGGCCATCCAATTCTCTGGTCCCCATCTCTGGCTCCACCCATGGGAGCCAAGCAAGGAAACTACAATTGAAAATGCCATTAAGGGCCCAGCAAGGCCCTTTAATGCCATAACCATCCACCCTGGCAAGGCTTTGCTCTTAGGAAAGGAGCTTTCAAGCCAGCAAAGACACCTCATTCTCCTTTATTATCATTATTTTCTATTTTGTTTGATTTATGACCCAACTGTTCCTGGAACCAACAAGCTGGAATGAGAAGCATTCTCCCCTAGTCCCAGAGCCATTAGCTGGACTCATTTGCTGTGTAGAGTGCACCATAGGCAAGGGATCTCAAAGCACCTAATAACCAAAATGAAAACCTCCATCCCTACCTGTGAGAAATGGATTCTCATTATTCCAAGGTGTTTTAATTGCTTTCAGGAAACAAGACAACTATTTAGTGTTCCAGGTAGGGCACTCATTAGTATATCCTTTTCCAAATGACTCTTTTCTTCGACTTTTTTTTCAGATGAAAAAAATGAAGAACAGAGAGGTTTAAAACTTACTCAGAGCGGGGGCAGCTAGATGGCGCAGTGGTTAAAGCGCTGGCCCTGGATTCAGGAGTACCTGAGTTCAAATCCAGCCTCGGACACTTAACACTTACTAGCTGTGTGACCCTGGGCAAGTCACTTAACCCCCATTGCCCCGCAAAGAAAAAAAAAAACTTACTCAGAGCCATACAATAAGGAAGCTCCTCTCCTTTCACTCCCAAGCCACTTGTCTTGTCTTTTAGTAGTAAATGGAATGATAAAGATGATGATGACTTACATTTCTATAGCTCTTAATGGCCAGCAAAGCACTTTCCTCAAATCAGCTCTGTGAAGTAGTGATTTGACTTAAAACAATCCCTTCCAGCCTCAAAGTTCTAATTCCACATATATGAGTCCCAGGATGAGCCAGACTGTGATCTTGAACCACGAAGCATTATCATTCCCATTTTACAGATGAAGAAGCTAAAGCAGAGAGAATTTAAAGGACTCATCTGTGGAGTCACACAGCAAGTTAACTGTCAGCTAGGATTAGGAACCCAAATCTGACCTTAAAGCCTGTGCTTTTTACATCAAGGCAGGGCTGCTGCTCAAGTATCTAGAGTGTAAGTTTCATGAGGGTAAGCACTGTTATTCCTGTAGAATCACCCTTGTAAAAATCATGATGCCAGTGTAGTTTTCGAGAACCTGCTATCCCTCTGCACTCCTCAGTACCCTTTCTGCCTTCTCATGGCATCATCCCTCCAAAGTGCCCAGTGTTTGGTTGGTAAAGGGTCCTCACCCAGGGACTGTCTGACCTCCCCTGATAATTATCCCTTCCTTTGCTCTACTTGTCTATAATTCAGTCCTGATTTCTGTCAAACATCTGATAAACTCATTCACCTGGAGGTGTTAGCTACAGGTGACAACAGAAGTTCCTCCTCCCAGAGGCATCTGTACTTTAACAAGGTGATGCCTTAACCCAAAGACATGCATCTGTAATTGTGGCTAGGAAGTAAGAAATATTGGAAAAGAGAGAAGCACTTACATCACTCAGAAGCAGAATGGAACCAAGCTCCACACTCCTCCAACCTCTGCACAGAGCCTAGCATAGATCCATAGATAGCATGATGTTATGTAAACAGTGCTGGGAAAACTCCTCCTTAGAAATACCTACCATTTAGGGTCCCATCATCTGAGATTCCACCATTAAAGCTTTGCTACTTTAGGTCTTTGACAGTCTCCTAAGAGGATATTGACTGGATGCTGAATATAGTTTATATATGTATTTTTTTTCTTCCCTTTTAGAATACTTGTTTATTGGTTGAATACAAACACCTCTGAGACTTCTTAAACTTTAAGCAATATTGGAAATTAATATTCTGGGAAGAGATGGTGACCACAGATAGGTGGCATAGTAGATACCAGCCCTGGATTCAGGAGGACCTGAGTTCAAATACAGCCTCAGACACTTGACACCAGCTGTGTGACCCTGGGCAAGTCACTTAATCCTTATAGCCCACAAAAAAGGGAAAAAAAAATCCTTTATAATGTTTTACAAAATCACACATGTATAACCCATATCTGATTGCTTACTGCCTCAGAGAGGGGAGAGGGGAAGGAGGGATAAAATTTGGAACTCAAAACTATAAATAAAAATGTTTCTTTTAAGAAAAAAAGAAAAAAAACACATTTAAGGAGAGGCATCTGCACAAAGAAGAGAAAGGGAAAGGGGAATATGATGCTTACTCTTCACTTCCGTTGCCCTGCCTGGGTAGGCTTTCAGTACATATAGCCACTCCTACTCCTCATTCATTTGTTAATAAGCATTTATTTAGCTCCTACTGCATGTTGGGTACTCAGAGGGAGCTATGACTCCTGATTAGCCAAGCTATCTCTTAGTCCATGGTGGAATTTATAGTTGGGGAAACAGGGGCTCTGAGAATTTAAGAGACTTTCCCATAGTTGCATAGCTAGTGAGTGCCTGAGACAGGTGTCCAACCCAGGTTTCCTAGACCCAAGTCCAACATATATTCTTTCTTCTGTGCCTGGTAGCTTTCTAATAAAGTCAGCATACAGTTGTCCGATATTTTAATTGCCGCAAGGTCATCACATCTGCCTCCTACATTTATCTTGGCAGTATAGTATAGAGAAAAGAAAGAATGTTGAATTTCTGAGTCAAAAGACCTATGTTCAAATGCAGGCTGTGTTACTTCTTCAAGATGTGACCCTGAACAAATAATTCTACCTCTTGCAGTAAAGGTCTGTTTCCTCATCTGTAAAATGAGGGTGTTAGACTTGATGACCCAGAAGGTCTCTTCCAGTTCTCAGTCTATGGTCCCATTTATATTGTAGTGGTCCCCATATATGTCATATCCCCCTTCAAGACTGTAAGTTTCATGAGGGAAGGGATCTTTTATCTCCCTCAGCACCTAGCACCATGTTCTATCCACATGGGAGAAGCTTAATTATTGTTTATCCAGTTGAACTCTGATCCATGTAATGGCCTACTAGGATTCCAGGGGACCAGCAATCATGCTTTCAATCTCCTGACAGAGCAGTGATGGATTGACTCAGGGTACAGAATAACACATGTATTTTGGATGTGGCTAATGTGGAGATTTGTTTTACTAGACTATCCATTTTTTTATTTTTTTTCCAATTTAGGGAAAGAATAGGAGAGAGAAGAGAAATGGTGATAGGATAGCACCCCCTCCAAAAAAAGAAAGAAAAAGATGTGTCATGACACATGTTTAATGCACAGAAGAGAAAAAAAAAGACCATCCAAATAATGCCAAAATTAATGCACAGAAAAGAACAGAAGGAAGGCCAGACAGAATTATAGACAAGTAGGACAGCTTTGAAAGTTGCATGTTGAATTTATAAACTTTAAAAGAAAAACAAGCTATATATAATAGAGATTCGAGTTTTATGTACGATTCTCTTTTTCTGTCCTAATACACATATGGATATGCTAATTTTATTTGAGGTTTGTTAAGTTCATAATAAAAAAATTAACCCCCCCAAATCAAAGTCCATCTGGCCTCACTCAGCCAGCCCCGTCTTGTCTAGAGCTCTCTTTGTCCTTTCCCTTTACTTTCCCCTTCTGTTCTTGGGGTACTGCCAGGATGCCAGGCCAGGGCCAGGACCCTTATCTCCCAGGGAGGCCTGTGAGAGGGGTGTTGACAGCTTGGCTTGGTCTGGGCTGTCTCTGAGTCCTCAGGGGGAGGACTCGCCGGTGATAAGGCGTCTGGAATGGTTGTTCTCATTTCCAGTCTGGAGAGGTGAGACATCGGAGGGGACAAAACACCCTGGGAGCCAGGCAGGAGCCAGGGCCTAAGTGCTTTGAAGGGGACATAGAGGAGGACATCTCAGCAGGCCACTCTTTCCAGAATTCTGTCAACTCATCTATATTGAGTGTCTGCTGTGCAGAGAGATAGGAGAGGCTCCCTGCCTTCCCTCACGGAGTACACAGTGTGGCTGAGGAGACAACACTCCTACACAAGAGCCAGGGAGAAAACATGAGATGATTTATATCAATCAATCAACAAGCATTTATTAACCCCCTGCTCAATGTACAAACATTGTTTGAGGAGGCAGGGATACAAAAACCAAAGGGTAGTGCCTGCCCTCAAGAAACTTACTTTCTATTGGGGAAGACATGTAACTATATAAATACACACAAGATAATTTGGTTATTTGTTGGAGGGGTAAGTAGATACCAGCCATTGAAAGCATTAGGAAAGTCTTTATGTAGAAAGTGTCATTCATGCAGAATTTTGAAGGAAACAAGAGATGGGAGTGTATAATCTAACTTGTGTAACAGGGGTGAGCTAAAAAGAACTCAATCCTTAGAATACATATGATAATCCCTGCCTGGTTTCGATCCAACAAGTGGAATTTTTGGGATCCAGTTCTTAGCCAGGCCTGACTAAAGATCAGGAGTTACTGGGTGATTATGAAAAGGTTTTTTGTTTCCTGGAGGAACTGTAAAGGCTGAAATCTCAGTAGGGATCATCAAAGGGCCCCTCAAAGACTGAAATTAGTAGCACAGACCACTGTAGCTGGAAGAAGCAGTGACTGAGTCCAGTGAGGTCCTACCCTTGCAGTGGCAACCAAGACACCAAATATGCAAGGAATAAGGGATGAACTCATCAAATAAGTGACCAATACTCAGAAAATGAATGTGGTGGAAATTTGTTGAAGGGAGAAAAGGACACCATGACCTAGGAGTCTTGGGGTATCCCATAACTTAATGTATTCCCTAGATGGGCAGGGGTGGAGTTTAGTACCTTTGTATTTCACGTTTGAGACTATAATCCCCAGGGAAGAAGTATGAACAAGAAGGAGAGTATGCTGCTGATTTGGAGGGACATTATTTGTACCTCAACTACTTCTTCAGTAAATATCCTCTTCAATAAATATCCCTTTGTTGTAAAAGGGGATTGATGTCAATTCATCGATTGACATGGGGAAGACACTACCTGGTTAATTGATATTAGAGTATACACCGGATCGAGGCATAGGAGGGATAATAGTAGAACCCACAATTACTCAGGGTTTCCCCTGGGACCCTGAAGGCAGTAAAAATAAGTGTTGCTCTCTGAGGACCCAGCCTATCAGGGTAGAGAAGGAAATGACCATCTTTACCACCATTATAAACCAACTACTAACCAATAGCCGCTGGAACTGTTGGTAGATAAATCCAAGAGCCCTGGTAAGAGCAGCTCCCCCCCAACCCTGCCCTGACATCTAATGGTTCTACATTCAATGCAGTCTCTGCAGCCATTATCCAAGAAATAATATTAATGATAATAATAACTAGCATTCATATGGAGCTTCAAAGTTGGCAAAGCCCTGTACATGTATAATCTCATTTAACCATCACAACAAACCTATGAAGTAGGTGTTATGATTATCCTTCTTTTACAGATGAGGAAATTGAGGCTGAGAGCTATTAAATAATTTAGCCAAGGTCATATAGTGAGTTAGGATTTGGAGAGGAATTTAGATTCAGGTCTTCCTGACTCCAAGTCCAGTTCCTTTTACCCACTACACCACCTAACTGCCTCTGTGCCAGCTAAGGTAAGCAATGTCTTTGAGAAAAGGGGCCAGTCAGCTCCACTAACTGTTGACTACCTACAGGGTTGGCAAGCCAGCCTAGCTGAAGCAGCAAGATATCCTGAGTGAGAGACCGTGGAGGCAGTATGTGCCAGGTGAATCTGAGTACTATTGTGACCACCACCTCCACTATCACCTCCACTTAGATCCTGATGGAGATAAGTCATGATCTTACAACAAAGAGCCCTGGGAATATTTACACCCTCCTGGATCCTGCTCCATTTGCAGCCCAGTTTCTGCAGCCATCATCCAGGTAAGCAACCCCTGTGGAGAGGTGACCTAGCAACTGTTTCTGCAGGTGCAACCTCTCCTGCCTTCTCAGCAGCCTCTGCTACTGAACTCCAGGTAAAGAAAGTTCTCATTACCAAAGTCCTTGGCACTGTCAGATGGTTCAATATCTGAAACAGATGTGGTTTTTAGTCAGTGGAAATGACACTAAAGAAGATGCATGCTTTGCCACTGTACCCTAAGAACCTAAGGACCCTTCTATGGGGATGAAACCACATCTATGTGTTATCTCCCCCATTAGAATGTGAACTCCTAGAGTGCAGGGGCTGGATGACTTTTCCATTTGTATCCCCAGTATTTAACAATGTGCTTTGTGCATAATAAGCTTAATAAATGCATTTTCATTCCTTTATTTATAATTCAATTCAACAAACATTTGTTAAGTATTGACTATTATTTGGAGGCAGCTAGGTGGGTAGAGTACTGAATTCAAATCTGGCCTCAGACACTTATTAGCTGTGTGACACTGGACAAGTCACTTAACCCTATTTGCCTTAGTTTCCTCATCTGTAAAATGAGCTGTAAGAGGAAATGGCAAACCACTCCAGTATCTTTTCCAAGAAAACCCCAAAATGGGGTCACAAAGAGTAGGACACAACTGAAAAATTACTGAACAATAAATCATTTGTGGACTTTGTTGGTCTCTGGGAATACAGAGACAAAAAGGTGACTATCCTTGCTTGCCCTTAAGGACTTTACAGCCTAATTGGGGGGGGGGGGGTTACCTGCACACAGATGAGTATCATACAAGTTAGACTATAATTAGGGCAAAGGAGGGGTCTAAACAGAGTGCTATAATGAAACAGGAGGAGAGAGAGACCAAGAGTTAAACAGAATATAATCACATGGCATAATCCGTGGTTTGAATAATATATGTTTTGGACAGACAGGAAGGGAGCAGTGTGGGCTGAAGGGGAGGAGGAAGGACATTGGTTGGGGAGGAGGGAGGAGGGAAGGAAGGAGCAGAATGAGAACAGGGTGGAGACAAGAGATGAGCATGGCCGGTTAACAACAGTGAGGAGACTGGCCTATCTAGAGCAGAACATTTGTGTTGGGGAGCCAGATCTATGAGACTTGTCAGGACTGCAAATAGTCTTTTCCTCCATTAGAACCCTCCCTCTGTTCAGACTAGACCACTGAAGGATGATAGAAAACATGCCTGCAAACTAACCTTCTTACTTTCCCCTCTGGCTCAGAAATGAAAAATGAAGTGACTTTTTTTAAATGGGACTTGTAATTTATCTGTAGAGGGAGCTCCCAGAGAGGAATTTCCTCTGTCAGAATAGATCTGTAAATTCTCTGAAATTTATCATGTTAATGAGTTGTCTGGGGGCATGGAGAGGGTTAAGTGACTTGCCCAGGGTTATACATACAGTCACTATGTCCCCAAGTGTTCCTGTCTTTGAGACTTGCTGTCCATCCACCATTGTCCCTCTTGATGCCACTTCTCATGAGTAAACGACATAATATTTTACGTATTTTCTTTTTCCTCAATTACACGTTAAAACAATTTTTTAGCATTTGGGTTTTTTTTTTAAGTTTTGAAGTCCAAATCCTATCCCTCCCTCCTTTCCTCCCCTCCCCCTCCCTGCCATGATAAGCAATAAGATATAGGTTATACCTGTGAGATCATGTAAAACATTTCCATATTAGAATATTAAGTAAGAACTTAATAAATGCTTATACTCTCCTTCCTTTCTCTTCTATGAAAACTTCCTGCCCAGGTCTGGAAATTCCTTGGACCATTAACGCTGGCTGCTCTTTCTGTGGGCCTAACATTCCTCAGAACCTCTAAGGAGTCTGGAAGCAGAACCAACTGTAGAGCCTGAGGTTTGACCAGTCCCTACACAGTGTTAGCCCTTCCTGAAAACACCAGGCAGCCGGACAGCAGCTATGCTGGTTCTGGGTAAGACAGGGTTAGTAAGAAGGTAAGGGTGGGGGCAGCTAGGTGGCACAGTGGATAAAGCACGCACCCTGGATTCAGGAGGACCTGAGTTCAAATCTGACCACAGACACAACACTTATTAGCTGTGTGACCCTGGGCAAATCACTTAACCCTCACTTCCTTGCCAAAAAAAAAAGAAGAAGAAGGTGGGGTATGGACTGGATGACTTATCTATTGCCCCTGTGATCAGCTCTACCTAATCCAGACCTTTTACTTTTATATTGGTCTGATGGGTCAGTGTCTGTCTTTGTCTGTCTCATTATCCTTGATTCCCTGATTCACACCCTCCTCCCCAAAGTCATCCCTCCAACAGGCAGGTTTTGCTATTCAGAATCACAGAATCTCAGAATTGTAATGGACTTTGGCATCCCCCTGATCTCGGAAGATCAGAGGCTCACAGCTGGAAGAGAACTTAGAGGCCATCTAGCCCAATTAGTCCAATTTCCTTTTTTTTCAGATGGGGAAACCAAGACCTAAAGAGGTTAAGTCAAAACTTATCCAAGGTCACATAGGTAGTAAGTGACAGAGGTGAGATTTGAACCCATTTCCCTTGACTCCAAAGCTAATGCTCTCTGGTTAAGAGGCTTACTATAGTTTTCCTTCCTTGACACAAATATTACCATTCCATTCAGTATTAAATGGGCAATTCCCTCTAATGCCTGTGTTTTGCCTTCCTTTCTCCAGTTCTCATGCAAAGCTAAATAGAAGACAGAGTCCACTCTGGCGTGGGCTCCTGGTGCCAACATAAAACTAGCACACTAGGAAGTCTATGTCTTTCCTCCCCCTGAAACTCAACAGACTGCCCCAAGGCCAATGGCTGACTTGTTAGGAACCTAGCACGGCTCCTATTCAGAAGCCCACTCACCCTTCAGAGACACACACACTTCTCTGTGCGCCAATTGTACTTCTCCCTGTCTAGGCTATAACAACATATGGAGTAAAACCATTTACTGGCTTGTTTACTAAATTGTGATATAGTGAGTTTTCTTGCTGCAAAAGTTATTTCCACTCCTGCCTTGCTACCTGTGGTTCATTTAAAGTCATTTTATTTGAATGAACGATATATATCTGTCCACATATTCATGTAGATATATATATATATATATAACAACATATATGTGAATGAATATATAAATTATTTGACTGCCTCATATTCCCATCAATCAATGGGCATTACTTCCTTTAAGACCCAACTAAAAAGTCACCTTCTCAAAGAATTCCTCCCCCTACTTTATAATCTATGTCCCTTTAACTCTTAGGGCTAAGTAAAGTCTTCACAACTTGTTTATATGTTGCTTTGTAATTGGCCTTTAATTGTTTCCTGTGAGTCTTGGTTCCTTACTCACACTGGGAGCATCCTGAGGGCAGGGAGTAAGGCTTTTCCTACATCCTCCTCAGCACCTACAACAGAGCTGGGGAAGTGGGGGAATAAGACACAGGGGCAGCTAGGTGGTACAGTGGATAAAGCACCAGCCCTGGATTCAGGAGCACCTGAGTTCAAATCCAGCTTCAGACACTTGACATTTACTAGCTATGTGACCCTGGGCAAGTCACTTAACCCTCAATGCCCTGCAAAAAACCAAATGAACAAAGAAACAAGATATGTTGATTGTGAGATTAACTTCAGTGACATTTATTCATTCACTCATTTATTCACTTAACACCCCCACCTCCCAGATTCCCTTGACTTCAATGAAAGGGAGGTGGAAGACATAGTTGAGTCAACAAGCATTTACTAGGCACTTACTATGTGCCAGGCACTTGGCTAAGTGATGGGGATATGAATTCAAGCAAAAATACAGTTCATGACCTCAGGGAGCTTCTTCTAAGAGGGGAGGTTTTTTTTTTTTCCTTTTTAAAAATTTTTTTTATTTTTGCAGGCAACGGGGGTAAAGTGACTTGCCCACGGTCACACAGCCAGTAAGTGTCAAGTGTCTGAGGCCGGATTTGAACTCAGGTACTCCTGAATCCAGGGCCGGTGCTTAACCACTGCACCATCTAGCTGCCCCCATAAGAGGGGAGGTTTTTGTTCAGTTGGGTCTGACTCTTTGTGATCCCGCTTAGGATTTTCTTGTCAAAGATACTGGAGTGGTTTGCCATTAGCTCATTTTACAGATGAGGAAACTGGGGCAAACAGGGTTAAGTGACTTGCTCAGGGTCACACAGCTAGTAAGTGTCTGAGTCTGGATTCAAACTCAGGTCTTCCTGACTCCAGGCCCACTGATCTAATCACTGTGCCACCTAGCTGCCCCAGGGAGGCAAGACAACAAAAAAAGCTGGAAATGGGAAGGGGGAGAACATAATCTTCAAGAGCATAGAGGAGGTAAAATTCAGGAGAGTCAGGAGCAAAGCCTGGAGAGGAATGAGGAAATGATAACAGCTGGTTTGGGGCACTTCCTTAACATAGAGCTTCCAACAGGAACTGACCAAGCGAAGGAAAGGGCTGCAAGTGGTGAAGGAATTTTCCAGGGTGGGAAGGCAACTGGGACATGGCAGGGAAATGGCATCCTGTGGGTGATATTATATGAGAGGCAGGGGAAGACATGGTCAGTGACCCTCAGGAGAGCTTAGCCTATTTGGGGAGATACATCCTAATAGTAGATAACCCTAAAAGCAAAGGAACGGTCTCACTGGCCTCAGCCATTGAGTGGGGGCACTTTATGCCTCTTTCCCCTGCAGGGGATAGGGCTGACTTGTTTTCTATTCCCTTTTCTGTGTTCCCAGGGTATAGCAACTCTGCCAGAAGAGGCCTGTCTCAGCAGCTCCCACCCCCCTGCCAGCCCAGGGTGTAAAGATAATGCATTATTAGATGTTCCTTTCACTGGACTCCATCCAGCAAGAGACATTTATGCTGAGTGCTAAGAGCTAGGCCCAAATCTACTTCACTCTGCCAGAGAGTCAAGGAGCCAGAAGAGGACTCCTGTAACCCAGCCACACACAGACCAGACAATTCCAGGGCTGTAAGCAGGAGCAGGAGCAATCACATAGACCCATCCGGCACTCAGGTGACTGCGGAAACAATAACAGAGAAACAACAGGAAGCAGCAAGAAGATGCTGTAGAAATAATATGGGGCTGGGAGCGAGGAGAACAGGGTTGTAGTCCTAGCCCAGCCACCCATTGGGTGTGACCTTGGCAAATCATTTAATCTCTCTGGCACTTAGTTTCCTTGTTTATCAAAGGGGGATAATAATGTCTACCTTACAAAGATCTTGTAAGATGCAAATAAAATGGAGTTGGTGCTTTAACAGCAAAGTAATATATACATGTCAGCTAAAGGGGGAAAAATTACTGCTGAGCTCTTAAAGACAATGCCAACAAGGGAGCTTTGGCAGAGCCTACTGCGTTGAATAGGGTAGAATAGGGGCCCAGTGACAGATCATCATCTAAAGCCCAGGATGTCTTGGGTACTCAGAGGTGCTCATCACCCACCGGAAGGAGGACCAGCAGGTGCAGCATTGTTTGGCCACAGCTGCTCATGAAACCCTCAACTAAGGCATGGAGGGGTACAATTGGTATCCTTATAGGCAGTGCCCATAGTGATGATATCATGGGTCTTTCCAAGTGGAAGAAATTGGCTCAATAGCTAAGATGGTCTCAACTTCCTAAGTCTATTTATGAAATGCAAATTTAAAGTAAAAATATTTATTAAGCTCCTGCTTTGAGTAAAGCACAGTTCTGGGCTCCTGTGGCTCAAAGACAAGAATAACAAGCAGTCCTACACATGAAGTCCTACACATTCTACAAGCACAATTTGTAAATAAATAAACAGATAAATAAATTAATAAATAAATAGGTAGGGAGGATCTTGGGAGTTCTCTGATTTACTAGACTTGAACCACACTCCTTTTTTGGGGATATGTCATTGATGGTGGTGGTAGTGACAGTGATGATGATTTATGTTGCATAATATTTGCATAGTTCTGTAAGGTTTTCAAAGGATTTTATATCTCATCATTGGCTGAAAGACATACAATTTGTGGTGGTGACACAGCATGATTCTCGTGATTGGGATGCTGTATCAAAAATGACTGGTGCAGGAGTACCTGAGTTCAAATACGGCCTCAGACACTTAACACTTACTAGCTGTGTGACCCTGGGCAAGTCACTTAACACCAATTGCCTCACCAAAAAAAAAAAAAAAGACTGGTGACCGAGCCAGGAAAAGCCCCACCCCAACTCTATTGGCTAAACCCAGATTTGAGGGAAAACATATATGCCTCTTTTGATTAAAAAAAAATCTTATGTCCTTAACAAACACCAAAGAAGACAATCTTTTCCATTTAAAAAGAAAATAGGAATGTCCATGAAACTATGAAGCTATTTCAGCAATCCCACAAAGTTGGACTTCACCTTCTAGGAGAGTAGAATGTGTGTGATAAGTTGTTGTTTTATGTTTTCTTTATTTGTTGGTTCTCCTAGTCACCCCCATAACATATCTAAAGGATCATTTGAGCCATGGAAAGCGCTAACAACTGAAATGATCAGAAGAGGCTGAGCTGAATCTTGAAGGAACCTAAGAGTTCCAATAGAGAAAAATGAGGATGAAGCAAATTCTAGATATGGTGGACAGTCAGTGCAAAGAGCCAAAGACACAACATGGACTATCAGTTTGGGAAATCAGCAAATAGGAAACCAGAATAGCATTACTATGGGCAGGGTTAACAGAAATAGGTTTTAATCTTTCCATAGGTCACTGTCCTAAGTCTAGGAACTATTGCCAGGCTCACCCACTTCCAGTCTTACTATCAGAGCCCCAGCACTCCTCCCTTAAAAGGAATCATGTTATCTGCCCCCAGGGTGAAGAGAATAAAAGGATCATAAAGGGATCATCCTTTCTTGGGAAAGTTTGACCCCAGTATTGGTGATGATGATTTTGACAATCATGAGGGAGAGAATGATGGAAATGGCAACAATGGTGAGATAGTCAGGACTTGAGATTTACCACCTCCTTCATAACCCATGGCAGGAGAAGAATGAGCTATTAGGATCTCAGTGACACAGAGGATGCCAGGCTCTGGGACCCTAGGAAGCTCTCTGCCTGCTTCATCAATCAGTCCCCTTATCCAGAAGATGCTTCATGGAGGTGATAAATGGAAGACCATGTCAGACCTGATAGGGGCAAGGTGAGTGCCTGCTGATGCCCTCTTGACTCTGTATCTTTCCTGACATGTTTCAACACTGCAAAAATACCATCTTCCAGTACTTGATCCTACTGTATCTTCAACAATCCCCTAATCTTAGCTTGGAAAATTGTTTGACATTCTCTAAGCATTTCATACCCATGTTCCCCTGCTCAACCTGCATGGGTTGAATCCTGGCCAACCCTTAGGTTTGACTTGATAAATGTCCCTGCTGTTTTCCTTTTATGGTATCACTCACTAGCCCCGCTGCAAATCACCCTTGCAGGATTTCCTGTCTGGACCGTGACTCAGGCGTGAGACACCAAATTCCAATTCATCCTTCAGCATCCCAGCTATCAGACCGACTGTGACTATCAGCAGAACTCACTCGTATTGCCAAGTTTGGCCATTGCTCCTGGAAATAGCATAGTGCTTCTTTGGTATCCCCAACTATCTGATCTGAGTAGAGCTGAAGCCACACCAGAACACAGAGAGATGCAGGGACAACACTTCTCTTCTCCTCCCACTTATGCCCCAGTTCCTTCTGGGGCCTCTTTATAATTTCAGTGGATTTGTGATCTCACAGTGTGGTGGTTCTGCTCAGGTCACAATTCCTCTAGACCTTCTTATCCTGTGCAATTCTCATTATGTCTTAAATATTTTTTGCAGGGCAATGAGGGTTAAGTGACTTGCCCAGGGTCACGCAGTTAGTAAGTGTCAAGTGTCTGAGGCCAGATTTGAACTCAGGTATTCCTGAATCTAGGGCTGATGCTTTATCTACTGTGTCACCTAGCTGCCCCCTAACATTAATTTGTCTTTTTGTTTCTTTTTTGGTGGGGCAATGAGGGTTAAGTGACTTGCCCAGGGTTACACAGCTAGTAAGTGTCAAGTGTCTGAGGCTGGATTTGAACCAGGTCCTCCTGAATCCAGGGCTGGTGCTTTATCCACTGTGCCACCTAGCTGTCCCCATGTCTTAAATCTTTTAAAGAAAAAGCTCTTAAGCTGGAATCCATGAAGTTTTTTTTAATTGCTATTTTCAATATAATTGATTTCCTTTGTAATCCTATCTTATACACAGGCAATTAGATGTCACAGTGGAGCCTGTCACATGGGCCTGGAATTACAAAGACTTGAATCCAAAACTACACTCTAATACTTACAAGTTGGATGACCCTTGGCAAGTCACTTAATCTCCATCTACCTCAATTTCCTCACCTGTAAAATGGAGATAATAACAGTACCACCCTTCCAAGACAGATGTAAGGATAAAATGAGATAAAATTGTAAAGTTCTTTGCAAACCTTAAAGCACTACATAAATGCTAGCTATGATGATGATGACGACTGTGACGACAAATATGATGAATCTGAGAAGGGTTCATAGAGTTTACCAGTCTGTCCAAAGAGTTCATGACACAAAGTATTTAGGAAACCCTGATGTAAGGGACTTCTCTTACATGCTTACAGCTTGCCTCTGGTCTTCTTCCAGGTACAAGGACAAAATTCTGATAGTGCACCCGTTATCTATCCTTCATTCTCTGTATATGACCAACCATACTTTTCTGCTCCTTCCTGTTAGTGGAGAACTAATGAAGGTCACTTGCAGTTAGTGACTACTATAGTCACAGAAGTAGTAAGTGCCAGGAGCAGAATTCAAAAGCAAGTTTTTGGAGACTCCAGGGGCAGCATTTTTTCTATGACATCAGTCTTTCTGAGTGCCCTAGCCCCATCTAGATTTGTGCCCAACTCCATGTCTACTGTTACTTTCATGATTTCTGCCTTGGACTGGTTGGGACTTCAGGCTCATCAATCCCAGTTTACTGATGTTAGCATCCCATTTTACTTGATCCCATCTGGCCCTCAGATCTTACCCTGAGCTCTGGATTTCATCCCTTGCTATTTTTACTCTCCTGCCTTCATTGACCTGAACTGTTTTGTTGCTGTTTCCACCAACTGCTTGGCAAACAGCCGCCAACCCTGCCATCTCCTGCTGCCTCTACATCTCAGCTCTGCCCTTGTCTCCATGGCTATGGAGAGGAAGGTACACCTGAGCTTCCTCAGGAGCACCCCTCTTCCCACTGCTTCAGGCCCCTTCCCTGCCTTGAAGAGGTGGGTGTTGAAGGACTGCTGGCTGCTCCCAATCCTGTTCTGCTGTCTCCTATCTGGGGGCTTCTTGCCAGCCATCTTGGAGTGAACTCCTTCTTCACCCTAATCCCCTGATTATAGTACTCTCCCTCCTCAAATTTCCCTAGGGCCCTATGCCTGAATCCCTCTTTTGCCCATGTACATCATTATAGTACTATTAGTTGCTTCAATCTCACAGACTGTTCCTTCCAATGACAAAAATCACAACCATCTATGTTCTCTCCTCTGTAGATACTCTTATACATGACCTTCCATAAAGTCCCATTGGGGCAGGGTGGCTACCTAACATGCTAGAGGCCTTTTGGTTGCCTGACGTTGCCCAGATCCCAATGGACCTCAAAGACTATCAATCAGTGATCTGAAGATCTTGACATATGATAATCCATCCTGACTTCTTTTCTTATCCCACATCTCTCTGATGAGAGCCTTCACAACACTTCCTTGCATAAGTAATGTAATGAATCTTGTTCACATACTCTGTTTCCCTTTGGGTGACCATCAACTTTAATTCTTCAGAGGCCATGGCATTCTGTAATTTGTAGCCTACTACATCTCTTGAAGAATACAACTATATTCCCTTCCTGTCAGTTAATAATCTGACTGGAGAAATGTGGTCCACCTTGGAATATTATTTATGAAATCCTGTCCATACCCTTATCATATCCTCATTATAGATGCCCTTTATGCATGTGGGGATTATTCTCCTAAACATTTTGTTGAGATGGGAAAGAAGGTAAAGGAGAAGATGATTATAAATGTCTCCTTGCTCACCTTTTCAAATTTTTTTCCAAGCCTTTAACAATCTCCCCCTCTTACAGATGGCTAGGGAATCAATTCCTTACTGCCCTAAAAATTGTGCTTTCAGCACAAATCTCTTCTGTGCATGCTACTCTTCCCATCTTTGTTTTCTTTTCTACCATTTCTTATTTCCTCGTGCAGCACACTGGGAATTGTGATGTTAGAGTCCAAATGGGATGGTCCCTCTGTCAATGTCACACCCTGCCTTATGTATTATACTCATCTGTGGGCATGTCACAGATCACTGGATCATAGCATTTAGAGCTGGAAAGGACCCTAGAGATCATCTAATCCAACCCTTTCATTTTACAGAGCAAGAAACTGGGGCACAGAGAGAGAGAGAGAGAGAGAGAGAGAGAATAATTCTGCCTACACCATCTCTCCCAGTAGAATCATAAGTATATAAATGGAGGTCTGGAAGGGATCTTAGGAGCCAAGGAGTCCAACACCTTTATTTTATAGATAAGGAAACTGAGGCCCAAAGGGGTTAAGTGACTTTCCCAAGGTCACATAGTAGCAGAGATGTTATTTGAGCCCAGGTCTTCTGTCCCCAAACTCAGTCTGCCTTTCACTATACCATGCTATCTCTCAATATAATCTATGTTCCTTAAATTTTTTGTTTTGTTTTTGTATCCCCAGGACCTAGTGTAGTGACCTAGTAAACAAGTAGAAAAGATACGTGATAAATCAGCACAGAGAGCTCATAAATATAGGAATTCCTGCAACTCTTTATGATTTGGCAGGTAAGTCCTAGGGAACTGCCCAGAGCAAATGAATGTTCGGTGACTTGCTCCAGGACACAGAGCTTGTAAAGAGTCCAAGGTACAGATCTGAACTAAGATCTTCTTGACTCCAATTCCTATAGTTTGTCCACTAAGCAATGTGGATTATACATGGCACCTGTCCAATCAATACTTATTTAATTGGATATGATGGATTGATTATTATGACAACGATGATGATCATGATGTAAGTGATGATGGTGCTGGTGATGGGAGTGTAACGATGATATCAATAATGAGAATGACGGCGGTGATGATGGGATGCTGACATGGTGATGGCGATGCAGGTGATGACGATGGAAAGAATTGTGGTATTGATGTTGAGGATAATGGTGGTCATGGTGATGTGGATAGCAATAATGGGCATGGAGGTGATAATGGGGATGGTCATGATGTTGTCAATAACAAGAGTGATGTCAATGTTTCTTATGATGGCGGTGATAGCAATACATTTGTTATAATGATGACGACATTGGTGGTGGTGATCATTGTAGTGATAACAGCTATATTGATGATAGTGATAACTTCCTCTTCTCGGGCCAGATATGGGGACAAGGAACACATCTCTTGGTGGGCAGTTTTCCATAGGCTGATGAAATTGCCTGGGAGTGCAGTATTATAAATTTATGCCCAGTTGTCCGACATTGGGATAGGAGAGGGGCAGGTGTTAGGGCTTGCCTATAGTGAAGAAGTCAGCAATGGGTCAGTCAAAATAGAGTCCAAAGGAGAAAAAAAGCAAGGCACATAGCAGCTCTTGACTAGGAAAAACAAACTTCCCAAAGGGTCAGAAATGAAGGATTTGGTATAGGGTCATGGCTTTAGCTACCTTGTTCCATTGGTCTGATGCTTCTTCTATAATGCTGATGATTGGCTCTTCATTCTCTAGGTCCAGAAGTCCAAGACGAGACTGGAGAACTTAAATGAACCTTGACTAATCCCTGCAATTAACACATCCTTCCTGGCTATGGGAAAACACATTAATGCCCTTTTGATGTTGCTGTGAATTGGTCTAGCCATTCTGGAAAGCAATTTGGCATTATACCCCACAAGTTTCTAAGGCATTCCTTTAACCTAGAGAAACCAACATTAGGTCTATACTCCAAAGGGAACAATATGTACAAAAATATTTGTAGTGGCTCTTTTTCTGGTGACAAAGAACTGGAAACTAAGGGGATGCCCATCAATTGGGGGAAAGCTAAACAAATTATGTTATATGAATGTTATGGAATGCTATTGTATTATAAGAAATGATGCAGTAGAACCTGGGAAGACATGTGTGATTGATGTAAAGTGAAGTGAGTAGACCCAGGAGAACAATTTATGTAATAACAACTCCATAACACCTTGAAAGACTTAAAAACTCTTATCAACTGGGCAATGACTAACCATGATTCCAGGGGACTGATGATGAAGCAGGCTACCCACACCCTGATAGAGAGGTCATGATTGAAGCACAGGTTTTTGGACATGGCCAATGTAGGACTTTGTTTTGCTTGATTATGTGTATTTGCTCCAAAGGTTTTGTTTTTCTTTTTTCTTTTTTTTTTTTTAAGTGAGGCAATTGGGGTTAAGTGACTTGCCCAGGGTCACACAGCTAGTAAGTGTTAAGTGTCTGAGGCTGGATTTGAACTCAGGTATTCCTGACTCCAGGGCCGGTGCTCTATCCACTGCGCCACCTAGCTGCCCCTTTTTCTTTATTTTTTAATAAAGGGAGGGTAGGAGGGAGAGAGGTGATTTTTTTGGAGGCAATCAGGGTTAAGTGACTTGCCCAGGGTCACACAGCTAGTGAGGTGTCTAAGGCCAAATTTGAAGTCAGGTCCTTCTGCTGCCAGGGCTAGTGCTCTATCCACTGAGCCACCTAGCTGTTCCTGTGAATTTTCTTTAATTAAGAAAAAATCTTGTTTACAAAATTAATACATCCTCCTGCTTGGAGGTAGGATGAGGAGGGTAGGCTGGCTCTTCCTAGAACAGATGTTCTTACAATCTTTTCCCCTATGGTTAAGCCTTTTATTTGTGGGGATTGATGTCTAATCTGGTATCTCCCCCCTTCCCCCATACACACACTCACACACACTTTTCACTAGGGAATGATGGCAATCAGGGTAAAAGTTCATAGGATTAAAAAGATCCTAGAATTTAGAATTGAAAATTACTTTAGAGCTCATGTAGTCCAACCTCCTTATTTTATGTGAGGAAACCAAGGCCTAGAAAGGTTAAGTGACTTGCTCAGTGTCACATAGCTAGCTGGATCAAAAGAAGTGTGAAATAGGTACCTGCCCTCTTCCTCTTTGGGGACATAGAGGGAGCCAGAAGGAGCTGTTTCTTGGCATCCAGTTCTCTCAATTGTCTAGAGCAGAAGTGATGCTGGCTGGTTTTGGCAGCACAGGATCATGCATTTCTTTCCCCACCCCCCACCCCCACCGTTTGGCTGATGAGACACCACCTAGAACATCTGCTTTCTCCCACAGACCCTGTGGAATTACCCTTCAAGCTTTATTTCCTCCCCTCCACCAACCGTGGCCAGGAAAGAGGGAAGGAGGTAGAATTCTTTAATGGTCCAATCCAGCTGGAACTCATCTGGGAACATGGGGTGAGGATTATTGGGTCTGGAAAAAAGCACCATTATTGAGTGTATTCAGAGGAGGTGGTAAGGATCAGAGGTGTGATTTGGACCTAGGTTCTCTGACTCATAGACTCAGTCTTCCTTCTATTACCCTACAATGTGGCTTCCTCTGTCCTAGGTACTAGAGCTAAAGGGATGATGGGATCATAAATGTAGCTAGATGGGACCTTATTGGTCATCTGGCACAACCTTTTCATTTTACAGAGTAGGAAACTGAGGCCCAAAGAGGTTAATTGACTTATCCAAAGTCACCCAAGTATTAAGTAGCAAAGTGAAGATCTGCACCCAGAGCTCTGGAGTCCAAAGCCCAGTGTTCTTTGCATTGTATCTGATGACTTCCTATTGGATTTACCCTGAAGGTAGGTAGGGAAGGAAAGATGGAATGAGAATCTCTCCCTGTAGTTTTTTTATCTGGGCCAGAGCTATGAGATGGGGCAGAGAAGGATTGGGTCAATTCCATTCTCTTTCCCTCCATCCATCCCCCTTTTACCTGTCCTTGGAGAGAGTCTGGGCTCTGATGTTTATCCAATAGAAACCTCTTAATCTTGGGGGTCCTGTGGGGTCCTGAGACCTCTGGCTCAATCTTGAGAACTCTGGCTGTGGCACAAGTCTGGTGACATGGCACACACAAGCTGTGAAAATCTTCCCTGGGAGGACCCGGGGATGGCGACCCATCCAGACAAACATCCCACATGCACCCTCCTCCTTAGCAGTACAGTCCCCTCCCCCCAATACATGTGAATATTACACTTTATTTTAACTCTAGCATCTGCTGATTCTTCCCCATTCCAGCACAGCTCAGCCCCAGCCCTTCCATCACCCAGTCACTCCAAAGGAGCCACACAGTTCCACTTCCTGGGCCCCAGGGGCTTCAGTAGCAGGATGAGGTGGCAGGATTTATTTAGACCGGTGTGTGGATAAAAATACACAAGTTGCCTGGTTGTGAGTAATGGGAAAAGGGCTGGGAGGGGTTTTTTATCACTGGGAGTGGGGGTGGAGTTTGCTTATTTTTTAGTGTTTTTTTATGTTTGGATTTCCCCCTCCCCCCACAGCCCCCATTTTGAAACAAAGTCCTTGGTGACAGAATCATAGACTGGATGAGTCACAACTGGAGGGGACTTTGGAGATCGCCTAGTCCAACCTCTTCATTTTACACCAGAGGCAAAGGAAGACCAGAGAAGGAAAGTGATTTGCCCAGAGTCACACAGGGCATTAGTGCCAGATCTGTGAAGAGAGCTCAGGTCCTCTGACTCAATGTCAGCATTCTTCCCACCACCATGCCCTTTACGTTAAGCAAAAAGCTGCCTGGAGGCTGATCCATTATTTGGGAAGAGCTCCTTTGGGATTAGGAGACAGATTGAAAGTCGGTGGGAGGTGCCAATATAAAATAAACTAGATTTGAAATCAGAGGGCCAGTTCAGCCATTTACAACCCAGGTGACCTTGAACAAGTCTCTGAGCCTCAGTCTTCTCATGGCCTCTAAAATCCTTCCACTTCTATAATGCGATGAATTAAAGTGCACGAAGTTAGAAAGCCTATAACTGTAGCAGTGCAATAGACATGAACGTCCCTCAGAAAGTGCTCCTCCTTTTACCCCAGGAAGCAAAAGGGTCTTTGCCCCAGGAGATAACGGAGGCACTCTGCCTTAGGGGCCTTTTCTTTGGAGAAAGGAGTAGTAGGAGCCTGAGCCAATCACTGTATCAGCCAAGGAATCTGGTGTCATGGGAAGATCCCAGTAGAACGTAAGATCCTTGAGGGCAGGAATTATCTCCATTTTATTTTTATATTCTGCATCTAGCACAATGCCTGTCACATAGTAGTAGGTGATTAATAAGTGCTTGTTTATTGATTGGGACAAGCTTGGTCTCCAAGTTGGAAGCCAATTCAAAGGCCATCCAATCCAACTCCCTTTCCAACCCTGATAAATGGTTCTTTAGCCTCTATTTAGAGGGTCATAGATTTAGAATTTCTTTTTTTGTTGTTGTTTTTTTTTTGTTTTACATATAAGGTATTTTATTTTTTCCGTTACATGTAAAGATAGTTCTCAACTTTTGTTTATACAAGCTTTACAATTTCAGATTTTTCTCCCTCCCTCCCCTCCCTCCCCCCTCCCCTAGATAGCAGGTAATCTGATATAGGTTATAATAGATTTAGAATTTCAAAGGAACTTAGAGGCCATTTGAATCCCCCTTTCTCATTTTACAGATGAGGAAATTGAGGCACAGGAAGGTTAAGTGATATGCCCATGGACACATAGATAATAAATTTCTGAAGCAAGGTTTGCATCCAGGTTTTCCTGATTCCAAGTCCAATTGCCTGTTCACGATGCCACTCCTTCAGTGGCAAGAAATTTACTAAGTCATGAGGTAACCCATTCCAAATAACTCTAATTGAATACTCACTTCTTTATAGTGAAATAAAGTGGGCCTCCTTGATTCTTCTCCTCCTTGGTCACTGGTCCTAGAGTCCTCTGCTCTGGAGCCTATGAGTCTAATAGCTCTTACACCAGCTCTCTGGTCCCCCTCTAAGTTGCATCTTCTATAGATGAGCTATCCTCAGGTTCTTTCAATTAATCTTTGTGCCACCGGGCCTCCAATCTCTTCACAGGCTCAGTCATGCCCCTCTAGATTCTAGCCTGTCAGTGTCCTTCCTAAAATACGGTGATCAGCCACGAATGGCATATTCTAAATGTCTGACTAGTGCCCAGTCTAGTAAAAATATCACCTCCCTCAGTCTAGTAAAAATATCACTTCCCTCGATCTGGAGACAGTCCATCTATCCCTTTCATTTTATAGCCAAGAAAATAGTCCCAGAGAAATTAAGTCCAGAATCACATAGTCAGTGGCAAAGCCAAGCAAGACAAGAAACCCAAGTCCTCAATTGGGTGTTCTGTCATCTTTCACCTTGACACCCACACCACAGATGAGAAGGCCAGGCATTTGTTATACATAGAGCTGTGATGTTTGAAATTAAACGTGTGGTTGCCAGGATTTGAAGGTGGCCTTAAGTTAGTTAACGTCCTTTGGTTAGTTAGGAGTTCCTCTGTGTGTGTGTGGGGTGGGGGGGTCTGAGTCCCCAAACCCCATTATTTTCTCACAGAGCCCAGCTACCACTTGTCAGGCAGCACCCCCTTCCTCTCCTGGTTGGATTCCTTGCCTTTCTCATGCTTTGTCTGTGACGTCCCTTCTTTCTCTATAGCTCCAGACACCTATCAAACTGGGAGATAGAGCTGACCCTTCCCAGGACCCCTTCCTGTTAAAGTACTTCCAGAAAAGAACAAACCCTGTGGCTATAGGTGTGGGGGATATGGTGGTATGTTGAAGAGGGCATTTCAGATAAGTAACACAGCTTTCCGTGATAGGAGGAGTCCCCAGGGAAAGCTAAAATAGGGCTCTATGGGGAGGGTTATAGAGAAGGAGTAAAGGACTAGGAGAAATAAGAAAGTTGTGTTTGGATGCTTGTGTGTGTCATGGATCAAAGTCCTATGGAAGAGATGGGAAATCCAAGGAAGAGAGCAGGGCAAGTTGCTTCCCATAGAGCCCATGGACCTTGCCATTGGCCAAGCATCTTAAAGAAAACCACCCTGTAGCTGCATCCTTTTGTGGCACAGTGAGGACTTAATCATTTTCTATTCCATTCCATAGGGTTTGCCCGTAGGGACTGAACAATGAATGGGATGAGGGGTTTCAAGCCTAGCTCCAAGCCAGTCCTGACTCAGGAAGCTGTAGAGTACTAACCTCGAGCTCAGTGTCCTCTGCAAAAGCACCCAGATAATTATCCCCCGGCCCCCAGTCTACTTAAATTAAGGAGCCACTCAAGTGTTAATATATTGCATCATCATGTCATATATGATGACACCAGGTTCCTTTACCTGGGGTTAGGAAAGTTCAGAGGAGTAGTTAAGGAAGGCCTCAGGGAAGAGGTGACCCTCAAGTTGGACCTTGGGGGATGGTAGAATTTAGATCCTTTAAATGACATATTTGACCTTGGGGATAGTTAGAGGAATAGGTAGAAAAGAGGTAGAGGGAATTTTAAGCCCAAGAAGCTGTAGAGAGAGGGGTGAGCATGGGGTATGAAAGGGGCAGTGGAGAGACATCTCTGATTGTAGCAGAGTCATATATTTGAGAGTACAAGGGCAGAAAAATGTCTGACTCTAGGCAGTAATTTACATAATAGCTCATAAGGTAGCCGGGCCCTTAACTAGCAATTTCCCATTGATTGATTGATTGATTGATTGGAGAGGCAACATGGCATAGTGGATAGATATGGTACTGGACTTGGCGTCTGCCTCTGACACTGACTAGCTGTATGACCTCCAATAAGTCACACTCAGCCTCCCTGAGTTTTAGTTTACTAATCCATAAAATGAGGGGGCTGGGCTAAATGACCTCTACAATCCCTTCTAGTCCTAAATCATTTGTCCTATGACAGTATGATTGATTCCTCATGTTCCCAGAGCAAAAGTACAATTCAAAGAACCAAGGGGAATTGGCTGAAAGAATGAGAGAGTCTCCACACAGGTAAAATAGAAGCCTACATGATAGGAAGTAAGGGGTGACCCAAAGGCTCTCCCTGATCAGAGATATCTTTCCCCCTAGTCTGCCACAGTGCCTGTCATTTCCCAATTAGAGCTTCCTTCTATTGGGTTCATCATTGCCCTTCTAGACTCCTCTCTTATAATTGAAACCTCCCAGAACAAAAGTATTCTGTGTCTCATACTTCAGTGGAAATGAGATTGACACTTCCTTGATGAGGATAATAAGATGCTTGTGGGTGGATAAGGGGTGCAGGAGATATAAAAGAGCAGAGATACTAGAGAAACTTTATGGGCCTTATAAATTTGGAAAGGGTCAGCCCTTGAATCAACTTATATGGTTGAGAGCATTGCTGAAGTGCTTTGAGATCAGCAGCTGGGAGAAGTCATCAGAGGTCATTATCTCATTAACCAGAAGGTGTCACTTGCCTTTATTCACCGGGTATGGAGCAGCCACAAGCTATGCCCTTAGCTGGAGGACCTAACCCAGACAAAAATGAGAATCTTCTCTCTTCTCCCCACCTCCTCTCCTCTCCTCTCCTCTCCTCTCCTCTCCTCTCCTCTCCTCTCCTCTCCTCTCCTCTCCTCTCCTCTCCTCTCCTCTCCTCTCCTCTCCTCTCCTCTCCTCTCCTCTCCTCTCCTCTCCTCTCCTCTCCTCTCCTCTCCTCTCCTCTCCTCTCCTCTCCTCTCCTTTCCTTTCCAAGCTTCTCCACTCCAGTGACTCGGCAGGCAAGTGATTCCCCAGTGAATCAGGCTGGCTCAGCAGAGAGAGGCCTGACCCCCAGTTTGGGGGCTGCTCACCTGAGCTGTGGTTCCACTCCACATTTCAGGTGACCTACTTAGAAACTACTGATTTGACATCTTCCATTTTTTCACGTTGCTCAGAATTGAGGGGCCTATGAATCACTGACTCATGGACTCCCAAAGCTGAAAGAAGCCTCAGAGGTCACTCCACCCATCACACACCCCCTTTCCACTCCAGGTACAAAAATTATCTCTGTAGCCCCTCCCTGACCAGGGCTGGAGGTGGGGTATTATACAGCATCTACTTGGACACTTCCAGTGGTGAGGAAGTCACTAGCTCATGAGACAACCCATTTTTAGATAGCTCTAATAGCAAGTCTTCCCTTCTATTGAGCCAAAATTTCCCTTCCTGTAATTTCCACTCACTAGTCCTACCCTCTATCCTCTGGAGTCACAAAGAAGACGTGTAATTCCTCTTCCTCATGACTTTGCTTCAGATATTTTAAGACTGTATTTGTGTCTTCCCTAAGCTTTCTCCAGACTAACTCTCCACCCCCTCCCCCAGTGTCTTTAGATCTGTCCTGAGATGTGGTTAAAGATAGGATAGAGAAGTGAAATGAGCACCAGACCTACACTCAGAAGGCAAATTGGGATCATAGATTTTACATATGAGGAAACTGAGGAAGAGAGTGGTAAAGTGATTTACCCAGAATCATAGTGCTAATAAGCATCCAAGGTAGGACATTTGGACCTGGATCTTCTTGTCTCCCAATCCAGCACCCTGTCTATAACATGCTCTGCCTCTCCCATTGATCTATGTTTCATTTGTGTACATTTTTCTTTTGTTTGTTTCTGCCAATAGCATAGAAAAGCCAGGAGGGTAGGGGTTGCTTTGTTTTTGTCTTTTGTGTCTCTCACACCTAGAACAGCAACTGGCACTTAACAAGCATTCGTCACTTAACAAGTTCCTGTTGACTAAGTGAATGAATGAATGAATAAATGAATGAATGAATGAATGAATGCCCCAAGTTTCTAGTCCCAGCTTAAATATTTACTAGCTTTGTCCAAAGCAATATTACACAAGTGACTTAATTTTGCCAAGTCTGTTTCTTTAACTCTAGCACTATTAACCCAGTCCTAAATGTGACAATGTATAGGAAGATGCTTTGAAAAGGCACCACAGGAACATAAGTGGTTAATACAAATAATATTGTTATTGTGTTCTTCAGACCCTTTACCATCCTGACTTTCCTCCTCTGGACAAGCTCAAGCTTATTGATGTCTCCCTTGTCTTGTAGTTTCTGCAGAACTGGACCAGACACTGTATGAGTGGTCTGTCCAGAACAGAGGCTGGTAGGATGAGGTTAGCTCATTCTATCTAGACATCCTATTTCTATGAACATAACTAGAATCATTTTAGTTTTCACAATTTCTAAGCCACGGTGTTGGCTTTTATTGAATAAACTAATCTCTCCACATTTTTTCCCATAAGAACTGCATTAAGTTCCATCCTGTATTTAGTGGAATTTTTTGAAAACTGAAAATGCAGGTGTTTACATTTATCCTGCTAAATTTTGTCTTGGTATAGTGTTCCGTATTGTCCAGATGTTTTTTAAATCGTGATTCTACCATTGAATATTTTAATTGTCCCTCCCAGTTTTGTGTTATCTGCAAATTTAATACAGATGTTCTCTATGCCTTCATCCAAATAATTCATAAAAATGTTGAACAAGACAGAATGCTATGCTAGATATCTCCTTCCAGGTTGCCATCAACCAGCACTAAATTCCCCTAATGGCACAACCTTCCAGACTATATTTCTCCATCTTGTCCAAAAAGACATTATGAAGCATTATAAGGCATTATGTCAAATTCCTAGCTGATAACAAAATACATCTTGTCTACAGCATATCCTTGCAACAAACCTGCTAATCAGTCAGTCGGGGAGCATTTTAAGCCTTTCTTTGTGCCAGGAACTGTGCTAAACATTGAGGATAGAAAGACAGAAACCTCCCTTACTTCAAGGGGCTTGCTCTCTGATTGGGAAACATTGCAAGTGCAAATGACTATGTACATACAAGATGTATACAGGATAAATTGGAGGTAATCTCAGACAGAAGGCACAAGGGGGAAAAGAAGACCGGAAAAGTCTTCTTGAAGACAAACAGGCATTCTGCATTTCATTTTATGTCTGGATGCTTTTACTTATGTTTGCCTTTTCAATTTGAATTTTCTTTCCCTTGTTGAGAAGCACAACTGTCAACTAGCAATAGAGTAGATCTGCTTTCTCTGCCCAAGATCACAAAGCTGGCAAACCCTCCTTGGGTTCAAATTCCTGTCCTTTGACTCCAATTCCAGAGCTTTCACCACTGCCCTACTCAGAGCAGGATTGCTGCTGACAATTAGGATGGACTCTGTTATCTGTCTGAGGGCAGAAGCAAGTCCAGGCTGGCTCCGTCACTTTCAGCATTTGTCCCTGAATTCACAGCTCCTTCTTCTCTCCACATCTCTCTTCTCCCTACCCCAACCCTTGGGAATCCCATTCCAACCTGGGAATGAAAACCTCTCTAGGTCCATGGGGATGTCTGCATGGTTCAGGGTATCCTGAGAATGTCCAAGGATTGAGATCCAGATCCCTAATGCACTCTCTGCTTGCAGAGGACTTTGCAAATGAAACTCACCTCCCCCACATCCCCACCTCCAACTGTCAGCTGGGGAAGTCCTTTGTATAGTAATCACGTCTCTGACACAGTCGGTGGGACATGTGCTCTGAATTGCCTCCAGCAGCAGGGGTGGCCCTCAGTACCCCAATTATGACTGATGACACATATTTACTTGTAAGATGGCTCTATTGAACCTATGGCCAGAGAACAATTGTCACTCTTGTCACCAGAGTAAGGGGTTACTTGTGGCCAGGGTTAGGGACTTTGGCTGGTTTTAGGCACCAAGGCTGACTGAAGCTTAGATTAGAAATCATAGGATCTCAAAGGAAAGGACCTCAGAGGCTATCTAGTTTAATTCCCCCATTTTAAAGATGAATCAACAATGATCAGGAAACCAAAGCCCAAGCAAGGCAATGAAATGACTTGTCCAAGGTCACATAGAGAGTAAGCTTCAGAGGTTAGTTTGCAGCCAGAATTAGGAATTAATTTGTGACTGGGATTAGAGGTCAGTCTGATGTCTAGATAAGGAGACAACCTTTGTCTAGGAGGAGGTCAGTCAAAAGCCATGATTCAACCCCTAGGTGGCAGAATACTGGACTTGGAGCTTGGAGTCTGGAAGATGGTGAATTCAAATCCTACCTTAATTTCTTCATCTGCAAAATGAAGGTCTCTAAGGTCCCTTCCAGCTCTAAATCCATGGTCCTATGATGAAATTTCAAGCAGTGCAAAGCTGATTGTTCCACATGGCAACCAGTCAGTACCATGACCTGGGTATCATTAACCCTCTTCTCTAACTAATAAGTTAATAAAGAAAGGTTAATTGGCTTTATTCAATATCCACAGACTGGGAAAGGTAAATTCTATTTTAAGGCTTAGCCTCAGCTTGATTTCCTCTTTAGTCTGTTATACCCTACTTGCCCTAACTCCCCACTTTAAGACAGATGATCTTCTACTCAGAAGGTCCCCAGGGTGCTTCTCACTGTAAGAAGTTTTCCTGTATCCTTCCGGGGCAGAGCATTCCTATTCCAAACCCAGATGAATCAGAACTCTCTCTTTCTGCAACCTGATTGGGAATTGGTCTTCATTGAACCCCCGACCTGTGCACAGCTGAGGGGGAAATGACAACAATGATGATGATGACAAATAATAACTAACATGTACATAGTGCCTACTATGTGCCAGATATCATGCTAAGCACTTTACAAATATTATCTCACTTCTTTCTCACAACCCTGCAAGATAGGTACTATTATCCCCATTTGACAATCAAGGAAACTGAGGCATAAAGAAGTTAAGTGATTTGGTCAGGGTTATACAGATAGTAAGTATCTGAGACTGGGACTGGACTTGGGACTTTCTGATTCCTGGCCCAGCATGACACCAAACTGCCTAAGAAGAAGAGGTATAATCTCTGGGTTCAGGTGTCACCCATAATTCTGCATTCTCTCTCACTCCCCATATCCAGTCTGTTGCACATTCCATTATTTTTATCTTAGCAACAAACTTCATATCTACTTCCTTCGTTCCTCTGACACCGTCACCATCCTGATGCAGTCCCTTATTGCCTCATACCTCGATTATTGCAATAGGCACTGTTCTGGTGGATCTCACTGCCTCAACTCTATACTTTAGTCTTTCTCTATTTAGCTTAGTCAAGTTCATCTTCCTAAAGCACAGGTCTGACCATGTTATATACCCCACCCTCCTAATTTAGTAAACTCCAGTGGCTCCCTATTACCTCTGGAATCAAATATAAAACCCTGTTTGGTTCTTAAAGTCATTCCTTCCCACCTTTCCAGTCTTCTTGCACCTTACTTCTCCTTGCTGTTCATTACCCATGATCCTCCAGCTCTCAGTCCCGTACATTTTCACTGGTTGGAACTCTCTCCCTCCTCATCCTCACCTTCTTACTTCTCTGGCTTCCTTCATATTTCTGCTAAAGTTTCACCTTCTGCAGGAAGCCTTTCTCCTTCCTCCTTTATCTTGCTTCCCACCTGTGATTATCTTAATTTATTGCTATAAGCTTCTTGTTTGTACATAATTGTTTACATGTTGTCTCTTCCATTAGACTGTGAACTCATTGAGGGCAGGGATGAGGTTTTGGTCTTTCTTTCTCTTCCCAGCATCTAGCATAATGCCTGCTTATTGACTTGACTGGACCTGATTTAAGAAGACAATTTTTCAGGACCTTATCCAAGGTCACACAGGTAGTAAAGCTTAGGGCTACACTTATACCTCCCTCTTCTGGGGCCAGGTGATAAGGAATCAATCAACCAGGGTCTACTAAGCACTCACTATATGTCAGGCACTGTGCTAAGCACAGACAAAGACAAAAACCGGGTGCTTGCCTTCAAGGAGCTAATATTCTAATGGAGGAGACAACATACAGTGTAGATGAAAAGTAACCTTATGGGGAAGGCTCTAGCCCCCTATGCAATGTAGAATTTGAGTTGAGAAGGAATACAGGCAAGCCAGGAGGTAGAGGTGAGAGGGGGGGCACTCCTGGAAGGAGGAACAGACAATTCAAAGGTCCTGAGACAGGAAATGAATGTCATGTTCCAGGGGCCAGAATTGCTGGATCCTAGAGAGCACAGAGGAAGTGTAAAGCTGGAAAGGTAGGACAGGGCCAGATTGTGGAGAACTTCAAACCCCAAAGGACTTTCTATTTGATCCTGGGACATAATAGGGAACCACTGAAGCTTAGTGAGTAGGGAGATGATATGGTCAGACCCTAGGCTTAAAGACCGAGGATAAAGACCCTTTTAGTCCCCTCCTCTATGTCAGGTCAATATCTTTCAAGGCTAGGTGCCCCCAGCTGGATGCATGGAAAAATCAGCCATATGCAGCAGTAGCCCAGCTAGGAAAGAGTAGTTTCTCTGGAAGAAGGATATCCATTTCCTTAAAGGAATTGGAGCATGGTGGGGGGTGCAATATGGTGCTCCCCCCACCTCTTTGTTGATTCTCTTACCCAGGGAGCTCTGCACTTTCCAAACCAGACAGCTCTTCCAGGTCACCCCCGGGGCTAATGAAGAATTCTCTTTAAGTTAAAAAACAATTAAGCAGCAAATAGCTTCTCTATTAGTTATTTATCTTGATGTGAATTTTAATAGTGGAGGAGACAGGCATTGGAATTAACTTGGCCAAGGAGAATGTTGCAGAAGTGCCACAGGGTCTGAAGAAACTGAAGCAGTTTCCCCAAGGAGAAGCAACCTCTAAGTAGATTCCCTGATCCATGCCTGGGTATGAGAGGTTAATAGGACCCTTTGGCAGGTGTGGCTGAGGCATAACTAGGCAGGTGACTTACCTGGCCAAGGTCACACAGGTCAGAGATCTCTGGGACACCAGGACTAAGATGAATTGGCTAGAACCAATGTCTGTTGATGCCCAGTTCATGGCTCCTTCCTTTAAGCCAACCTCAGTCGTTCTAGTGAGTTTTTAATGCTAACATTCAGCCCTAACTCTTCCTGCCAGCCTCAGTTATCCAAGTCATAGTATTATTGAGCTCAAAGGGACCCAGAGACCATCTTGTCCAACCCTTTATGTTTTACAGACAAAGGAACTGAGACCCAGAGGAGTGACACCAACTGGCATCACATAGTGAATAGAAGATGTCAATTTGAACCCAGATCATGGGATTATGTATTTAGACCAGGAAGAGCTCTCAAAGAATATTTCAAATTTCAACCTCATCCTTTTACAGAAGGTGAAAACATAGAGGTTAAGCGACTTGCTCAAGGTCATATGAATAGTGAAAAAAGAAGGATTTGAACTCAGGTCTTCTAACACCAGAGCTCTGTCTTTTATACCACACTACCAAGTAAGTGCTGGCTTTGGAGAACTGGAATACATAAAGGGAATACATAAAATTCATTTGACTTTCTAATCCTTCCTCCACAACCCTCCCACTTCAGGCCAAAATAGGTCAAGTACTTAGAGACTAGGGCCCTATTCTTCCCTCTGAGGAATGGACTCTCTTCAATCCTCAGCACATACTGATATTTCATCCATCAGGTCTCTGTTACATAACAGGGTCTTTCAAGGATGCATCCCTGCAGCCTCCCCCTAAAAACAACCAAGTCCAGGAACTAATTTTCTATAGTCAGTCAACAAACATTTATTAAGCACCTACAACAAGAAGGTATATCTCCAACCCCTCCCCCTTCATTGCACTCACTAGCCCTTGCCTAGGCTGTCCTGGACAACTTACTTGGGCAACATCTAATAATAACAATGACAATGATGAGATGATGAAAATAATAATAACAATGTGTGTTTGCATAGTTCTTTAAAGTTTGCAAAGCACTTTACAATTATTATCTCATTTTATCCTTATAAGTAATGTAGTGACTATGATTGTCCCCATTTTACAGATGAAAAAATTGAGTCAGACAGAAGTTAAATGACTTGCCCAAGGTCATACAACTGGTAGGTATCTAAGACTCTTAATTCAGATCCTTCTGGCTGCAGGTCTAGTGCTCTGTCCATTGTGCCAGCTACCTGCCTGTCCAAGTGCTCCAGACATTCTTTTTGTGTCTCTGAGTCACCACCTAACCTTTTACTTCTAAGGAGAGGAACAGGAATTCAGAGATTCAGGGACTCTACCAGGATATAGAGTAAATAAGAAAAACTTTCAGTTATCTCAGTTATGTGCCATCAGACCAGAGATTTCTCCCCTCCCTCCCCCTCCTCTCTCCTCTCCACCCAAGGGTGTATTGCCTTCATCAGACTGGGGGCTCTCTGAAGACAAAGTCAATGTCCCTTCCTTCTGCCTAAAACACCCATCACTCACCTGCAGGGATCAAGACAGGGACAGCCTATAGTGGGGATTAACAAATATTGCTGACTCTGGGATAGATGAGCGATTGGAGAGACTGTCCAGCAGTAATGGGGGTGGGGGTTTAAAGTTGTTTTCTCTTGTCTTTAGCTTCCAGACTGCAATAGCTGCAGGTTGTTCATTGCCACCCACACCACCCACTTTGCTGACCCTGTCAAAGGAATTTGTGTGTGATAGCAAACGAGAAAAAATGGGAGATAAAGCTGAGCAGGAAATGGACTGAAAGCTGGCCCCTGGGTGGGAGCCCTCTGTCGCCCCTTTTATCCTGAGCAGCTGGGCTGGCTCCAGGAGGCCAGAACACAGGGCCATGTGTCCAGGGGCTCAGACTCTTGCCTCTCTCGTCCACCAGGAAGGGTTGACAGGGCCACATTCCTTCTGGGCTTCCTATAGGGCACAAGAACCTCCCTTGTCCTTCCCACCACCTCCCCTCAGCTTTTCCCCACCCCTATACAGCTAGACAAGCAATACAACAGAAGGGTCCCTAGAGTATTACAAATGTCAGAACTTGTAGAAGAAGCTAGCCTTGCTTCCCCCAGGGCCTCTCCAGGACCACATCAGTCTGCTTTGCCAGTGCTGATGCTTTATCTGGGGCACAGGCATGCAGTAGACCCTTTCCTACCCCTAAGAACAGCAAATCTATTCATCAATATTGCAAACTGAGTTATTTGCTTGTAGTAACTGAACCGGGTGCTGAAGCAGGGATGTTCCTATATCATAGATCTTCGTAGCTAGAGCTGGAAGGGACACTGGGGAACATAGACAGCTAAATGGCTAAGAGGCTAGAATACTGGACTTGGAATCAGGAAGACCTGATTTCAAATCCAACTTTAGACACTTACTAGCTGTGTGACCCTGGGCAAGTCTATTTATCTCCCTCATCCTCAGTTTCTTCAGCAGTAAAAGGGAAATTATACCCACTTCATTGGGTTGTCAGATGTCCCTTCCACTTCTAGGTCCTATAAACTATGACATCCTCGGACAACAGAGGAAGACAATAATTCAAAGAGTCTTATTGAGTAGAGTCTCTGTTGTCACTATTACCTGCATGACTTTGGACAAGTCCCTTCACTTCTCTCGATCTTTGATGTTTCCTTGTCTTTAAAATGGCAAGTTTGGCCAAAATCATAAGATCTAGCCTTTATGTAGCACTTCAATGTTTGTGAAGTACTCTAGGAGACAAAAGGAATAAGCATTTATCTAGCACCTACTATGTGATAAGTGGCCTATCATACACTATTTCAGTTGACCCTTACAACAACACTTTGAGGCAAGTGCTATTATCACCCCCATTTACATTTGAGGAAACCAAAGCAGACAGAGGTGAAAAGACTTGCCCTGAGTCACACAGCTAGAAAGTGTCTAGGGTTGAATTTGAACTCAGGCCATCATGACTCTGAGTCCAACATTCTATCCTCTAAACCAGTTAGCTCTCTATCTTGTCCAATGTCCCTTCAAACTCTAGGTCCTGTGATATTGACCCAACCCTCACTCTTAGTCATATATTAGCAGGGGACAGTGTAGACATATGTAAAGAACTTGCCAAAAGACTGAAGTAACTGTTGCATATGAATGGGATTAAGTATTATTGAACCATGAGAAATGACAAATGTGAAAAATTCAGATAAAGTTAGGGGGTAGTGTAGTATTTTGTAGTTTGGTTTTGTTTGAGGAGGGGAGATTGGGGGAGGCAAGCAGGGTAAGTGACTTGACCAGAGTCACACAGCTAGTACATGTCTGAAGCCAAATCTAAATTCAGGTCTTCCTGACTCCAGGGCTGGTGCTCTATCCACTGACAGTATAGGATTTTGGAAATAATGCAGGAATGGAAGTTAGAAGACTAGATTCAAGTTCCAACACTGTCATTTGCTACCTGTGTGATGTTTGGGCAGTTGCTTAATCCATCTATGTCTTTTTTCTAATTTCTAGGAAGGCAGTTAGGTGGCATAGTGGATAGAACTCTGGATCTGGACTTGGGAAGACAAGTTCAAATCTAGCCTCAGTTATCTAACTAGACAGAAGTTATTCATGAATGGGGGAGGGGGAAGCAATTTATTAGCTGTGTGACCTTGGTAAGTCACATAGCCTCTCTCTGCCTCAGTTTCCTAATCTGTTAAATGAAGATAATTAGCACCTACCTCCCAAGATTGCTATGAGGATCAAATGAGATAGATAATATTTGTAAAGTGCTTCACAAACCTTAAAGTGATATATAAATGTTGGTTATTATTATTACCTGTAAAAGATTAGATTGAACTAGATACCCTCTATGATCCCTTCAAGCTGGATCTCTTCCATCAACAATCTCGTGACCTTGGAAGGCATCCAGCCTAACCTCTCACACCATGGAAGAAGCAAGGGTAAACAGGAGGCAGCTCAAATTAGAAGTCAAGTGCAAGCATTTTACACCTTGGAAACTAGCGAACAGAAATCAGGACCCAACTTACTGTTCTGTTGGTTGTCTAGGCTTGAGTGATGGGAAAAATGTTAATAAGTCAAATTAAATTTTAAAGTGTGTTTTTCTTTAGGAGAGCCAATTGTTAAATATTTACCAGCATCCTATTGTCAGGGACCAACCCACCTTCTCCAGTTCCAAGGCTCTGCCATGACCTCCTCTTTTCTGGAAATCCCCAAATCCAATTTTCCCTGCTCACTGTTCCTGTCTAGGCTGAATTTTCCAGCTATCCTCACATTCACTTTTCAGGAAGTATGGGCTGGCTCAAGGAGGCCTAACCCATTATTGGTCAGCTGGAATCATCACGGGCAGAAAGCAGTCCACTTTGTATTCCTTTCCTGTTTTACCTGTCACTAGGATCTTTGTACTTTTAAAGGAGACTGTTAAAGACCAGAAAATCTTCAAGACCCAAAGGAAAAACAAGAGCTAATATTTGTACAGAGCTTTGAAGTTTGCAAAGTGCTCCTAATACATTATCTCCTTTGAGTCTGACAACAACCCTTATGCTAGCCCCATTTTACAGATAAGGAAACCCAGACTTTGAGAGAGGTAAGGTGACTTGTCTGTCCTTTAGGTGTCAGAGGATTTGAAACCAAATGTCTCCTGACTCCAAGTCCACTGCTTTTCTAATTATGCTCATTCTCTCCCCTCCCTTCCTCTCTCCCTCTCCCTCTCTCTTCTCTTCTCTCTCTCTCTCTACACACACTCAAATATACAAACACATATTACATATATATATATATATATATAATGTGTGTACATACACATACAACATCGATAATGTTAGTTGACAAGTTCTGAAAAAGTCTTGTGTCTCAAACTATTTTCCTCAATAAGCTGTCCTAATGTCTGGGAGTATCCAGAGGCTACCTACTCTAGGAATAGGCTAGGGTAGCAGGCTTCAAACCTTCAACCCAAAATAGAATAAAATTATAATGATCAGCCAGACAATAATTATTTAAGTGCCTACTATGTGCCAGTCATGATGCTAAGCATTGAGGATACAAGAAAGGCAAAAGACAGTCCTGCCCTTGTCCAGCTCACAATCTAATAAGGGAGACATCAAGCAAACATTGAAGAATTTAAAGCTCTGTTAGGCTGCTAGTATTAGTAGGACAGAACAAGCAGGGAGGGCTTAGGATCAGCTACTGCCAGGTGCAGCAGATGGTGCAGTGTAGATAAAGAGTTTACAACCAGGAAGTCTGATGGTCAATAGCATCAAGGGATTTAGCAGAGGCAATGAATCTAAGACTGAAGAAACAGAGGTCAGAGTCCAAGATTTCAAGTCAAACTGGAAGGGATGGACCAAATATAGAATTAAATAGAAAATTTCTAGAGGTCCAGACCAGGCAGGAGGAGATAGGCTGATGCAGGGTGCAAGTAGGAATTGGAATATTGGAAAGAGCAATAAACTGCTGGGTCAGGAGATCTAGTAGTCTTTGTCACTAAATAGCTATAGGAATTTGGGTGTCACCTAGCTTTCCTCAGCCTTTCTTCATTAGTAAAATGAGAAGGAGGGGTCTCCACTAGAACTTCCTTCTGGTACCTCATTGTGGCATGACAGTGACCCTGGGCTCTTGAAGGCTATATCAATGAAGGACAAAGTCCAGTAAGTTCTAGCAATCAAAAAGTTTCAACTATCATCCTGGTAATACACACACACACAGATATAGATATACATATACATATACATGTACAATACACATACACATATACATGCAGACATACATATGTGTATGTGTATATATATATATATATATATATATATATATATATATATGTACACACATAAATGTTACTCGTGTGCTAAGCGCTGAGGCTTGTCATCGTAAGGTTGCCTCCCAGATGATGAGTCCCCTCTCTGCCTTAGCAGCAATGAAGGCTATCTGCCATTAGATCTTTCAGTGGAGGGAGAGCCCATAATGCTGAAATGGAGTCTTTAAAGCATCATAGCAAGGAGAATGAAACAATTGGACCAGATGACCTTGACAGTCTCTTCCTATATCTGTATGTCCTGTGTGTACATTGTGACATTTAAAATCTAATGTTTGGTCACCTTATTCCTCTCCCAAGTGAAGGGAAAGCTAGGTAGGGTTTACTTATAAATTAGAAGTTTTAGCAGCAATTTGGGGCATTGAGCATTTATTAGCAAAAAAGAGAACACCTGGGTCAGAAAGCCATGAAAAAGCCTATCTACCCTAGAGGAGAGATAAGAGTTCAGCCTGGCCTGCTTCTTCTCCTAAATCCTCCACCACGAGCTTGTTTGAGCCATGAACTGAGAGTCAAAACTTCCTCTGCCTCCCAAGGAGAGGCAGTCCTTCCACACTGCTTCAAGCTAATTGGCTAGCATCACCCAAATCCTTTGGTTCACTGGACTTGAGGGTGGTCCCGTATTG
The DNA here is from genome assembly GCF_019393635.1 of Dromiciops gliroides. Classification (NCBI taxonomy): domain Eukaryota; kingdom Metazoa; phylum Chordata; class Mammalia; order Microbiotheria; family Microbiotheriidae; genus Dromiciops; species Dromiciops gliroides. The sequence continues at coordinate 46,431,701 of NC_057862.1, forward strand.
AGGTCAAAGTCCACAGCTTCTGAGAACAATACCCTCTTGAGGGCCCAGCAGGTGTGGTTTCAATCGAATTAACTTTAAGTATGTTAATCTGTTAAATCAGTCAATCTCACTCAATCCAATCAATCCAAATCAATCACAGCTGGGGCCTTTGGAGTTGACAAAGCCCATTATTTTCTTACAACATAAAGACAAGGAGCCAAGTCCAGGACCAGGCTTCCAACTGGACAGGAAGAAGTTATTCATGAATGGGGGAGGGGGGAAGCAATTGAATTCAACAACCATGTTGTGCTAGGTTCTGAGACTACAAAAAGTAAATGAAAGGCATTCCCTGTCCTCAAGGCTTTTATATTCTCTTGGAGAGTTAATAAATTCTCCTGGGTCAAACAATCCAATTCTACAATCGTTTATTAAATACCTACTATGTGCAAGACACTGGGGTAAATTCTGGGTATAATTGAAAATTTCTACAAGATGTTGGCACTTGCAATTGTTCAGATCATAAATCATCATCCCTTTTCATCTTGTGATATTCTCATGCATGATCTTCTGTACATACTCTCCATATAGGGTAGCCTGACAGTGGGCCCAGGTCCTCTGACTGTAAAGGCAGAAGACCTGGCTCCATGTTCTCCTTCTGCCACCTATTACCTATTGGACCTTAAGCCCCTCTGGTACTCCTTTTTCCTTATGTGTAAAATGAGGTGATTGGATCAGATGGCCTATGAAGTCCCTTCAGATCTTGATCTATGACCCTATGGCTGTGCAGATTCTTATGACTGATTATGGCAGCATTGGCCAAAGGATGGATCCCCCAAGCAGGTAACCTCTTCAGTTCTCACGGACACTAGGACAGACTGTTAAGGGAGATATTTTGAACCACAGGACTTTCTCAGACACTGTCAATTAACAAAAATGTAGGTATGGATATGTGCACACAAATGTGTACACATACTTGTATGTGTATATACAGTCTACATGTACATACATGTATGATCATAATACATACACACATGTATACAATACACTATGTATATGTACATGTATGTGTACATGTATGTATAGACACTCACCTAATCTGTTTATTTGTAATGCCAACTCAGGACCTAGTTAGTATGATCAGCTTATAAAGTGAATCTATACTTGTGCTTCAAGTTTTATTCTGATCTTTAGGAAAAACCTTCATTTCAACCTCGATGGCTTCCATCATCTTCTATCTGCCTACCACCAAGTGTCCACACATAATCTTAGCAGACAGGAGACCTCCAGGTTCTAGATTCAGTTCCACCAAAATCATTTACTTGCTATGTGCCCTCAGGTAAGTAGTTTCACTTTTCTGGGACCCACTTTCCTCCTCTGTTAAATGATAGACTTAGAAGAGAGAATCTCAAAGACCCATTCTCACCCTGACATTTTATAATTCTAATGCCATCACCCCCTGATAGGGTTCATCCCTCTATTTATATGTCACCAAAAGGATTGAAATCCTACCTTGTGCAGGTTACTAGTCTAACCACTAGGAGATGCTGCCTCTCAAGGATATAATGCCTTAAGGACTTCTTTCTATTCCCATACCCTGTTTGTCCCACCCATTTGACCATGGCTCCAGTATCTATAGATTCAGCTTTCTGTAGGTCACTGGTCCCTTAAAGTAGGATCTCCCAAATTTCCTTATATGTTTTCTCAAGGGAGGCTAGGCAGAATATCTGGTACAGCCATCCCTCATGGATACTTGAAACAGCCATCACTCAACATCTTTGATGATCCCATACCCCCTCCCCATTCTATTCCTGAAAAAGTGCCACTCTCCTTGATAAGCTGCTAGTGTTATTGTTGTCAGAAGTAATCAAGTACCTTGGATCTCAGGCAAGCAGCATTTGGAACCCACGTGGATTATCAGGGGCTTCAGAAAGCATTTTTCTCCTGCCATTGATTGTTCTAGCAGGCCTGGGGTCAGAATGTAGAAAGACTTGTGTTTGTGGGAGGAATATGACTGTCATGACAAGGAATATTCATGACTGATGATGAGGTCCTTGGGGACAATGTATGGCAATGGGTGGAATTTTCCAAAAAGGAATCCACATTATATAGGGACCCTACTCCCATTCCACCTCACTGTGATATGAACTGCAAGGAAATGAATGCAGTGACCCAATTTCTCTCTACTATTCACCTGGGAAAGTAGGGATAGGGGTGTTTTGGGGAGGAATGGGGAAATCACAATTTAGCATGCATTCTGAAGTATGCTGGGGACAGTACACCAAGTCATTTTCTCATTATCTCCCTTCCTCCATCTTCCATATGTATAACTCTTTATCATTGCTATTCCCAGTGCAGAGGAAGATGTAGAAAATGAGGATGATAATGAGGAAAGCACTAGACTGGGCACCAGGAAATATGGATTCTAGTACTGGCTATGCTACTAGCTTGTTATGCAACCTTGGGCAAGTGACCTACCCTCTCTGAATCTTAGTTTTCTCCTTTGCGAAATATAGTTTGGATTCAAGGATCCCTTCTTGCTCTAACACTCTGAGCCTGCATCTGAGCCAGCCTGTCTATGACAGGATATAGTCAGTGCGCATTTAATTTTCTTTTCACAATCCCTGTTGGCCAGATGGACAACAAAGAGCCATGATCTTGCATATTCATTTAAAATATAAATGTGTTATGAGACAGGAAATAGGTCAGTCTAGTTCCTCCAATTCTTACTTTCCCAACAACTTTGGACATAAGTGTTTAAAACTGCCAGTGTCCCTTCTAGCACCTTTTCAGTGTCACAAAACCACCATCTTTCTAGTCCTCTAGTCTGTCTCAAGTGAGGTAGGAGGAAGCTAGATCAATGAGGCCTCAAGGACATGGGCTCTAGATGGGGCATCATGCATTCAGGGATAGGGTAAGGAGTATAATCAGACAGACAGGGATATGGTTGCCACAAGTCATGTGCTTTAGAGAGTACTAGACTTAGAATTTGAAAGCCTGGGTTAAAGTACTAACTCTGGGGGCAGCTAGATGGCGCAGTAGATATAAGCGCCAGCCCTGGATTCAGGAGGATCTGAGTTCAAATCCAGCCTCAGACACTTGACACTAACTAACTGTGTGACCCTGGGCAAGTCACTTAACCCTCATTGCCCCGCCCCCCCCCCAAACTAGATCTGACTCTTACTGGTTGTATAACAATAGACAAATCACTGGGCTTCATTTTCACATCTATAAAATGAAAGAAAGATACATTTCAAAGATCTCTAAATTTCTTTCCAGCTCTAAATCTGATGATCCTTTGTTTCCTTTTATATAAGATGGAACTAATGCTATTTACCACATATTCCTCTATCTCCAAGAGCTATTGTAAGGTCAGTACTTTTCAACTGTAAAGCACTATGTGTGAACTAGCATTGGCACTACCAGGTTGTTTATGTGACCTAGGACAAGTCACTTAACCTTCTTGAGCTTCAGTTTCCACCCACTTGACCATGGCTCCAGTATCTATAGATTGAATGGATTGGATTGAATAGCCTCTGATATCCCTTCAATCTCTAGAAAATTGATCCCATGATCCAGCCTTGGTCAAAAAGACTAGGTCTCTGAGAAATCAACACCCCAGGCAGGATCTGCTGGAGAAAGCAGAACCGTGGATAGCTCCCAGCAAGTCTTTTGCTGACTGCTGTTTATCCCAATGACAACCTTTTTATTTCAATCAGGTTGGGATTTTGCCAGACAGGATTTCCTTAATCCTAAAGTGATTCTCATAAACCCTAGAAGGTTTGGGCCTTCTAGGTGAGATCTTGATCCCCAAATTATCATAGCTGAAACATTACAACACTTTACAGTTTTTAGAGAGCTCTATATACATTATCGCTTTAGATCCTCACAACACACTCTTGGCAGAACTTCTTTCCATTGGATCAGGACATAGTTACTGGCAGGTACTTGGCTGGGGCCTTGGTACCAGCTCCCAGCATGGGGTTGTCATATTTTTATTTCAGAGAAACAGCGTGAAGCGTTCAAAAAAGCACTAGTCTTGAAGTCAGAAGACCTGAATCCCAACCCCATATCTCTCACTTACATTGACCAGGGGGAAAAACACTTAAATTCCCCTAAAACTCAGTTTCCTCATATATAAAGAGGGGTTAAGATACTTTGCTTATCTTACAAGGTTTAATGATAGAAGGGATATTAGAGTTCAATTAATCCACATCCCCAATTTTATAAAGAAACCATGACCCAGAAAAAAATACTTGACTTGCTCAAAGTCACATATGTCCAGGATTTGATAGGTCCTTCCCCACCCCCACCCCCAACTATTGCTCCTTCTGCTCCACTACTCACCTTCTCCCAAGGTAACTCACTCCACTTTTGTGTAGATTGAATTGTTAGGAAATTACATTAAGGCTAATATGCCCATCTGCCACTCTTACCTATTACACTTAGTTCTGCCCTCTGGGGCTAGGCAGAACAAAGTTAATACCTCTTCCAAATGACAGCTATTCAAATACTTGAAGGCAGCTATATTGTTGTCCTCCTAAGTCTTCTCTTCCCCAGGCTGAATATTATAATTTCCTTCAACTGATTTTCATAAGGCATCATCTCTAAAGCAATAACTCTCCTGATTGCACTTCCCTGGATGTCTTTCCTATTAATGTCTTCACTCTCCCTTATCCCCTCCTATCCAAGCAATTGCCAAATTCTCTCAAGCCTACCTCTACAGTATCTATTCAATACAGCCCCTTCTCTCACGTAGCCACCTCTCTAGTTCAAGCCTCATTCCCTCTGACCTGAATTATTTCAGTATCCTTTTAACTGATCTCTCTGCCTTCAGGCTTTCCCCTCTCCAATCCATCCTTTACATAGCTGTTAAATTGATATTCCTAAAGACTGTGTCACTCTCCTGCTCAAGGATATTCAATGGTTCCCTATTGCTTCTAGGTTAAAATTAAGATCCTCTGTCTTGTATTTAAAACCCTGTACCATTTTGCTCAAACTTGTTTCTTCAAACTAACTACATATTATTCCCCTTCATCCCCACTGTGTTTCAGCTAACCTAGCTTATTAATTATTCTCTATATATTTCATCTCTCACTTCCATGTTCTTTGCACAGAATTTTCCTTATTCCTGGAATGCTATCCTCTTTATCTTTGCCTCTTAGAAAGTACCATTATCTTCTTCATAAGGCCTTTCCCCCAGTTATATCTACTCTCTGTTTTAAATGCACTTAACTGTATACATGAAACTTTCCTTCAGTGGAATATAAACTCTTTGTGGGCAAAGAGTCTTTTATTTTCATCTTTGTATTCCCAGCAACTGGCACAGGTAGATTATCTCTACTTTTGGCTCACTTTTCTGGCCTGTTCCACCTCCACACAGGCTGACTGATCACCTGGGAGGACTCGACCATTAGGTCAACTCAGTGATCAATGAGTCCCTGCCTAATAACTACCATATCGTGACAAGTCCCAGCCATGTTGCTCACTCTCTTTCCCCCATGCCCTACTCTCCATATCCCTTTAATGTTTTGTCTTTCTTTATTAGAATGTAAGCTCCTTGACTGCAGGAACCATCTGGATTTCTTGGTTTTGTATCCCCAGTGCTTAGTGTAGTGCCTGGTACATAGTAAGTGTTTAATAAATACTCTTTCAGGTATCTATCTATCTATCATCTATCTACCTACCTACTTACCCATCTAGATGCTCAACAAAGACTTATTGAATTTAATTTTTTAAAATGTGACAGGAAAGGGAAATATGTAGGTAGAGCCAGCTGGAGTGACTGATGAATATTCATGAGTGTTGGTCCTGGCTCCAAAGGAATCCTCGCTACCCTTGTGTTTAGAAGTTCATCTCATCTACTCATAATTGAAGCAGTCAATGATTGCTGGGGTTTAATCACCCTGGATTATAGCACCTAGCTCCCTTTGGCTACCTTATTATAGCCTTCATAGCCCCCTAAACTCTATGGCCCATCCAGAATGGAACAGTTACCTAGAATGAGCAGGTTTCTTAGGCTTTAGTTACTACCTATTTGTGTGACTTGCCTTGCCAGCACCAGGCCAAACTGGAGTCCTGGAGATAGCAATAAATCAGAGGGTGTACACATCCTGTATCCTTTTTGTAGGACTGAGTGTGACCATTATGTTATCAATAAGACCTGTTCTTAAGCCAGCTCAGTGGCTTTTTCTATAGTTATTGAATGTTCTGAACTACCACAGCCTCTCTTGATGCAGCCTAAGATCACATTTGCTTTTTCAGCTGCTAAATCACACTATTGACTCATAACCTTGAAATGCTAGATAAATGTGAGTGGCATCATCTCCACATCTCATTAGCCAGCCACCAGGTCCATTCTGCTGGTTCTTCTTCTGCAGTCTCTCTCCCATGCACCCCTTCATCTTTTAGTCTCACCACCATCATCCTAGGAAGGGAGCTCTTTGATACCCACCTGGATGGTGTAATAACCTTCCAACAGGTTGTCTCACTTCTGATCTCTCCCTGCTCCCTCCCATCCCTCACAACACTGCCAGAATAAACTTCCTTAAACAGCACATTCATCTCATCCTGTCATTTCTCCACCCAAGAACTTTAAATAGCCCCCTATTTCTTGATACATCAAACCCAACTTCATTTACCTTCAGCAGGGAGGGGGAAGAAAGAGAACCAGGAAAGGAACCACACATTGAAGTGGGTTACAATAGTTTCTGGGCATTCTAGCCCAAGAAGAATGAGTGTAAGCTCATAGGGAGAGGAGATGGCCAGGTTGGGGAGAATTAATCTTGAAAGGGGGCTGAAGCAAAATGTGAAATTCTCCTGGATGGAAGGATGAGAAAGTAGATAAAGATCTAAAGGCTTTTCCAGAACCAGAATAAATATGAATTTCACTAAACAAAGAGAGAAAGGGGGGAAGAATCAGAGAGAGAGAGCTAGATAGATAGACAGGAAGGCAGATGGGCAGATGACTAAATGGACAGGCAGACAACTAAATGGACAGAGAGCTAGACAGCTAGATGGAAAGAGAGATAGACAGACAATGGAGGAAGGAAGAAAAGAACAAGGACCCAGGAATAACCACAAATTATCAACAAGGGACATTTAAGGGAGAAGATAGCTAGGAATGGGAAAACAAAATTTCAGCCCTGTCCAGAATGATTTATTTTTCCAAATGGCTTCTCTTTAACTGGATTTGCCACTTCCCCCCCCCCAAAAAAGCCACACCCACACCCACACCCACATTGTGACATGCAATGGTGTCTCCCTAATGACTATTCATTCCTATACTCACTGTCCCTCACTCCTTTAGTTTCCTCCATATCCCCAAGGGAGACAGTGTGCTATCATGGGCTGATCATCAGACTAGGAGTAGAGACCTGGTGTTTGATCCTAACTCAGTCTCTCCTCCTGTCAAATGAAATAATGAGCTCTGCCCCCACTTATATCACAGGGGCATTGTGACAGTCAAATGAGAAATTTAACATGGAAACTCTCTACAAACTCGAAAACAGGGCTTCTCAATCTTTCTTGGGTTCCAGACCCCCTTTGTAGTTTGGTGAAGCCTGTGGAGCCCTTCTCAGAATCGAATTTTAAGCATAAAACAAAATACATATGATAACAAACATAACAAATTATATTGAAATATAGTTATCAAAATATGTTAAAGAACAAGTTGACAGACCCCAGGTTGAGACCCATGATCTAAAGCAAATGCACAGGAATCTCTGACTAATGAGGGGGTAAAGGTCAAGATAAGAAGGAAAAAGGACAAGTCTCTCGAGATTCTTGGCATATTGTCATGGAAAGAATACAGCACTTAGAGGGAGAAGACTTCGGTTTGCATTCCTCCTCTGCCACATTTTACCTGTGTGACCTTAGGCAAATCATTTCCCACTCTAGGGCTCAGTTTCCTTAGCTGGAAAAATGAGGGGGTTTGATTATATGAGAACTTTTCCATTTGTCAAGCAGACAGACAGGCAGCAAACTCAGGAAAAGCTGTCTCTTCATTGAAAGTTCTCTAGGGGGACACTCTCAGATGGAACCAATTATCTTTTCCTTCCATAAGAGAAGTTGTTTTCTCTGGAACAACAAGGCAACAGAATTGTCCCATAAACCTCAGGTGCTGCACACTGATTTCACCATGGGGTCCACTAAAATAACTAAGCTGGGCTGAGAAGAGGAGAGCAGAGCCAGATGCTAACAGCTGTGCAGGACCTCTTTCTTCCCTTCTTCCTTGCAGCCTAGAAAATTGCTTTTCCTTTGAGAGGGTGGGTGCCAGAACTATGTGCTCCTAGAGACTGGGTCTGGAGACAGTACCCAACTTCACACTGCTCTCCTAAACTTCCCCAGTCTTTCTGACTGAGGAAATTCTAGAAATCCAGGAACCAGAGTTGTAAGTAATTCTGTGATCACTGAAGGATTCAGCTTTTTACAATTATGCTCTTCTCCTAAGATGTAAAAGAGGGGCAGTGGTGGAATACTAACCTTTTCAGACTATGTAGCTAACTTAGAGTCTATATGTTTTCTTGTTGCCTCCATCTCTCACCCTGTCAAAGAGATGCCATGTGTCCAATAAGGAGGAATAACCTCAAGGATGCTTTGGGGGCAGTTACCACCTGGTTTGTTTTTTTTAAATCATAGGTGGGAGAAGAAAAAATCATCACCTCTATTCTAGTCCTAAACCCTTTTTTACAAAAAAACCCTGAGATTTCTGGATACTATTCCTCTAGGTGTTGCTGAAGAATGTTCCCTACAAGAGCCTGGAATCACTGGATTTGCTTGGCCTTCTTGTTAGGTGGGATGTGGTGGTGTTGTTCAGTTGTGTCTGACTTCATGACCCCATTTGGGGTTTTCTTGGGAGAGATACCAAAGCGGTTTGCCATGTCCTTCTCCAGCTCATTTTACAGATTAGGAAACTGAGGCAAACAGGGTTAAGTGACTTACCCAAAGTCACACATCTAGCAAGTGTCCAAGACCAGATTTGATCTCGTGAAGATGAGTTTTTCTGATTCCAAGCCTGGCACTCAAACCACTGTGCCACTTTGCCCCCACAGGTTGGATTACCACATTTGAATAACACTGACTCATTTCTCTCTCTTTAATAACAATTGACATCTATTTAGCTTTTAAAGTTCTATGATAAGGGCAGCTAGGTGGCAAAGTGGATAGAGCACCGGCCCTGGATTCAGGAGGACCTGAGTTCAAATCCGACCTCTGACCCTTGACACTTACTAGCTGTGTGACCCTGGGCAAGTCACTTAACCCCAATTGCCTCACCAAAAAAGTTCTATGATACAAATTCTTTACACATATTATCTTATCCAATCCTCATAATAATAAAGCAGGCACTGCTCCATCTTTATCATCCCCTTTTACAGATGAACAAAAGTAAAGATCAGGAAGTTTCAATGATTTGTTATAACAGAATTTGAGCCCCAGTCTTTCTTGATACTGAACTGAGCTTTCCACTTTTTATCAGAAGCACGAGGAAGGAAACGAGCATTTATTAAGCACCTGCTATATATATCAGCCACTGTGCTAAGCATTTTATGAATATTTTCTCATCTGATCCTCATAACAACCTGAGGAGATAAGTGCTATTATCATCCCCATTTTATAGATGAGAAAACTGAGGCAGAAAGCTGTTGAGTGACTTGTGCAGGGTCACAAAGCTAATAAATGTCTGAGGCTGGATTTGGACTTAGGTCTTCCTCACTCCAGGCTCAACACTCTCTATCCACTGTACCACTTAACTGCCTCTGGTCAATAGTCTCTGAGTAGTAGTCTATCAGTAATCTCTGAGAAGGACCCGAGGTTCCCTTGGGCCACCCTGCAAATCCAGGAACAAACAAATAACCATAACTACCAAAAAGGGATATTCCTGGATGATTTGCACAAGTTGATGGATGAGTGTGCAAAATTATGGGAATTCCCTACCTGAAATAATCTCTTAAAAACAATTATAATAATAGTATTTCTATATAACTTTACACTGTCCTTTCTTTATGACAACCCTATGAGGATTATTTATTATTCCCATTTCACAGATGAGAGTAGCCCCAGGTCACAGAGCTTGTTAAATGTCAGAGCCAGAGCTAGCATAAATTCCAAGTCTCCACATGGTGACACTGCACCAGCCCTGGATCTCGAAGCAATCTCTGGGTGGGCAAAATCGATGCTCCTAAAAGTGTGAGATATTGTCAAGGGCTCAGGGATATGGAAGAGTGGTTTACTCTTACTTAGAGGTGGTCCTAAAGAGAGGCAACATTCTCCAATTCGGTGGCATTCACCCGGGTGAACTTCATGGAGCAGAAACATATGTTCCTGAAATAAATCTTATAAAGCCATATAAAGCATGTGGTTGTAATTAATCCAAACTATTATATCCTGATTAAAATGAAACTTGCTTAATCTGGCTCTATTGTCCATAACTCCCATCCATAGAAGTGGGTAAACAGCTAGCTCCCACAGTGACTAGAGGCGATGTAGCAGACTATAGGTACCCCTTTACCAGAAGTAAGGAAAATTGGGTTCTATGCCTTGCTCTGCTACTAATCCCCTGGCTGACCTTGGGCAAGTAACTTATTCTCTCTCTCTCTCTCTGGAGCTCAGGATACTAGTACAACAAATGAGGTAGGGGTAGCTAGGTGGTGTAGTGGATAGAGGACTGGCCCTGGAGTCAGGAAGATCTGAGTTCAAATCTGGCCTCAGACACTTAACACTTCCTAGCTGTGTGACCCTGGGCATGCCTCACCCAACCCACACACACACACACAAATGAAGTGGTTATATTTAATAAATACTTTACCTATTTATCTTTGAGACTTTGGGCAAGTCACTTTCCTCCTCTAGGTTTCAAATTCTTTCTCTATAAAAATGAATGGTTTGGACCAGCTGTTATTATTGTTGTTACTGTTCGCTGCATAACTTTGGAGAAGTCACTTTAATATTAATAGATATAGGGGCATCATTTATATGCCACTTTCAGGCCTGCAAAGTGCTTCCCAAATATTTTCTCATTTGATCCTCACGACAACGCTGGGAGGTAGCTGTTATTATTATTATCCCCATTCTACAGAAAGGAAGCTGAGGCAGATAGGTTAAGTGACTTGCCTCCCCTCCTCTTTTTACAGACTAAAGGAAAAAGCAACTTCCCCAAAGTCATACAACGAATTAGTGACAAAGCTGGGAATAAAACCCACATCTCTTGATATTCAGTTCAGAGTTCCTTCCATAATAATAAAGAGCACCGTGCTTCAAATTGAGAAAACCTGAATGCAAATCCTGCCACAGGCAGTCACTTGATTACTCATGACCTCTATTTTCTCATCTGTGGAATGGCCATGATAATAGCATCTACTTCATAGAGTTGTTGGTGAGGATCAAATGAAATAATATATGCAAGTTGTTTTTGCAAATCTTAAAGCACTATGTAAATATTATCTATCACATGATTAAGATAATTGTTTTGCCACTATTTATAGGAATCTTTGTTTCAGACTAGCTAGCCAGCATAGAAAAACCCAAGGTCAACAGACTACGGCTAAGTAGTTATCCTTTAACCCTGTAAGGAACAGCATATGGGCCTTGAACAGCTAAATGGACCCATGGGAGAAGATACAGACTGGATCCATTGCTGGTAAGGTAGATACTTCTCCAAAGGGCAGATGTATTCTAGGCTGAAAGTGCTAATTGCATCCTGACCCCTGGGAATAGGAACAGCTGGACAGGAAGAAACCGGCACACAGACTGGGGTGGGGGGGGAGGGTGTGCAGGGAGCAGTTGGATTCTCATAAGTATGACCAAATGATTGTCCTTCTAATCCTGGCAATGGGAAGGGGGAATTTCACACTGGGCCTGGGATGGAGAGGAGGTGGGTATGGCCAGGGGGGCGGGGTATGAAATATTGGAGCTGGGTAATAGGTTTGAGCATCTATTTCCACTGAATCCCAACTGCAGACCCTCAGGGTGGGAAGGGACATCAGAAGGTATTGAGTAGCGCTTATTGCCTGAATAGGCCTCCTCTCTGCAACATACATGACATGTGGTCATGCAGCCTGCCAGAGGCTGGAAGTGTGATAAAGGGAATTTGGGTAAGGCTGGTGGGAGAGGGACATAGAAGCTCACCTTGTGGTGGGAAAACATTACAGACAGCCTGGCCTGAAGGAGAAAATGGATGATGAGTTCTAGAAATGAGTCACCTAGTTGGTATTGAGGTAGGATATAATAGTAATTGGGACTTTAACTATCCAGGTATCTGTTGGAGGTCTCGCTCTGCTCAGAACAGAGCAATTATTAAATTCTTGGCTTGCATTGCTGAAAACTTCATTCAACGTATGGTAGAAGTGATTAGAGAAACTATGACTGCACCTGTTTCTATCCAATAACCAACCAATTAATCAATAAGTCTTTATTAAATACAATGAAGATGAAATGGTTGATTAAATAGAAATAATTAGAATTTAGGGAAAAGTGATTATTTCAGTTTAGAATCTGGGATAAGTGAATGAAGAGGGGAAAACCAGGTATAATCCAATGAGTATTCCAGAGTTTGGGAGAGGAAACATCAAATTTCGGAGAAAGGACAAATAGGATTCCGTGACTCAAGTTTTTACAAGAGAAGTTGAATCAAGAAGAATGTGAGGCTACTAAGAGTGAAATTTTGAAGATATAAACATGAATGATTTTGATGCAGAAGAAAAGGGGAAGCTATTTAAAGAGACCAATATGTCTTCACAGTGAACTCATCCACCAACTCAGTTTTTTAAAAAGATAGAATGGAAGAGAGAAAACAAGAGAAGGTAACTGAGTATAAATACAAAACAGTGGTGGAGTCTTGTGAGAATAATGCCAGGAAAGTTAAAGGCCAGAATGGGTTGAAGCTGTGGAAGAATGCTAATCACAATAGAAAGATCTTTTTATTTTTTAAAAAAGCTATATTGGACCCAAAAGTAAAAGCAAAGAAAGAATAGAAACAATGATTTGGATGAAGGACAATAAAGGAGAACAGAAAAGGCAAAACTACTCAACTTTTGTTTTGTTTCTGTTTTGTCAGTCAGTCAATAGGCATTTATTAAGTGTCTACTATGTGCCAGGAATCAGTGCTAGGGGAAAAAGACAAAAGGGAAGCCCTTAAGAAGGTTATTTACTATTGGGGGAAGACAACATGTTGGGGTACCTGTATACATACATATATATACACACATGTGTGTAAATATGCTATACTCACGTGTATATATGCATACAAATATGTATACACAGGATAAATACAAGACTGTCAGAGTGGGAAGTTTACAGTGCAAACCCTTGAGGGCAGAAATTAATTCATTTTTGTGTTGGTATCCCCAGTACCTTGCGCATAGTAGGGCTTAAAGAATGCTTGTTGCTTTGAATGACTATTATTAAATTGAAGAGGAAAATATGGTAAATAGCAAATAGTAGGAAAGAGTGTCTTGCTGCCTTCAATGAGCTCAAATCACCAGGTCTAGATAAAGAGATTAGGTTACTGAGAGAAGCAGAAAATGTGAATGATGAGCTGATCTTTCAAAAAAAAAAAACAGACAAAGGATGGGAAAATTGCCTAAGACAATGCGTAATGTGGAGATGTGCAAATGTTGTCCTCATTTTCAAGAGGAGGAAGAAGATAAATTTTTCAAACTTTATAGACCAATGGGCTTGACTTTGATTCCTAATAAAATTCTAGAACAGATTATTAAAAGAAATGGTTTGTGAACACTTGGAAGGCAACAAGGTGGTTACTATAAGCCAGCATGGATTCATTAAGAACGAGTCATGCCAGACTAACCTCATTTATTTTTTTTGACAGGGTTACAAGACTGGTAGATCAAGGGAATACTATAGCCATAGTTTGGCTGGATTTCAACAAGGCACTTGACAAAGTCTCTCCTATTCTCCCTCCTGCCTCCTCCTTCTGGAGAGTCACCTCTTATAACAGAAACAGAGAAAAACAGTTCAGCAAAATAAACCAATATATCAAAAGCAAGTTTGGTGTTATCTGTAGTGTTCCACATCCATATTCCATCCCCCTTGACCTCTGTAAAGAATGGAAGGAGATGCCATCTCATATCCTTCTCTGGGTCTTGGTCCTGTTCTCTGTTCAATTTTTTTTTTATGAACAGGATGGAGGAGGTGTAACTAATTCATGTGAAATTCAAGTTCATATGATGAGTACCTGTTGGTTTCAGTGAAGTATAAGCACATTGTGAGTCAAACTAATTTGATCTTGGGCTCCAATAGCAAAGCAAAAGCAAGACTGTCCAGAAGGATGGCTCTCCTCTACTCTGTTCTGGTCAGTTTGAATTCAGTCATGGCCACCACAGTTTTAGAAGGACATTGACAAAATAAGCATATGCAGAAGAGGGTGATAAGTGTGGAAAATGGACACAAAGCTATATTCTTACTCCAACCAGAAAGGCAATGGCTCTTGCCAATGAGCTTAATGAGAGCCCACTGTCTCTTTTATCTTCTCCCTCCCCCTGCCTGTGGTCAGCCCATAAAAGCTGAGCTTACCTAGGCTTCTGGGCTGATGCTTCCAAGAGATCAATGTTGACTGTTCTCTCGGATGGGAGAGCCAGAGAACCAGGTAAGATCTTTGAGTATAGAGTGGAGTGGCTTGGAGAAGTCTGGTTGTCTGGGTGACTTTTCCTGTGTGTCAAAAAATCAGCAACCATTTTTAAACACCTCCTATATACCAAGCACTGTGCTAGCTGCATCTATGTTAGGTTTTCCTTTGGTGCATATTTGTGTGTGTGTGTGTGTGTGTGTGTGTGAAGCAAGCTTGTGCTGTGGGCTCTACTTCAAACTGCTGCATGTCTTAAGGAATAGCATTCACCAAAGAATTTGGGAAATACTGATACTCTACCACAAGAACAGCGGCAACTTCATCCTTGACATTACCTTCTGAGTCCTTGCCTATTCTCTTGAGTACACCAATTCCAGAGGTTGCAGGATATTGGCAGTCAGAGGTTGTGGGACCCTGACATATACCACATTAATACAGGTGCAAAGAACCAGGGATGTATAGTCTTTAGAGGAGATGCTTTAAAGTGTATGTGACTACTGTCTTCAAATATTTGAATGGTTGTCATGGGGAAAAGGCATTTCCCTTCATTTACTTGGTCCCAAAGGGCAGAATTAGGTAGGATCAGTGGGTTAGAGAGAGGAAGATTTAAGTTTGGCAAAAGGAAAATTTTCTAAGAATTACAGCTATTTGAAAATAGGTTGGACTACTTCAAGAGGTAGTGGGGGGGTACTGATGGGTTAGGGTTCTTCAAAGGATGGGCTAGATGACCATTTGTCAAGATATTATAGAGGGGGGCAGCTAGGTGGTGCAGTGGATAGAGCACCTGGAATCAGGAGGACCTGAGTTCAAATCTGGCCTCAGACATTTAACACTTACTAGCTGTATGACCCTGGGCAAGTCACTTAACCCCAATTGCCTCACCACAAAAAGAAAAGAAAAAACAAAAACAAAACAAAACAAAAAGATATTATAGAAGGGATATTTCAGTTAGAGGTTGGACTAGATGAACTTGAAGGTCCCCTCCAAGTCTGAGATTCTATGGTTCTATGATCTGTCTGGGATTTTGCCAACTTAGCTCCACAGGCAGAATGCTAATGAAATGATAAAAGGCCCAAAATCTGCCTCCCCGGAAATGGGTGGTATTCAAGTACTATTGTGGCTGTGGAATTATTTTTAGTTCTCTTCATACAGCTCTTCTCTCTCTCTCTCTCTCTCTCTCTTTCTCTCTCTCTCTCATTCTCTCTCACAGTATTTGTATCTGTCTAGGGGCTTGAAAAATATGTTTGCTATATATTAGATTGCAACTCTTATTTTTGATAGGAAAAACATCGGTTTCAGAAATGCTGTACTAAGTAGTCTACCATGCCTAGTACATTAAAACATATTGGGCATTTAAAATCATGCTTTAGCTTTCAGGGGTCAGGGCATAGCATTGCTAAAGGTTTGGGTTTTTTCCCTCTGATGCTTTCAGTGACCTTTTAGAATCATTATCATGGGCCAACACTATGGAAAACAAGAGTATGGTTAATAGTTTCTGGTAAGGAACAGAGTGTGCCTTCCATCGAACTCAGAATCCACACCCTCCCCCAGGGCTCACTCATGTTTCCCCTTACAGTTGGCCATCCCCTCCTCCCACTACACTGCTCACTGTCTCATTCCATTCTTCCAGAGCTTCCCCTGGTTCACACCCAGTTCCCTGGGCCACCCTCCCCCCTTCACATGACTCACAGAAACTCCTTCTACATAGCTCACTGCCTCCCCTCCACAATTCCCCATCCCAACCCTCTCCTCACAGCTCACTGTTATTCCCAAAACACACAACTCACTCTCCCCTCCTCCTCCTCCTTCTCTCACCCTTTTACACAGTGGGCAGTTTCATAGTTTCCTCCACATGAAGCTCACTGTCTCCTCCTTCCCATGGCACATTGTTCCTCTCTCTATGTGGCTTACCATGCTATGCCCTTCCATGAAGTTGCTGATTCCCCTCTCTCTGCATAGCTCACTGTTCTACCCTGCTACTGGGAGCATGGAAAGAGCTCTAGAATTAGACTCTTAAAGTGATAAGAACAAAAACCCAAAGCTGGAGTGGGCTTCAGAGACCATCTAGTCCAACTCCCACATTTTCGGAGGAAAAAACTTAGGGAGGCAGTGACTTGTTCAAGGTCACACGACTAGTTGAATCACACAGGATTCAAACCTAAGACCTCTGTTTCCAGAGCCAATATGCTCTTTCCACTGTCCCAAGCTACCTCCTCAGGCTGGAATCCCTTCCTCTACCACTTCCTACCTGTATGAAACTGGGCAAATTATTTAACCTCTCTGGGCTTTCTCTGAGGTTTTCTCATTTGTAAAATTGGGTGGGTGGACTAGATGACTTCTATGGTCCCTTCCAGCTCCAAATATAATTCTCCACACAGTCTACTGTTCCCTGTCTACAAGCTTCCTCAGGCTACTTGTCTGCAACATGGAACACTGAAAGTCCATCACGCTCCCACTCCCTCGCCCCCCACACTCACCTCTAACCCGTACTTCCCTAACCAGCTGCTAATCAAAGAAAACTAAATGACTTTTCATGGAATCTAATCATGCAAGTGGGTTGAACCACCATCCATTCTGTACAGAGGACGTGTGCCCAGACTTTCCCTGGCAGGAAGAGTAACCGCCTTGGCTCCAGAGTCAGAGAGCTCAGCTGTCCGACTTCAGGGCAGGAATTGGGGCATGACCCTTTGCCACTACAGGTGACTTGAGGAAGTTTCTCCTTTTGGTTCATCCTCCCTCCTCCCCTAACTCCTGCCCTGGGTATTCCCTCTTGGACCCCCAATTCTTACTTCCTAGTTTCCACCTGTGCACTTGAATTGCCATACCAAAGACTATTCCCCCCGCCACCCAGTCCTATCACCTGGCCAGCTACAAAGAAGCAGTCATGGTTTAGAGAATCAGTTCCCAACCTATGAAGATACCAATTTAATGTAAAAAATAAAAAAGATTCAACAGAGCCCCACTGGAGAGTAGCTACACAATCATTATCCATTTTTGACCGAGAAAACACGTGATAGCTAAAAGATACCAGGAATTCAGCTATGCTTTTAAAAAATTCATTTTCTATTCATCACAGTAGCAACTACATGAAATAGAAAAGTAGTAATACATGTATGTGTGAGACATTACTTATTCAGTCTACAGAAGGAATGTTGGCTTTTTTATTACAATGAGTCACTTCACATATTTTGTTGCAGCTAAATTAAGATTAAAATGACAATGCCATTTTCATAAATGCAATAATGCAGTGCTGTCCCCTTCAAGTAACTCTCCTCCCTTCCCTGATGCCTCACTCAAGGGTCTTGCTGCTCTTTGTACTGGGGAGGGGAAGGGGACTTACAGGAAATGGGACCCCATTGATGAGTTCCCCAGGGAGCATGACCTGGTATGCTCTAGGCAAAGTGGCTGGCTGCTCTGTTTTTGGCACAGCAAGACTTCATGAAAGGTCATAAGTCACTTTGCCACTCTAGGGACCACATGACTTTTTAAGGTCCTCTCCAGTTCTAACCATTGATGGTTCCTAAATTCATTTGCTGGTACATGATAATCTCACTGAGCACAGACAAGTTATTCCAGTTGTTTGAGGGGTTGTCTAAGTAATCCATGGGCCAAAAGTATGATGTATCCAAAAAACATACCATATTTAGAGACAAAAGACCTGAGTTCAAATTTCAGCTCCGCCCCTTACTACCTTTAGAGCCTTTGGCAAATCACTCTGAGTCTCTGAAAAGTGAGAGAATTGAACTAGGTGGTTTCTAAGATCTCCTTCTGCTCCAAATCTACAATTCCATGATCCCCTTGCCCTTAGAGGAGGCTAATAGTCAGAAAAAGCAGCCACACTGCTGTGATATAAAGGGGTGCCAAGAAGTACGTGTATATTATACTTCTAAGGTTTTCAAAATGCTTTCTTCACAACAACCCATTAGAATAGATAGTAGGAATATCATTCTCCCCATCTTGCAGATGAGAAAACAGGTTGAGGGGTTAAGTGACTTGTCCATAGTAATCCAGCTACTAGGAATGATTAGATATGTTAATTACAACTGTGGCTTTCTCTCCTTTCCACTCCTTCCCCCCCCCACCCCAGTATCATTTGACAGATGTTTCCTGATCACCTTCTATATGTTTAACCCTATGCTAGCTAAACTATGTTGCATTTCAGGAACTATAAAGGTATGCAAGATGTAGTCTACATCCAGCAAAAGAATTGATAAATAGAAGTATGTATAGAATGATGTTACATGTATGTGTATATGTATAAGTATATGTATACATATGTGTATATGAGTGTATGTATCAAATGGTAGCCGTCTCTAGGGTAGGAGGGGAGGGAAGAAAAAAAATAAATTTACGTGATAACTCTATGATATATTTAAAAGGAATACCAAGTTGTACATAATAGATTTGCAGTTTTGTGCACAATCTCTTTTTTAATTACACTGTTAGTGAAATGGTTGTTTTATTCCATAAATTAAAGTAAAATAAATTTTTTTAAAAAAATTTAAACAGGGGGCAGCTAGTTGGTGCAGTAGATAGAGCACCGGCCCTGGAGTCAGGAGTACCTGAGTTCAAATCCAGCCTCAGACACTTAACACTTACTAGCTGTGTGACCCTGGGCAAGTCACTTAACCCCCAATTGCCTCACTAAAAAAAAAAATTAAATGCAGTCTCTTCTCTAAAGGAGCTTATAATCAAATTGAGGAGGAAAGACCTGAGACATGTACAAAGTCAAATGACAATGAGGAAAGTGCTCTATAAATCTGAGAAAATGCTACATCAATGTGAGGGCTGGACGTCTTTTGAAAACTTTCCCCCACTTTTTGTATTCCCTGGATGTGTATGTGAATAAAGAAGCAGAAGGAAAATTAGGGAGGCATACTAAGAACAAGGGAAGTTTCACAGAAATGTTGACCCATTGGTTGAGCCTTGATGGAGGATAGTGGGGATGAGGAAGGAATGCATTTCAGGAATGGGGAGCCACTGGTGTTAATTCATGGAGCCAAGAGGTGTCTTCTCAGGGGGGAGTATGTCTACTACTCCAGTATTTTTTATAATGCAGCATTCATGAATCTCTCAATCAACAAGCATTTATTAAAGTGACTACTATGTACCAGGCACTGTGCTAGGCACTGGGGACACAAACACCCCAATGATAGTAAGATGACATGTCTGGAAAGAGGGGTTACAGACTGATTAGGGAGCATCTTAGGTACTAAGTTGGGGAGTATGTATTTTATCCTGTAGATGGGGGGACCCACAGAAGAGTTTTGAGCAGATTGGCTGCTCCCTTACATGTTGGAATATTATTTTGGGAGATATAAGAAGGATAGATCAGAGAGAAGAGAGACCAGAAGCAAGGAAACCAATTTAAAGGTCAAGGTGAGGCCTCAACTGGACTGGTGAGTGGTAAGTAAAGAGGAGTTGGGTACAAGGGTGCTGTGGAAATGGAACTGACAAGACTTGGCCACTGACTAAATATGAAGCGGGGGGAAGAGTCAAAGATGACTCAAGGGTGGAAAAAAATGAGTGACTGGGAGGACAATGGTGTCTTCAATAGAAATAGGGAAGTTTGGAGGTGGGATATAGGTTGAGGAGAGGGAGGATAATGGGTTCTATTTGAGATAGACATGTTGAGTTTGATGTGACTGTAGGACATATAGGAGGACACATACTAGAAGACTATTAGTAATGAGTATGTGGAGTTTAAGAGAGAGATTGTCTAGATGTCTAGATTTAGGAGTCATCTGCACAGGAATGGTATTTGAACCAGGGAGAATTGATGAGATCTCAGAGGAAGGCAGAGGGAGACATAGAGACAGAGAGAGAGAAACAGACAGACACAGAGACAGAGACAGAGGAGAGAAGAGACACAGAGGGAGACAGAGAAGAGAAACAAAGAGGGGAGAAAGGAAGAAGAAAAAGAGGGGAGAGACAAAGACAAAAAAGAGAGACAAAGGGAAAAAGACAGACCATGACTAAGCCCTGGGGAATACCCAATGCTAAGAGCAAGAGATAAAGAAAAATCCTGCAAAGAAGCCTGAGAAGGAGACATTCAATGATGAGGAAAGTATTCTGTAAATCTGAGAAAATACTACATAAATGTAAGGGTTGGGAGAGGAGAACCAAAGCCAAGAAGGAGCAACATCATGGAAGCCAAGAGAGGGAAGAGTTAACGGGATCAAAAGCTGCAGAGACACAGACACAGAGACAGAGAAGAATGAAGACCAAGGAAAGGTCATTGGATTCAATGCTTAAGACATCCTCCCTTAGTCACTCCTATATTGTCAGCCAGTTTCCCAGATTCTGAACCTTACAGTAATCCATGATTCTTTCTTCATCTGTAAGAGCCAACACACTTCTCAAACCTGTGGTGCTTTATAGAACAATGAAGCATGAATAATCTTTCTTGATAGATAAATGGAGCCAATGATTTCTGCCTAGAGATGAAAACTGAACCCTGATGGGAACTGGGGAGAGGGGGGCTGGTGAGGGGGGTGGGGTGTGACATTGAGACCTCTTCTGTAACGTGTGAAGGGCAAGGTGTGTGTAGGAAGTGGCGTTGTTCCTCATTTTACTGTTTACTTTTCTTTCTCCTCTCTGTCACTAGTATGAAAGAGTTTTTCTATTAAGAAGGAGCAGGTGGGGCACAGTGGATAAAGCACTGGCCCTGGATTCAGGAGGACCTGAATTCAAATCCAGCCTCAGACACTTGACACTTACTAGCTGTGTGACCCTGGGCAAGTCACTTAACCCTCATTGCCCTGCAAAAAACAAAAAACAAAACAAACAAAAAAAAAACAAAAAGAAGGAGCAGACAGTCTCAATTCCAGACCCTTGCTTCTAGGAAATGCCTATTTGCGAGCATCTCATCTTGTGATGGTGGTCAAGACCTAGGGGGAATGAGTAATTTTCACTCATTTTTGTTTCCTTGGGAATTCCATTTCATCCTCCTGGGTATTTAACAACTATCCTTCATGTCCTAATAGCTGCACAGAATCCAGAAAATACATAGTACTTCCCCATAGGCTGTTCAATCCCCTATAGAGATAATATGGCCTTTTTACCCATTTCTGAATGCTTTAATAATTTGTTGCCAGTTTCTCTAAGGATACTTCTATCTGTATTCCATAATTCTAATTTTAAAAAATTACCAACTTAGAATATATATGGAAAGTGATCCACTGGCTCTGGAGTCAGAAGTCCTGAATTCCCATCCTATCCATGATAATTCTGTGTGCCCTTGGATAGGAGGTCCAGGGAAATTCCCCTGAAACTATTTCCCTTAAAGCCAATTCACTTGATGATCACTTTGCCTGAAGCCAGAGTCATAACTAGGAATCTTTTCACTTGGGACCAAAGCAATTGTGGGCAAAGCCACAACAGTACATATGATTGTTTTAGAACATAAGAACAATCAATCTGTGAGAAGACATCCCCTAGTTAGTCTCATGCATTGGTGAGGATTGGAGTAAGGGAAGGAGGTTACAAGGGAAGAGTACTGCGGTTACAGGACCCTGGGGATAGGGATGGGGTTGAGTAAGGGAATTTGGACACAAGCCAGTGGAAAACCACAAGGTCTCTGGACCATGACAAGGAAGAAGCATCCCATTCCCAGCCCTGAGGTAGAACCCTAGTTGCTCTTCCCTAGTTCTGGTTTGCCTAAAACCAAATTGCTTATAGTTAATATGACTGAGCTCCTGAAAGAAAGAGATGCTATCTTAACATTTATCTCCCAGATAGCACCTACCCCCAAGATGTGTCATAGAAAAAGGCAGCCAGGTGACAATGGATAGAGCAGTGGACTCGGAGTAAGGAGACCTGAGTTCAAATCCAGCCTTAGATACTTGCTAGCCATGTGACTGAACAAGTCATATAACTTTTGTCTGCCTCACTTTCCTCATCTATAAAATGGGACTGATTATAGCACCTATCTCCCAGGGTTCTTGTGAGTATCAGAAGAGATAAATATTAAAAATATTTTATAAATGTTAGCTATTATTATTAACATTATTTTTAAGTGGGACAGTCAATCAAGGTATCAAAACCACATTACTCTCCCTGGAATATCTCTTCCATTCTACTTCTCTCTACTTCCAATGCTACCATTCTAGTTCAAGTCCTTATCTAATAGCAGCTAGGTAACACAATAGTTAGAGCATTGGGTCTGAAGTCAGGAAGACCTCCAACCTCAGACACTTAATAACTGTGTATCCCTGGGCAAGTCTCTTAATCTCTGTTTGCCTCAATTTCTTCAGCTGTAAAATGGAAATAATATCACCTAGCTTCCAGGGTTGTTGTAAGGATCGAAGGAGATAATAATTGTAAAGCACTTAGCACAGTGCTCGGAACATAGTATGCCCTCTATATAAATGTTAATTATTACTATCTCTTCAACAACCACACTGCTACAATAGATTTTTAACCACTACTCCTACCTTCAACACAATAACAAAAAGGAAGAAAAAAGCATTTGGATCACAATGTATACTTAGTAATTTTTTTTTTGTTTTGTTTTTAGTGAAGCAATTGGGGTTAAGTGACTTGCCCAGGGTCACACAGCTAGTACGTGTTAAGTGTCTGAGGCCAGATTCGAACTCAGGTACTCCTGACTCCAGGGCCAGTGCTCTATCCACTGCACCACCTAGCTGCCCCATACTTAGTAATTTTTAAAACTCCCTGAAGGCAGCTAGGTAATGCTTACTAGCTCTGTGACCCTGGGCAAGTTACTTAACCCCCATTGCCTCAAAAACTGTTTTAAAAAATTTAACTCCCTGGAAATTCTAGGAAGATTTATATAAACTGATCCATAATGAAGTGAGTAGAACCAGAAGAACAATTTATGTGACAACAACATTGAAAACACAAACAACTTTGAAAGACTTAGCCAATTCAATGACTAGCCATGATTCCAGAGGCCCAATGATGATGTACATTACTCACTTCAAGATGAAAATTAAAACACATATTTTCAAACATGGCCAAATTGGGAATGTGTTTTACTGGACTATGTATATTTGTTATAAGAGTTTTTTCTTCTTCTTTCCAATGGGGTAAAAGTAGGAAGAAAAGAAAATGAATGCTTCTTAATTGAAATTTTTATTTTAAAAAAGGGAAAAGAAAAACTTAGTTGAAAATGTCCTCCCTCCTGTCAGGAGAGTTCAGTTGCTTCTTCATGCCTTAATTCTTCAAATTCTAAGCTTGTCATAGGTCTTTAATACATGATTATTCTTTGGTCTTTAGTGAATATTGAGCCCAATTCAATAAGCAACTCAATTCAACAACTGATCAAGCACCTACCACATGTTAGATACTGATGGGCACAGGTATTACTTTCAAAGAGTTTAGGGTCAAAAAGGAGCACAGGTAGTGATGGAGAAAGATAAACACCCCAAAACTATCAGAAAGTAGGGCACTTGTTCTCAAGTCAGAGAACCTGGATTTGAATCCCACCTCTGATGGGTATAATTCCTGTGTGACTGGACAAGTCACTTACCTCCCTTGAATTAATTTTCCTCATCTGTAAAATAGAGAAGTTGGACCCAAGGAACTCTGTGGCTCCTTCTGAGTACTCCAAGTCTAGGAGATCTACTCAAGGAGGAAAATGTTCGTACCTAGATGAACAGCAGACGCACATCCAGAGAATGGAAAGGCATACAAAGCTACATGGAGCTGAGAGTGAAATCAGGCAGACCTGCCACCAAGAAAGAAACTTGAAACCATCTAGATCAAAGACTGTAGAACAAAAGCCTCCCAGATTCCAGACACAGAGAGGGCTATCCTGTATCTCATTTCTCCCTTTGAACTTCATGGGAGCCTGAAACTTTTTTTCTTTTGAGAACAGCAAAAGCTTGTTTACTTTTCTTCATTTTAAAGTGTATTTAGTGTTTATAAACAGTATTTGCCATCAAAATTTTCTAGTAGAGTATATGTATTGGGAATATAGTTGGGTGGAGGTACCTAAAAGGGAAAGAATCCCTAAGGGAAAAAAAAGCATCAGGTCTAACGCTGAGGTGTTTTGCCAGAAGCACTGTCTCTGTATGGGGCTTGGAGCTAATAGAAAGATAAGAGAGATCCTTTGATCCCACTTCTCAGAATCGAGAAATAGCATTTTTAATGAGAAATTCCTTTGGGCAATGAGTCAGTAGTAGACTGAGTGAAGAATTAGAATGGTTGAACAACCTCGATGACCACTGTACCTTTTATCATTCACACACACACACACACACACACACACACACACACTCCTTCCTGGATAGAATTAAGCTTTTTGAGTTCAGGGATTAATTAATTTTCTCTTTTTTCATCCCCAGTATCTATAGTATATAGTAGGTGCTTAATGAATCAAT
Organism: Dromiciops gliroides; assembly: GCF_019393635.1. NCBI lineage: Eukaryota > Metazoa > Chordata > Mammalia > Microbiotheria > Microbiotheriidae > Dromiciops > Dromiciops gliroides. The sequence continues at coordinate 46,456,604 of NC_057862.1, forward strand.
ACTTGTGGATCAATTGATAATAGAGATTTAGAAATGCAATACTGGACTTCTAAGAAGAAGTTGAGGGGAGAGATATAAATAAGAGACAACTCTGAATTAATTAATTATATAGTGAAAACTATTTTTAGCTTCTTACTATGTGCCAGGTACTGTGCTAAGTACTGGGAATAAAAAATATCAAAGTGAGACAGTTCCTGCCTTTAAGGGGCTTATATTCTCATAAAGGAAGACAATACATATAGAATCAGGGTAGCCAGGGAAGGGAATTTTAAATTGGGGAGTCACCAAGATGGTGAGTTAATCTATGAACAGTCGATTGATACATCCTCTCCAGAAGCAATAGCATTATTGATTTGATTGCTGTGCCCGGAGCAAGTGGAAGAAATTCCAATGATGGGTAGGAGTGGGATTTGCACAGGTCAGCAAGGCAGACAGCAAGATGATCCGAGTAAATGACTAGATGGGGTGTGAAGCATGGGATAGTCTGGAGGCTAGGTTACAGCGTCCTTGTTGATTCTGTGCTCACTCACTCATCAAGACAGCTCAGCCCCAGTTCAGGAGCTCCAAAGCTGAGTGACTTAACTCCCCTAGGGGCTTTGAAGCATGGTTTCTGGAAGTCCAGCATGAAGGATGTTGTTGCAGGTGGGAAAAAACAGGGCAGCATCTGGGCAGATGGGAAGATCTGGAAATAATTTAGAATTCATCTGCATAAAGGTGATAAATGATACCATGAGAGTGGATGAGATCACCAGAAGAGAGAATGCAGAGAGACACAAGAAGAAGGCCAAGGACAAAGCTTTAAATGGTGGCAAAGGAGGGTGAGGAACCGGCCAAAAAGATTTAGCAGGAATAATCAGAGAATGGAATGCAGCTGAATAATAATCACCACTGTAGGAAGCAAGCCTTTACATTGTTGGAGAAGCCAAGGAAAGAGAGGGTATCTCTAAGTTGTCTGTGTTATTCCATTTCGCCACTTAGCCGGAGCTTGTCCTCCCTCCATTTCTGTAGGCACAGCATGGTCATTGCTACAATACAGATGACAAACCCAAGAACCAGAGAGGAAGCAACTTGGTCAAGGTCAAAGATCAAGTAGTAAAAGAACCTCGGCCAGAACCTGGGCTTCCTGACTTCAAACCGAAATCCCTGGCTGATGTGTCACATCCTTTGCCAGATCCCAGGTCAGGCTCACGAGTCTTTTTCTTTTGGATTTTTTTAGGACTATAGGATTTGGGACTAGCATGGTATAATGAAAAAGGGGGCAAAATTTCGAGTCAGAAGAGCCAACTTCTCTTGGCCAAATTGTTAACCACTCAGCCTCAGTTTCTCCATCTGTAAAATGAGGGAGTTAGATTAAGTGAGCTTTAAGGTCCCTTTCAGCTTTAAATCTTTTACCTCAAGGGGTCTTAGGGGCCACCAAACCCCACATTTTACAGATAAGGAAAATGGGGCTTAAAGCTGTTGAATGTCTTGTCCGAAGAGGAAGGAGGGCACCAGCAATAAATGGTAGAACTGGGACACCAATCCTAGTCTTTCTGACCCTAAATCCATTATGTCATGTCACCTCTTGCTATGATATTCTTGTCTGCCACTTGTGAAATCCTTATGCAGTCATGATGAATCAAAGCCAAGCCAAGGCAAGCTAATCCAATTCAACAAACATTTCTTGAGCTCCTACCACAAGTAAGAAGTGCTCCCTCTAAAAAGAGTCCACAGCTTTATCCCACCTGATTCATCGTCTCTCCAAATGTCTGAAATGGGGAGCGTTTCCAAAGTCGAACCTTTATACCCCCTCTGAGAGCTCAGGATCAGATGCCTATTCCCATAGTGTTTGCCTGGTCAACACAGACCTGTGCCCAGGTAGGTGTGTACAGTAGCATCCCCAGCAGCCACCACAGGGGATTCAGTCTGGTTGGGCTCCATTCTTAGGCCACAAAGATTGGCCCTGCCTTGCCTGCCTCCAGCATGAATGAGCAAAGCTTAAAGTGTGTCAGGAACTTGGATGCAGCCACACAACAATGAAGTATCAAAGATAGAATCTAAGCCTAGTTCTTCCTGACTTTAAGTCCAGTGCTCTATCCATTATGTCACACTGCCTCTCCTTGATTTCTGAATTACATGGCAAATTAATGAACAAGTTGATGTTCAAACCCAAGTCCTTTAACTCTAGATCTACTGGTCTTGGGTTCAAATCTAGGGTTGAGAAAGACATAGTTCTTTCAGAGTCTCAGTTTCCAATAATAGTACTATCTACCTCACTGGATTTTATGAGAAAAAAAATATTCTGTAAATCTTAAAGGTTGTTATAAAGATTCTGTTATTATTGCTGATAACCTTTGTGACCTTGGGCATCTCTGCACCTCAGTTTCTTCATCTATAAAATGAAGGAAATTATAATAGTTCATGTTAAATTTCCTATGATAACAATAAATATTTATAAAGCATTTTAGTCATTGGGAAAAGTTTAATGAAATAGATAAAGATACAGTACAACATAGATGATGTTAATTTATGGTTTTCTAGGTAAACATTTTAAAGTTTAAAAAAGTGTTCTGTGTGCACTCTTCTTACATCCATTTCACAACTGAAGAAGCTACAACTAACAGAGACCAAGTGACTTGTCCAGAGTCAAACAGCTGTTCAGCATCTTTGCCAGGAAAACCCCATGGACAGTATTGGCATGTTATGGTCCATGGGGTCACAAAGATACAATTGAACAATTGAACAACAACTTATATCAAGTGCTGGGAATAGAAAGATGAAAAAAATTTGTCCCTGACTTCCATAAGTTTATATTCCATTGAGGAAAACAATATATACACAGATAATTAAACACAATATTATAAAGATGTATTTGTATATACGTATATAGTTTATTTATATGTCTGGAGAGAGAAAAAAGGAGGGAAAGGTTAGGGACTATCCCCACCCCCAGGTGGATTTTAAACACCTCGAGGACAGGGATTATTTCCAGTTTGTCTTTGCATCTCCAGTGCCTAGCAGAGTACCTTGTATTTGGTAGAGGCCTAGTAAATATTTGCTGAGTTGGTCTGATTGGATGAGGGTTTTACTAGATGAGTTCAAAGGTCTTTTCCATCTCCAAACCTTTTATGATTCTAAATCCAATCCCTTCTGCTTGAGTCAATGCTGCCTTTCTTTTTTGCCTTAGCAAGCAGGAAAGGGCAAGTCCAGTGGAGAGCTAGTGGGCTTGGAGTTAGACCTGGCTAGAAAGCTCCTCTTGGGCACTCCCAGCAATGGGACCATAGGGAAAATAATTTCTTCTCAGAGCCTCAGCTTCCTCATCTATGAAATGAGGATGATAAGAGTGATAGTAGGGGCAGCTAGGTGGTGCAGTGGATAAAGCACCAGCCCTGGATTCAGGAGGACCTGAGTTCAAACCCAGCTTCAGACACTTGATACTTACTAGCTGTGTGACCCTGGGCAAGTCACTTAACCCCCATTATCCTGGAAAAAAAAAGAGTGATAGTGCCTACTTCCCTGGTGCATTGTGAGACTCAAAGGAGATGGGCACTTGGGCAACTTGAAAGCATTATAAAGTGTATCCCATAAGTTTTGTGTTCAGTCATTTCTTCAGTCATGTCCAACTCTTCATGGCCCCATATTTTTGGCAGAGATACTGGAGGGATTTGATGTTTCCTTCTCTGGTTCATTTGACAGATGAGGAAACTGAGGCAAACAGAGTTAAATAACTTGCCCAGGGTCACACAGCTAGGAAGTGCCTGAGGTCAGATTTGAACTCAGAAAAATGAGTCTTCCTGACTATTGCACCACCTTGCTGCTGTCCCAAAAGTTTTAACATTGTTTTAAAACTTAAAATTGTGTTGAGACTTTTGGGACATCCCGTTAATGTCAGTTATTATCATTGAGTACCTATCAAGTGCAATGCATTCTGCTAAGCCCCGGGGATGAAAAAAATGAAAACATCACTTCTCTGCATTCCTTCCGGGGCCTTTGCCCCATGCTAGGCATGGGAGGACCCATTCAGCAGGGACTTGGCACACTGTTCAATTGAATGGATTTGGCTCCTTGTCACTTCCTGTCATGATCAAATCACATGGGCTTTCCGTTCCCAAGTCAGTGAAATGGGGTCACTCAAAAGGCTTTCTCGGAGGGTCTGTACAGATGAATTATCTAGTGCGGATTAGATAAATTGGATGGCTTCCCAGGGTTCCAGGAACAAATGTAGATTTACGAAGAATTGCCCAAAATGATGCATATAAATGATATGTACTTGACTCTCTCTCTGCTTCCTCACACACTCATTTTAATGTCACAGAAGATTAGAGAGAGAAGAGAAATCTTTTGGGCTACATTGAAAAATGCGTACAAGAAGTACTATTATGAATGAAAGCAGTGTGGAGCAGTGTATTTGAATCCCAGCTCTGATAATTATTAGGTTGCCCTAGGTAAATCTCATAACCCCTCCAAGACAGTTTCCTCATCGGTATAATGAGAATAATATTTGTATTACCTATAAGATTATTATAAGTACATAGCATATAAATAGTCTATATGTGTAATAAAAAGTATTATAAATAATAAAAATCTGCAGTGAGGTGGTGCAGTGGATAGAGTGCTGGCCCTAGAATCAGGAAGTCCTAGGTTCAATTCCATCCTCAGGAATTTACTGGCTGTGTGACCCTAGGCAAGTCACTTAGTTTTTATTATCCTTAGTTTCCTCAACTACAAAATAGAGATAATAGCACCTATTTCTCAGGGTTGTTGTGAGGATCAAATGAGGTAATATTTGTAAAGAGCTGAACATAGCACCTACCATATAGTAGGTCCTAGTTTCCTTCCTTTCCTTTCTTAAAAATGGGAACTATTATTCCTATAAATAGCCCAGCCCTAGAGAGAGCAAGCTGACAAAAACAGACCAGTGGGGAAGAGGAGAAGGATGAAGATAACATCAGTAGCCTGCCCTTATATATATGTGTGTGTATTTTTCGTTGTTCTAGACTCATGATTTCAACTATATGGGGAACTTCTTGGTGTGGGAATTTCTTTCTTCTCATGATTCCTAAGGTAGGAGTCCTCCTCTTCTGAATTATTATGCAGTTCAGCTGTATACATTGATCCTATTAACCAGCTAATGAGCATATCTCTAATTTACTTGGTATAGTCAGGTGACCTTCTCAACTTAATTATACTCTTACATTCATGCTGCCTCTTAACCCAGTTCCAATTGGGAAATTTGTTTGAACAAGTTAAATGCTTGTCCCCTCCCAGAATATAATGGCTAATATCTATAAATAGGACAGGATCATTTGCACAATTCACTTAATCTCTCTGGATCTTCATTTTCTCATCTGTAAAATGGGGTTAATAACACTTGTGCTGCCTACTCCCAGGGATGTCGTCAGGAAAGCCCTCCATAAACCCTGAGGGATTTTAAAAATGAGGACTAGATGAGGAATAACATCTCTCCAGCTCTAACTCCTATGTTATTTCTTTTTGGTAGATTCATAACAGATAATCTATCTTTGGTACTCAACTGGGTGAGAAATCATAAACCAGTCTGTCCATCACAGAACAAGAAGACATAGCAGGAAAAATGAAGAGAGAGAGAGAGAGAGAGAGAGAGAGAGAGAGAGAGAGAGAGAGAGAGAGAGAGAGAGAGAGTATGTGTGTGTGTATGTGTACTTACTAGCTGTGTGAGCCTAGGCAAGTCACTTAACTTCTGTTTGCTTCAATTTCCTCATCTGTAAAATGGGGATAATAATAAAATCTACCACTAGGTGTTGTTGTGAGGATCGAATGAGATTACAATTGTAAAACCCTTTTCACAGTGGATGGAACATAGTAAGCGCTATATAAATGTTAGCTATGATTATTATGATTAAATATTACCTATGAATGCCCCTATCTCACATTTCCAGTGCTAGAAGTTAATAGCTCACATTTCTAAAGCTCTTTAAGGTTCACAAAGTGTTTTCTTGAGAGCAATAAACATAGGTAGGTAAAGCAAATATTATTATCCTCATTTTACAGATGAAGAGACTAAGAAACTAAGTGGCTACAGTTATACAACTACTGAATGTCACCGACGAGATCTGAACCTGCATCTTCCCAATTTCCAGTCTACTCGACTCTATACTCTAGACCAAACCACCGTATTTAATCATTTATTGAATCAAATTTATTTGAATTGAGTTGAATTGTACACCTTCTCCCTTAGAGAATTGTCTACTTGAGGAGACAATTTTCCAAGTGATTTACAAACATTATAATTAGAGAACAATACAAGATCTTTTCCTTCTCAGACTTTCCTCACATGTTTTTGTTGTATCTCTCCTTTGTTCCCATCACATTTTTAGTTGTCTTACATTTATTGATGCATCCATCAGAGCCTATAAGTTTCAAGAAGGCAGAGACTGGTTCATTAGCAGCTCCAGAACCCAGCACGATCTCTGGTACATAATAAACATTCATCAGTTTGAATTGAATTAAAGTCATTAGGTAATAATATGCTTAAACTGCAAACCACTGAGTGCCAGGATATAGGGTGCAATTGGTGAATGTTGTTGATTACCAGGAAGGGAAAGGTTGGTGTGGTTAGGGCTATTAGAGAAGGCTTCATGGAGGAGGTGAGGCAAACTAGATATTTAAAAATAGGCAGTTTGAGGGGTAGCTAGGTGGCGCAGTGGATAGAGCTCCGACCCTGGAGTCAGGAGGACCTGAGTTCAATTCCAGCCTCAGACACTTAACACTTACTAGCTGTGTGACCCTAGGCAAATCACTTAACCCCAATTGCCTCACACACACACACAAAAACCAAAAATAGGCTGTTTGAAATCATAAAAAGGGGAAAGGACCTACATGTACAAGAATATTTATGGCAGCTCTTTTTTGTAGTGGCAAAGAATTGGAAATTTAGGGAATGCCCATCAACTGTGGAATGGCTAAACAAATTGTGGTATATGAATGTAATAGGATGATGGAGGAGAGACATTAAAAACACAGAGCTCCCATGATATTTACTCTTTACAATTACCCCCCAAAACAGCAATAAAACAACCCCAGGAGCAGCAAAACCCACAAAAAGATGGGCTGAGATTATTTTCCGGCCAATGATGGGTTTCAAGAAGAGTTCAACCCTATGATCATGCTGACACAATCCCCAGGAAGGCTGCACCAGAGAAACTTACCTCTGAGTTTCCAAATTAGCTACAGCACCAATGTCTTCTGGAACTAAGCTAATGGTTGGAGGAGAGGGCTGAACGGCTGGCTGGGGGGTGGGGTGAGGCTGAAAATACAGGGGTGTCTGCAGGACCTAAAGAGGAATTCAGCTATCCCACCCAGTCAAGGCATTTGTGATGAAAAGACCTGAACTGAATAGAAAATTTGACTTTCAAATACAAGACCCTAGAGAAGCATAAAAAAGTAAACAGGAAAAAGAAATCATGAGGGACATTAAAAGATTAAACTGTTTACATTCCTACATGGGAAGATAATACTTCTAACTCATAAGAACTTTCTCAGTATAAGGGCAGTTGAAAGGAATACACTTAGAGGACACAGAGCTGAACTGAACATGAATGGATGATATCTGTAAAGCATTTATTTTTTTGTTTATTCTTGTTTTTTGTGGTGCACACAGGGTGGGGTGGCTTATGTCTGGGGCCAGATATGGGTTCGGGGCCTCCTGGGTCCAGGGTTGGTGCTTTGTCCACTGTGTCACCTAGCTGACCCATGATGATATCTTCAAAATAAAGTTAAGGGGTAAGGGGAATTCACTGGAAGAAAGGGAAAGGAAGAGGTAGACTGGGGAAAAGTAGCTCACATAAAAGAAACAAGAAAAAGCTTATGGAGGGGAGGGAAAGAGGGGGAAGGAGTGGGGGAGGGAGTGAACCTTACTCTCATCAGAACTGGCTCAAAGAGGGAATAATATACACACTCAATGGGGTATAGTAATATATTTTTCCCTGAGGCAAAGCGGGAGGGGAAGGAAATAATGGGGGGAGAAGAGGTGAAGGAAGGAAGGAAGAGCAGATTGGGGAAGGGAGCAGTAAAAAGCAAAACACTTTTGAGGAAGGTGAAGATGTTCTGCATAACTGCACATGTATGACTTATATCAAATTTCTTGATTTCATAGGGAGTGGGGGACAGCTAGGTGGTGCAGTGGATAGAGCACTGTCCCTGGAGTCAGGAGGACCTGAGTTCAAATCCAACCTCAGACACTTGACACTTACTAGCTGTGTGACCCTGGGCAAGTCACTTAACCCCAGTTGCCTCACAGAAAGAAAGAAAGAAAGAAAGAAAGAAAGAAAGAAAGAAAGAAAGAAAGAAAGAAAGAAAGAAAGAAAGAAAGAAAGAAAGAAAGAAAGAAAGATATTTCATAGGGAGGATTGAGGAGGGAGGGAAGAAGAAAATTTGGCACACAGAATTAGCTCAAAGACCTCAATCTTATCAGAGTTGGTTTAAGGAGGGAATAACATACACACCCAATTGGGAGGAGTAATCTATCTAACCCTGTAGGAAAGTAGGAGGGAAGGATATGGTGGGAAGGGTGAAAAAAGGGAGGGCAGAGCAGGGAAGGGGGCAGTGAGAAGAAAAACACTTTTGAGAAGGAATAGGGTAAAAGATGATAGAAAATAGAGTAAATATCATGGGAAGGGAATAGGATGGAGGGAAACAGTTATTATGATTGACTATAATGGCAAAACATATGATACCTACTTTGCTGAGCTATTGTGAAGAAAATTTTTTGTCAAGTTTAAGGTACTATATAAAAGATGATGAGCAGGATGCTGTCAGAAAAACCTGGAAAGACCTATATGAACTGAAGCAGAGTGAAATGTACTGCATACAAAAGAACAGCAACAGTGTAAGATGATGGGCTGGGAAGGACATAGTTATTTTTAGCAATGCAATCATCCAATATAACTCTGAAGAACTTATGAAAATTGCAATCCATCTATAGAGAAAGAACTGTTGGTATCTGAAAACAGATTGAAGCATAATTTTTTGACAGTTCCTTAATCTGAAGTTCTGTTTTTATCTGTTTTCTCTCACAGCCTAGCTAATGTGGAGGTGTTTTCCATGACTACTCATGTATAATTTATATTGAATTGCTTGAGTTCTTGGGGGTGGGGAGAGAAGGGGGAGGAAGAGAAGTTGGAACACAAAGTTTTAAAAAATTGATGCCAAAATTTGTTTTTACATGTAATTTGGGAAATAAAATTCTAAACAGCAAAAAAGAAATGATGAGCAGGCAGATTTCAGAAAATCCTGGAAAGACTTAAGTGGACTGATGCTGAGTGAAGTGAGTAGAACCAAGAAAACACTGTACACAATAATATCAACATTGTGCAATGATCAACTGTGATAAACTTAGCTCTTCTCAGCAATACAATGATCCAAGACAATTCCAAAAGACTCATGACATAAAATGCTATCCACAACCTGAGAAAGAACTATGGAGTCGATGCAGATCAAAGCATAATATTTTCACCTTTTTGGTTTTTGTGGCTTTTCCTTTTGTTCTGTTTCTTCTTTCACAACATGCTAATGTGGAAATATGTTTACATGATTGCACATGTATAATCTATATCAGATTTCTTGCCATTCTGGGGAAGGGTATGGGAGGGAAGGAGGGTGGGAGGTAGAAAAAAATTGAAACTCGAAATCTTATAAAAATGAATGTTGAAAAATATATTTACATTTAATTTTAAAAAATACTATTTATCCAAAAAGATGAGGAAAGAACGGTCAGTTTGATAACAGGAGGCAGCAGAGATGGAAGGTAGTGGCAGGGTGAGGGATGTAGAAATGAGAAGAAATGTGCTTGGTCTGTTCAAACACCCATGAAATAGGAACACAAAAAGCTGAATATATATTATTTTCATTCTCATGTTGCTTTTGGTGCATTCCTTTGTATTTTCATGGGTTTCCTTCTTCTCTTTCCCATCAAATGATGGTTTCCCAAGCACGCAGGAGTACTCTCTTCTCTATCCTTGGCATTCCTCATGAAAATAACAAAGGGATCTTCCTAGAGTGAGGATTAACACATGGGCATTTCACTGGCTTTTCAATGGAATCTAAGGCTTCCGTATTCCCATTCTTTCTATCTTTCTGCCTGGACCCTTTCCCAGCTCCCACCGACACTCAAGCCAACTGGTGGCCATATGTTCTTGCCCTTCCTGTCACTGCAAAGGTGAATTCAGAAAGGAAAAGGGCCAGAAAGCTTTGAGGCAGCTAATAGGGATTTCCCAGGAATACAATGTTGGTTTTTGCAAAATGTTCCTTCTGCCTACCCTGTCTGGGACATTTTCCCATAGACAATCTTCCCACACACAGTAAATAACTCCCTGGGGAGCCAATTGCTTGGCAGGGAGAAGGCTCCATGACTCCATTCTATGTGAGCTCCTCTAACACCATGTTGCCCCACCCACCCCCTCCAAGTGCCTTGTCTTCTCAGTCTAAGAATAATTCCCCCCTTGTAATTGGACTGTTCGTGTCATTAACATTTAAAGAAATGTCCTTAACCTTTTCAGCAGTTTCATAAAACTGCAAAATAGAAACCCTAAATATTGCACTCAGGCTCCCAGTTCTCCCTTCTCTCCCTCCCAGCCTGGCTAATCCAGAAAGAAGAGGAGGCAGAAAGACTGAGAAAATATTTTATCCACATGTGTCCTTATTTCCCTTATTCCCATCAGCACTAACACCTTTTTGGGGGGGGTGAGGCAATTGGGGTTAAGTGACTTGCCCAGGGTCACACAGTTGTAAGGGTTAAGTGTCTGAGACTGGATTTGAACTCAGGTCCTCCTGACTTCAAGGCCAGTGCTCTATCCACTGCGCCACCTAGCTGCCCCAGTATTAACACCTTAATTGTCACCACTACCATAGCCATCATCATCATCTTCAACACCACTATGGTAAAAATTATTGGGCACTTCTGGAACGTCAACTCTAGAGTGACTTCCGGAACTCGAGTTCGCTCTCTCTGGCTGGTGACTGAGGTCCTGGTGGCGCACTGGCAACCTTAGACTGGCGGGCTGTTCAGGTTGGTGAGTTACTTACTGAAAACCCTAAATTCCTTTGAATCAGCTTATGGTAAGTTTAGAGTTAAGAGCATTTCTCTGTATTTCTATTTGCCTATTTCCTTATCTTTGATTTTTACTAGTTTCACCTTTGTTGTTTAATTAATTCCCAGGTAATGAAATCTGATCCTTTTGTGAACTAAAGCTTAGAGGCTCCTTTCTTATTGGCCTGGGAGAAATATCTAAAAAGGGCAGTTCAGAGGGGAGGTTAAACCTAAAAGGGTCTCTCATATTTCCAGGACCCCAATATTAAGGCAAATCAGCCAAATAACACTCAGTATATCAAATTTTGGCCCTCACACGACCATGGCCAAAAGTATAATCTTCACCATCTTCTTCATCATCATTATCACTACCACCTCAAATCACCAACACCCCATTCCTTCTTATGTACTCTGGCAAGAAAAGCAGAAGGAAGAGTAATTGGTTCCCCTCCACTAATGCATCACCGTCAAAATTCATTTGTTTATTGAGAGGCACCCTAGCTTGGTAGATTGCTGAATTTGGCATCAGGAAGTGCTGAGTTTGGATCCTGCCTCCAACACTTATTTCTGTGACCCTAAGTAAGTCACTTAGCCTTGCTTTCCTCATACTCATAATATCCACTTCACAGGGTTGTTGTAAACTTGAATGAATGAAATGAATAAATGAATGAAAAACATTCATCAAGCACTTTGTGTCAAGTATTATGCTAAATGCTCAGAGATACAAGTACAAAAGTGAGATAATCCCCACCCTCAAGGAGTTTACATTCTAATGACAGAGCAATCAATACATATATGGGAGTGGTGGCCAGGGAAAAGAATTTCTACTGTCTGGGAAGTCCCAAAGATGGTAAATAGAACAAGAGCAGTCTTTCCAGTACAGTGGTAATGGTGATTTGATTACAGCATTCAGAGAAAGGAGAGGGGTTGGAAAAGACTTTAGCATCCAGTTCAACCCCTACCCTCAAAAGAATCCCATCTCCAATATTCCTAAATAGGTAATAGTCCATCTTTTTTCTCGAAGGTCTCTAATGAAAGAGGAACCTAGCGATCAGAAAATTAGCATTGCCAGGCAATGTGCTAAGTGCTGGGTTTCTAAGAGTTGCTTATGATGTCTGGGCATAAAATGGAAAAAATAGGTAAAGATGAAATGAAGATGGTGGATTATTGGTCCCAAGGAGTATAGTGCCAAAGGGTTTATCCTCTAATATATGTAGAGTACCTTGTAAACTTTAAAATGATACATAAATGCTAGTTATTTTAATTATTATTATCATGGTACTGTATATATGAAGTTCCCCTCCATTCCTTTCTTTCTAGACACTTCATTTTTAAGATCTGATTTAATAATTCCTTCCATAAATGTTATTTAGTTTCAAAAACTTTTACTCTATCTCCTTTAGGAGATACTAAGTTGGAAAACCGATGCAACCAAGATTAGAAGGAAAGCAGAAAGCTTTGAAACAATTTTTACAGTTAATGTTTCTGATAAAGGTCTCATTTCTCAAATATATAGAGGACTGAGTCAAATTTATAAGAATAAAAATAATTCCCCAATTGAGAAATACTCAAAGGATACAAACAAGCAATTTTCAAATGAAGAAATTAAAGCTATCTATAGTCATATAAAAAATGTTCTAAATCACTATTGATTAGAGAAATGCAAATTAAAACAACTCTGAGGTACCACCTCTTACCTATCAGATTGGCTAATATGACAAAAAAGGAAAAATGATAAATGTTTGAGAAGATATGGGAAAATTGGAACACCGATGCATTGTTGGTGGAGTTGTGAACTGATCCCACCATTCTGGAGAGCAATTTGGAACGATGTCCAAAGGTTATAAAACTGTACATACCCTTTGGCCCAACAATACCACTACTCGGTCTGAATCACAAAGAGATCATAAAAAAGGGAAAAGTACCCACATATACAAAAATATTTGTACCTGCTCTTTTTGTGGTGGCAAAGAATTGGAAATTGAGGGAATGCCCATAAATTAGGGAATGGTTGAATGAATTGTGGTATATGAATATAATGGAATACTATTGTGCTATAAGAAATGATGAGCAGGCAGATTTCAGAAAAACCAGGAAAGACTTAAATGGACTGAGGATGAGTGAAGTGAGCAGAACCAGGAGAACATTGTACACAGTAATGAGAACGTTGTGTGATGATCAGCTGTGATAGACTTAGCTCTTCTCAGCAATACAATGATCTAAGACAATTCCAAAAGACTCATGATAGAAAATGCTCTTCACATCCAGAAAAAGAACTATGGAGTCAGAATGCAGATCAAAGCATACTATTTTTACTTTTTTTGCTTTTTTCTTTTTTGTGAATTTCCCCCTTTTGTTCTAATTCTTCTTTCACAGCATGATTAATGTGGAAATATGTTCAACATGATTGTATACATAAAACCTATATCAAATTGCTTTCTGTCTTGCGGAGGGGAGAGGGAAGGGAGGGAGGGAGAAAAATTTGGAACTCAAAATCTTATAAAAAACAAATGTTGAAAACTGTCTTTACATTTAATTGGAAAAAAATAAAATACTATTAAGGGAAAAAAAGAAGATACTAAATTGGGAATGCAAAGAATTGATAGAAGCTATTGAGTCTGACCCTCCTACTCCATAGATAAGGAAATTGAAGTCCAGAGAGTTGTTCAAGGTCACACAGGTAGTAGGAAGCAAAGGTGAGATTTGAGCCTAGGTCCTAAAACTCCAGATTCAGACCCAGCACTCTCTCCCATGTGGCCAGCTCTATGCTCTTCTCTGTTTCAGTGGGGCTACCTCTCAGGGAAGAATATTCGCATTGGTGAACCAACCTCCAAAGACCTGGATCTCATGGCATCATGGATTTAGAGCTGGGAGGGTCCTTAGAGGTCATTAAGTCCAATCTTCTCATTTTAGTAGTATTATTTTTTTTTCTTTGGTGGGACAACAAGGGTTAAGTGACTTGCCCAGGGTCACACAAGTGTCCTGTCTGAGGCCGGATTTGAACTCATGTCCTCCTGAATCCAGGCCAGTGCTTTATCTACTGTGCCACCTAGCTGCCCCCCAATCTTCTCATTTTAAAAGTAAGAAAAGTAAGACCCACAGACCAAGGTCACACAAATAGTCAGTGACAGATGTAGGTAGGATTTGTAAGTCCAGTGCTCCTCCCATGGTGCCATACTGACTTGTAAGTACTACATATTGCTTCTGTGTAGTATTTCAGCAGAAGGCAGACTTCCTTGAGTTTTCAGGATTTAAATTGTTTTCTCCCCAGGAGGCCATGACACTTTTAGGCTTGTACAACATGTACACTTCTCTTAGCTAGTTTTTGACTGGGAGACAGAAGGAGTGTGAAGTGGGGGGAAGGGGTGAGTGTGATAAAAAGAGGAGCAAGGAGGTATAGGCTGTGCCTGCCAAATATATGTGCAAGGATTAAGGGATTTGGGGTATAGGATGTATGTGTATATATGTGTTTTATATGTGTGCTTGTGTAATTTACTGTGTGTAAGTGTATATGGTATATACACATATGTTTTATTATGTGTACTGTGTGACTGTCCTTAGGAATAGGAGGTATGGACAGACAAATTGTCACTTCTAGTCATGGAGAATAGGGAGGAAGGAAGGAAGGGAGGGAGGGAGGGAGGGAGAAAGGAAGGAAGGAAGGAAGGAAGGAAGGAAGGAAGGAAGGAAGGAAGGAAGGAAGGAAGGAAGGAAGGAAGGAAGGAAGGAAGGAAGGAAGGAGGGAAGGAAGGAAGGAAGGAGGGAAGGAGGGAAGGAAGGAAGGAAGGAAGGAAGGAAGGAAGGAAGGAAGGAAGGAAGGAAGGAAGGAAGGAAGGAAGGAAGGAAGGAGGGGAATGAGAGAGGGAGGGAGGGAGAAAGAAAGGAAGGAAGGAAGGAAGGAAGGGAGGGAGAGAGGAGGGAAGTGAGAGAGGGAGGGAGGGAGGAAGAAAAGAAGGAAGGAAGGAAGGGAAGGAGAGAGGGAGAGAGAGAAGGAAAGGAGGAAGGAAACACTTTCATTAAGTACCTACTATGTGCCTCCTTTCTTTATGTCCTGTCTCATGAGAGTAAAGAACCACTGAGTTCTACATACTAACAAATATCAACTGGACTTACTTTTTTTTTTTTTTTCAGTGAACCCAGACCAGGAGCTGGAATGAGTGCTGGGCTTAAAGTGAAAAAAACCTAGGTTCAAATTTCCTCCTGAAAAACTTAGTACCTATGTGACCGTTGACAAGCCACTTGATTGCTCTCAGCCTCGGTTTCCTCATCTGTAAAATGGGTCTAATAAAAGCACCTACTTCACAGGGTTGTTGCAAGGAGGAAATGAGATCATGTACATGAAGCTATGTGCAAACCTTAAATACAAATGGTATCCCTGTTGTTGTTATTGTTAAGACAGGTGGGGAAGGCAGGGTGGAAGAAGAGGTAACAGGGTCAGGGGTCACATTTTGCTCTCAGAACTGTCCACCAGCCTGCTCCCTTCAATGGCCGTGCCCTTTGAAGAGCAGGCTCCTAGTTCAGGAAAATGTCCATCCCAGTCCGCTCACGCCTCCTCCATCCACCAGCCATCTGTCCCCAGAATGCTATGACATGGTCTATGTACAGATTTGTGGGGCTGAGTCCCTTGCATCACACACAGAGAAGTTGTGAACTTTAAGCTATTTTTTAAGAGCAGCAAACCTGTGATGGGAAGTCATGTCTCTAGGATAAGTAGCAACCCCCTCCCCTCCCAGGACATCCCAGAGTGCCTGGCAACCTACACATAAGGGAGACCTTGGGTAAAGTCACTCCGGGCCTTGGTTTCTTCATTTGCAGAATGAGGATGTGAGTCTTATGATCCTCAATGCTGGAAGAAACCCTGGGACCAAACACTCCTTTAGCTGTGAAGAGCGGTAGCCACTCCCACACAGATGGGGCTCTCTGGTTGTCTGGCCCCCAGGAAGCAGCAGATGCCTTGCTTGATAAGGGTTAGAGAGGACCTTTCAAATCAACCACAGAAAAGAGAGATTTAGGGGGAAAAGAGAGACTTAGAATTGGGAAAGTAAAAACCTAGCTCCAAGCAGGAGGGGATGCTTACCAGGCTGGGTGATCTGCAGAAATGGCCTTATCTGTGGGTGGAGATGTTAATAGAAGCATAGATTTAGAACCAGAAGAAAGCGCAGAGCTCATCTATTTCCATACCCTCACTTTATAGATGAGGAAATAGAGACCTGGATGGTTAAGTGACTTGCCCTAATACGAGTAGTAAGCAAAGGTGAGATTTGAACCCAGGTCCTCTGACT
Organism: Dromiciops gliroides; assembly: GCF_019393635.1. Lineage (NCBI taxonomy): Eukaryota > Metazoa > Chordata > Mammalia > Microbiotheria > Microbiotheriidae > Dromiciops > Dromiciops gliroides. The sequence goes on from NC_057862.1 coordinate 46,472,930, forward strand.
CCCAATGCAGCACTCTTTCAACTAGACCATACTATTATGATGTAAGGGAAAACAAGGGCCTCCCTCCATCCCCAAATAACCCCCACATCAATCGACTACAGTGCCTGAATCCCCCCCCCCCCGCCCCCCCCCCCATTAATGCTACTTCCTTTTGATTCCAGCATTTCCTGGTTAACTAGGAGAGAGTCATGCTCAGTCCCTCCCACTTAAGAAAGAATAAGTCTATCAGGATTTACCTCCTTGATGGGACTCAGATACCAAAGGGTACTATGAAGGGGATTGAAAAATTAAGGAGGGGGGAAGGAGACAGGAATGGAGGGAAAGACAGGACAGGACAGGACAGGACAGACTTCACAAAGACAGACAAATGAATGCTACTAATTAATGTCACTGCAGCACACATACTTTGTGCTCCAGATGGAAAAGCTGTAAAAATAGTTACTAAAATCTTGGCAAATAGTAGGTGCTTAATAGATGTTTGTTGATTGATTTCTTCTTTCCTGCCCTTATATTCAAGACAAAAGTCATGCCCTACCAATTTTGGGCTTCCCTGAACTTCCTATGTTCCTGCAAGACCCCTGCCTCCTTTCTATGCCTTCCACTTTGCCTTCTGAAAGTTGGGCCCAATAGCATTTTCTCTTTAGAAAGAAGGTGAAATGAAAGGCTTAATCCTTTTCCTTTGGGATCCAGACAAAAGAGTAATCAGACATAAACACAGATGCTAAAATCTAGGGGAGACCCTACCCTCTACCCAACTAGACAGTGCCTGTCCCTGAAGCCCAGAGCAGCCAAGCAAAGTCATGCTAATTTAGGGTAGAGCCGCCGCAGGGCCAAGGAATACCCAGGCTGAGCTGACTTGGGCTGTGCCCTGCGGGCGAACCCGCAGGCAGCTGTGGGGTTGTGCTGGAACTGTATTAAGAAAGCTGACAGTGGTTAGGTTTGCCTGTGTGAGAGTCGGGCATGGTCTGGTTGTGTGCCGCTGCCCTCTGCTGGCCTCTCGGTGATCTGCCAGGAACAGCCAGCTGCTCTCGTAGCTCTCCAGGGATGGGGTTGCTTTTTCTCTTCTGTTCTGAGCACTGCCAGAGAGGGACCAGACCTCTGGGGCCACATCCACCAGGCAAACATGTCCTCAGTAAAAATCCATTAAACCTCAGGCCATGGGACGTCAGGGGAATTATTCACCACAGATGTCTTAAGGGTCCACTCAATAACAGCCTCACCTTTCTGGTACTTAAAGGTTTATAAAATCTTTCTCCACAAAAACTCCTATGATGTGTCATCCCCATTTTTCAGAAGAGAAAGCTCAGGCTCAGTAGTGGTTAGATGTTCAGGGGGACATGCATACAAGAGAGATAAGGCTCAGAGCCTGGTGTGTTGACCTTGGGAAGTAGCACGGGCTGCTGGATTTTGCTGGGTTTGAAAGATGAAGATTTGAGTTTGACCCTCACCTGTCTGCTTTTGGATAAGTCAATGTCTTTGTGTCAGTTCCCTTTGCAAGGCTGGACTAGATAAGCTCTAAGCTCTCTTTTGGCTCAACAGCCACGACTCTATAATTCCAAGCCTTATAATTATCATTGTGATCAATCGATCATCATCATGCATTAATTAATTATGTGCCAGGCTCTGTGACAAGCCATGGGGATAGAAAAATAGCAACAAAAACATTCCCTGCCCTCAAAGAGCTTACAGTCTAATAGAAGCAGTGACATGCAAACAACTATATGTCCATATGAGATATATACAGTGTAAATGGGAAGTCATCTCAGAAGGAAGGTATTGGGGGGGGCCTCGGAAATTCTAGGAAAAGCCTTTAGTAGAAGGGGGAATCCCATCACTATGCCACTATGATCACCATTAAAAGAATGGTGATCATAGAATGGTGATCATAGAATGATAGATATAGAAAGGAACCTTAGAGGGCCAATAATTCAACATCCCCCCCCCCCCCCGCCCCAGACCACTTAAATGAATTATCCAATGTTCTACAGGTAATTATTCATTTACTTATTTATCAATTTAGAGAGGCAATCAGAGTTAAGTGACAGAGGCTGGATTTAAATTCATGTTCTCCTGACTCTGGGACCAATGCTCTATCCACTGTGCCACCTAGCAGTCTCTCCTACAGGTAATAAGCATCAGACCTAGGATTTGAGCTCAGGTGCTACATCATCAAGTAGAGCATACTTCCTATGAATCCCATGGACTCCCCTCACAATAGCCTTTATCCTGGGGTTTCCCTCCTTCCAAGTTGTGGACACTGCTATCACTGGAGGGCTCAACTCCAGGTGCCCCAAATGCTAAGATATCTTCCTTTGTCCCTCAGTCTCCTAACCCTAACCCTAAATCTCCTGGTTCTGCCTACCTAAAATAAGCTCTGCTGGGCTCCTTGCTCTCATAATCTCCCCCCCAAAAGGAAAATAAACCCTGGGGCTATCAAAGAGACATCCCTTTCCCATTGGACCTACATTGTCCAAATAAGTCAAAACTAATATTGAAGGACTTCCCCACACATTGGTGCAGTCTCTTGTTTTTATTCTAACTTTGGGACCATGGATGCAACCCCCCCCCATTGCCCAGGAACACCCCCTTCTCTCTACAGAAGGGTAGATTTGGAACTTTTGAACTTGGCACTTTTAGAGAGGTGACCTCTAGGGACTAGCACTGCCCAGGAACACCCCCCCTTTTCTCTCTAGAAAGTCAGCTTCTGGTGAATCAAGGACTCACATATATGTAGAGTGCATCATTCTATCAGTTCATGAAAATTCCCCATATGAAAAAACCAAGGAATCTGCTTCTTGGAGTTCTGTGTTGATGTATAATATAAGTGAGTTTTAAAGACTTGAGCATGTATAAACATTCTGTAACTGGTTCCAGTCTACTAACCATGTGGTTAGGAGAACTCTTTTTCTATTGACTGCATCACTGAAGCCGGGAATATAAGGCCTGGGTCAGCCTTGGCCTGATCCCTTTAGCCATTTTCTCCTTGGCTATGTCCTCCTGGGTGAGGGCAGGGGGTCTTCAGAGAGGGATAATGCTATAAAGGGAGAGGCCTTGTACACTCCCCAGAGAAACCACCACAATATAGGCCTGGGTTCTTTGCCTGTCCTGGCTTTTCTTACACATTAGGTGAAGGGAGAGTGGCATCCCAATGTCTGTCCCAGAATCTCAGTTTTGTATCCAGCTCATCTTTAATGCCCTCAAGAGCAAAGAATGACCTTGAGGTCCCAGCCTAGGAGTAGCCAAGACAAGGATTCTCTAGTAGCCCTACCTCATCTAGATTTGAACTTTGGTGGGATTGACATTATGTAGAAACTATGCTTGAGGAAAACCCAGTCTCACCAGAGACCTAGGTGGGACAGGGGGATTTTTGCCCTGGGAGCAATGGGGGAAGTGTTTGCGCTTTTGTTCTTGTCATCTCTTCAAAGTAAATTTTTTGTTGTTGTTCAGTAGTTTTTCTTCATGACCCCATTTGGGGTTTTCTTGGCATAGATACTGGAGAGGTTTGCCATTTCCTTCTCTAGCTCATTTTAAGATGAGGAAACTGAGGAAAACAGGGTGAAGTGCCCTGTCCAGGGTCACACAGCTAAAAAGTATCTGAGGCCATATTTGAACTCAAGAAAAGGAGTCTTGCTGACTCCAGGCCCTACACTCTATCCACTGTACCACCTATCTGCCCACAAAGTAAATATCCCTTTGTAAAATCTAATTGATCTTACGTGATTAAATAGAACTGGGTGCTAGGTAGCTGCACCAAACAGTGAAGAGAACACAGTTCATGAGGGCTCAAGTTGATGGCAGTAGATATCCTTCCAATGGCATCCTAGAAATCTAGCCCTACTTATTTTTCCATAATTCTAGATTTTCAAGGAATAATGAAGTGGGAGTCCAGCCAAGCTGGATTAGAGGGTCTCATGTGAAGGGAATAGTATGAGATATGGGCAAAGTAGGTGAGGGAACTGGAGGACCTTGAATTCTAGGCTATTTGGATTATATATAAAGGCATCAGAGGGCCAGGATCCCAAAATGGTATTTTCAGGGTTGGAAGCAAGCCAAGGGAGAGTATCTGGCCAGACTCCAACCTGATGAGAATTTCCCTCCTTCTTCAGCAACCCCCTTCAGTGACCACTAGAGGGGGAGACCCAATACCTCCAGAACCGGCTGACTCCATTTCTGAACATCTAGGAAGTTATTCCTTTCCTCGAGCCAAAATATCTGTGCCACATCCACTTTTGGCTCCCCATTCTGCCCTTTGGCACCAAGCAGAAATAACCTCATTCCATAGTCACATAACAATCCTTTTCATGCTCAAGCACAGTTCTTATGTCCCTGGCTAAATCCTTTTCAAGTTAAACATCCCCCATTCACTGAACTGATTGTGTGTGTGTGTGTGTGTGTGTGTGTGTCTGTCTGTCTGTCTGTCTGTCTGTCTCTTCCATTGGAATGTTATCTCCTTGAGGATAGGGGCTGTGACACTTTTGCCACTGTATTCCCAGGTCTTGGAATAGTGCCTGGCACACAGTGGGTGCTTTATGACTGATTGATATTTTAGAAAGATAATCCTGATGGTGGTGTTGAGGATGGATTAGAGCAGAGAGGAAGCAGAGAAATAAGCCAGGAGTTTATGGCACCGGTCCAAGTATGAGGTCATGATCAGGGATGGGGAAATGGAAAGGAAAAGACAGATACCAGAGACACTGAAGGAAAACTTAACAGGACTTGGTCCCCGATAATCCCAATACAAATGCTCTGTTTGTCGGCAGCTATAGGGTGCTCAGGAGTCCTCGAAAAGCATAAGATCTTCCTTGACTAGAGATAGCTGTCCAATAAAACTCTAGGTTTTATATTAGCTGGAGCTGATGGGGAGGAAGAGGAGAGTAGAAAAGGCAGGCTTCTGACACCTGCAGGGTTGGGCATCTGGAGCTCCCACAGCTACCTTCTCCATCCTCTTTTTTTTTATAATCCCCATGATGGACACTGTCTTTAAACATCGTCAGGTCCATATGAAACCGGTGTCAAAAGAAGAAGTGACAAGAGTCTGCTATTTCACAGATGCTGCCGTCTCCCTGTTATTTCCTTTTCAGTCACATCCTGGTTTTCATCTGTTTTGTTAAAAGGAGACACAGACAAGCATGTGATCCCCTTTCCCCCTTCCCCAGAAGCCTTCAGCTTTCCTGTCAAAATTCATTCTTGCAAAACAATGAGCAGCTGGAAAATACTAGAGACAAGCCATTTTCCTAAACTTGGCCAAATGAACCATAGGAACCCCCCCACACACACACACACAGAGGCAGCTCTCCCTTTCCTTCCCCTTCCCATCACCTCCCCTCCCCTCTCCTCTCCCCTTCTCTTTCCTCCCCTCCTCTCCTTCCCTTTCATTCTCTTCTTTTCCCTCCTCTCCTCCCCTTCTCCCCTTCCCTTCCTTTTCCCATCACATTTCCTCTCCTTTTCTCTTTCTCCTCCTCCTTTCCCTTCCCCTTCCCTTCTCTCCTTCCTCTCTTCCATTCTCACTCTCTGTCTCTCATCTCTCTGTCTCTGTCTGTCTGTCTCTCTGACTCAGGAGACTTGGTTTAGGGAAGACTTTAATTTGACTGACCTCAATCAGTATATATTGAGCACTGTGGGCTTTGTGGGGGGAGGGGAAAGAAGAACAAACATGCTCCCAGTCTTCACAGTTGAGTTAGTCATGCAAAATAACAACACAATCGTGGAAGATTTATCGAATGTTGACTATGGGAGTTGAGTGTGAAGTAATTTCATGTACTAGATAGAGACAGTCATTGCAGTCAGGAAAACCTGGATTCTGGTCCTGCCTTGAACCAGCTGTGTGACCATGGTCAAGTCACTTAACTGTTCAGAACCCCGGACTAACAATCTATATTGGTGGAAGGAGTCTCCACATGGGAATTCCCTTTATCCATGAAATCACAAGCCTTGACTCCCCCAAAACGAGAGGATGGGAAAAAATGGCCCTTTGCTATTTGGTCCTATTGACTTCTGTTCAATCCATCCTACACACAGCATAGCTTTAACTATGACATCCCTATAATCAAAAACCTTCAGTAGCTCCCAATTGCCTAAAAAAATATAATAGAAACCAATCAGCCAGGCATTTAAAATCCCCCTCATTCTGACTCCAACCTGTCTTTCTAACTTTATTTTCAATTACTTTGCTTCACATAGTCTACATTCTGGCCATTTCCCATACAGGACAGTCTATTTTCCATTTTTGTGCCCTTGCCTGGAATGCCCTCTCTCCTCACCTCCCCAATCCTTCTTCTCCTTCACAATGCAAGTGTGTCCTCTGTGAAGATTCCCTAATGGTTTCGCCTTTGTCTTTTGCATCTCCAGTCCTTAGAATTGCAACACATTCATAGGAGGTGCTTAATAAATAGTAGTGATTTTGAATTCAGCTGACCTTAGGCAGAAATACATTGTTGCTGCTCAATCTGGAAATCACCATCCCTTCAAGTCACACGTGACTAAGGTCTAAGCCAAATGTAAACCCAGAAGCAAACCAAATAATCACCGTCACATTTCTTTTAATGATTTCCCCACATCCAGATGACTGAGGTTTGACTATATTTGAAAATTCTGAAGAGGGAAGAACCCAAGACCCCTGAGGTCTCAGGTAGACCCAAGGTAGAATGACCCCTCATCCCTGACCTGAACTCCAGATCTTCCTACAGAATGCACTTTAAAAAAAATCAAATAGTATTTTAATTTTTTCTAATTAACATAACAACAACTTTTAAAATTCATTTGAAAATTCTGAGTTACAAATTTTCTCCCTAACTCTCTCTCGTCCCTAAGATGGTAAGCAATTTGATATAGGCTATATGTGGGCAATCACGTAAAACATATTTTCATGTTGTTAAAGAATAAACAGATCAAGAGAAAAAGCATGAACAAATAAAGAAAATGAAAATAGTATGTTTTGATCTGCATTCAGATTACATATTTTTTTTCCTCTGGCTGTAAATAGCATTTTTTCTTCATGATTCCTTTGGAATTGTCTTGGATCGTTGTATTACTGGAAATAGTTAAGTCATTCATAGTTGATCATCATACAATGTTGTTGTTGCTATATACAATGTTCTTCTGGTTCTATTCATTTCACTGTGCATCATTTCATATAAGTCTTTGCAGGTTTTTCTAAAATTCTCCTGCTTGTCGTTTCTTATAGCACAATAATATTCCACTACACGCACATATGGCAACTTGTTAGGCTATTCCCCAATTTATGGCTGGAGGATGTGAATTGTGAAGAATTGGAGCAAAGGGTGTCATCAGAGAAATGCAGGATTGAGGGGCAGCTAGGTGGTGCAATGGATAAAGCACCAGCCCTGGATTCAGGAGTACCTGAATTCAAATTCGGTGTCAGACATTTGACACTTACTAGCTGTGTGACCTTGGGCAAGTCACTTAATCCTCATTGCCCTGCCCCCCCCCCAAAAAAAAAAGAAAAAAAAAGAAATGCAGGATTGAAAATGGAGGGGGAGATTAGTAATATAGCAGGAGGGTAGGTAGTCTAAATTTTAAATTGCTCAATGTCAAGAAAAGGTAAGGAAGACCCCCTGCTTACTGGGTGGCTTCCATGGGGCAAACTTATGGGAGGGTGTGGACAAGAGTCACACAGGCAGCCATGGACGTGATATCCATTGAAGAAGAGAACATCCACATGGAAGAGATCACAGATTCATTTGAGTCTCTAAGTAAAACATTTAGAACATGAAAGGAACCTGGGAAATCATCTAATACAAACTCCCTCATTTTTCACATGAAAAAAAAAAAACCAAACCCAGAAGCTTAGAGAGGTTAAAAGACTCAACCATGATCCTAGGGTCCATGCATCATAGCATGTCCAAAGCATCACAGACTTAGAACTAAGAGGGATCTTAGGGGCCATGAAGTCCAATCTCCCAATCTTGCAGTTGAAGAAAATGAGGCACAGGGAAGTTAAGGGTTACACAGCTAGTACTGTCTCACCAAGGTCTTTGAACCCGACTGCAAATCCATTGCCTACCCACTGCCTCTTGGTTCACACAGCTGGTTAGTGCTGGAACTAAAGTTAAGATACAGATTTGCCATCTTCCAAACTTGAAGAGATGCCCTTCATTCTAAGATTCTGGAATCTGGTGAATGAAACCGCATTCCCTTCCTTGATTGCCTTCATGATTTTATAGACTTTGATCATATCCCCCCTAGTCTCATCTGTCAAGTCTACAGAAGCTTTGTCTTTTTGTCTGTTCTCTCACTCATCCTTCCATCTCAGTAATTCTCTTTTAGCTGAATCTGTCTAGTTCCATCATATCTCCCTTGGAGAATAGCATCCAGACAGGCTTCTCCGGCTGCAGGCTGTCTCTCCCTGTAGATGTTACTCAGTTTATACATGGGTTAAAGTTAAGTTCAGCTTGTTTCTCCATACAGGAAGCAGGGGGCGCTGGCAGGAAGGTATTGTGTCTTTCTGGGGATACCTAATAGAACGAGAGGACCTATGGGACAAGAGTGGAGAAATGAGAGGATTTAGGTTTCTTGGGATGATTAGGATGATTCTAATGCTTAGAAGAGAACAAAAGGAAGCTCAGAAAGAAGCACTGAAAAGCAGGATAGTTTTGAAAGTAATGTGTGAGTATAGATGACCAAGAGGTATATATAAAATCAAAAACCATTTCCCAATAGATCATTGGTCAAATGATATGAACAAATAGTTCTCAAAAGAATTATAAACTACTAACAACAAAGAATGTTCCAAATCCTAATAAGAGAGATATAAATCCTGAGATTTCACCTCATGCTCAGCAAATTGGCAGAGATGACCAAAAAAAATGGGAAAAGTCAATATTGTAGGGGTTGTGCAAAGATAGTATATACAACTGCATTGTTGGTGGAACTGTCAATTTGTACAAACATTTTGCAAAGCAATTCAGAATTATGCAACTAAAATAAATAAAATGTCCATAACCTTTGACCCATAGATTCCATACCTACATTTTTACCCCCGGGAGGTTATTGATAAGAAGGCCTCATATTCAACAAAATATTTATAGCAGTATTTTTGTAATAGCAAAAAACTGGAAATGAAGAAGATGCCCATTGATTGAAGAATGGTGGTACCTGAAGGTAATGGAATAATAAGAAACAATGGACATGATGAATACAGAGAAACATGAAAAGAATTACATGATCTGATACAGAATAAAGAAAATATGACTACAATAATGTAAATGGAAAGAATATCCACGGAACAATCAAAAGAGAATGTTGCAAAATTACAAAGAGCAAGCCTGGCCACAAAAAGAAATATGAGAAGACATTCCTGCCCCACTCCTTTGCAGAGGTTGGAGGTCCACAGATATGGAACATTCTATATATTTTCAGATTTTTTGCAATATTTTAAGATTCAGTGTTGATTAGTCATTGATTTTTTCTTCTTCTTCTTTTTCTTTTTTTTCCTTTAAAATATTATTTGTTGACATCCCCCAAAAGAGAAAAAGACCCATTTGTACAAAAAATATAGCAGCTCTATTTGTGGTGGCTAAGAATTGGAAATCAAAAGAATGCCTATCAGTTGAGGAATGGCTGAACAAACTGTGGTATATGATGGTGATGGAATATTATTGTGATATAAGAAATGACAAGCAGGATGATTTCAGAAGGGCCTGAAAAGACATGTATGAAATGATGTATAGTGAAGTGAGCAGAACCAAGAGAACATTATGCACAGAGACAGCAATATTGTTTGATGAAGAATTGTGAATGACTTGACTATTCTATTCTTAGCAATACAATGGTCCAAGACAATCCCAAAGGACTATTGATGAAACATACTATCCACCTCCAAAGAAAGAACTGATATTGATTGAACACAAACTAAAAGCATGCTATTTTTCACTTTCTTTCATTTTTTTCTTTTAATCAAGTTTTCTTGTACAAAATGACAAATATGGTAATATTTTACATTAAAAAATAAAATATTTGTTACATGGGATAGCTCTCTGGGAGGCAAGAGATGATGGAAGAAATTCTAGTGATATAAAAAACAAAGGATGAGAATAAGAACATATTTAAGAAACAAAAAGGGCAGGGGATATGTGGAAATGATTACATAATTAAAAAACAGTAAGCAATGGTGTGAAGGGAGATCCATGATTTCATAAACAATCCTCCTTTGGGTTCTTCTGTGTATATGGAAATGTTCATTTTTTATTTTTTGGTGCTATAGTTTTTCCTATCTCCACCTGTTGGCATTATTGACGTCTCCCTAAGCATGAGGAAGTGACTGCCTCAGTTTTCTTTTCCTACACTTGGTTTTCTTTCAGGTTCCATTCCAAAAGGTAAAGCTTCTCTTTTTCATGTTCTATTGGTCTCCCACGTGCTAGATTATAAGCTCCTTGAGGAAAAGAACCATGTCTTCCTCATCAGACCAGAGTATAAAGAGAGTTGGGGCTTTGTCTTCCCCATTTGATAACCATCAGATCAGATGCTCCCCAAGGGCTGGGGCCACATTCTCCTTCATCATGGTACCTAAAACCTTCCTGAGGGTGAAGTACATCTCCCCAATAACAGTGACAGTTCCTTCAAGGTAGAACACTTACCTCCTCTGTCAGAGAGAGAATGATGAAAGAATAAGCCACATTTCTCCTCCATCATATCAGGAATCTCCTGATGGCAGGGAGCTATTCCTTCCTCATCAGACTGGTAGTGAGGGGGACTTCTGAAGAGGAAAGATTGCATCTCCTTCCTTGCCCCTCTCCCAGGCCCACTTCTAACCCCCCAAAAATGTACAAGGCCCTGTACTCAGCAGACCTTTAGTCAATGGTGCTGACTCTCATTTTGGAAGGCAGTCTCTATAAGCAATGTTTCTTCCCAATCAACATCTAGGTTCCAGATGACCAATTTCTCAGATGGTAGAAGTTTCATTGTCACTAGTTAAAAATGCTTTATGCTGTTCTATCCCTCCATGTTCCTAACCTCCCTGCATTAACCCTCCATCTATGCAGCAGTTCCAATTTCAGGTCAGCTACCAATGTAATTAATGTGCTGCTTAATTTGTTTCCCTAAAACCATGATCATTCTGAGGTATCTCAAAGCTCCTTACATCAATTATTTGGAAAAGCATGCAGAGTACAAGCCTCTATATAGACCCTAAACACGGAGATATTAAAAGCATCTCTAGCTGCTTCTTTGCTCATTTGCATATCCAAATTCTCAGGTTACAGGGCCTTTCACTTGATTGAATAATGGGTTAATGTAATCCTCCATTTAATTAAATTCAGATTATTTCTTTTAAATGGAGCACGGTTGCCACCCTCTATCTGGATCAGTTTTGATTGCATTCAGTGGTTATCTTAGGGTTGTGGAGAGAGAGGGGAGGAGAGCTTGTGTCTAAAAAGTTGTCTCTTAAAGGGATAGAAACTCTACAAGACAGAGAAGAAGCAGGCCCAAGGGCCTCCGTGATGATAGGAGACAAGGATGGCTTCACTTCATGTTACTAAGTGGCTATTGTTATTGATGACAGAGAAGCTATGTGGGGTGGGCCTAGTGGGGCACCTGAATAAACAGCCATCTGCCAGCAAACCAGAACCTACCCAGAGAGTGACAAGGCTTCTTTCACTGGGGAGACAGTGTATTGTGGGGGAAGGAACACTGTCTCTAAAATCAGAGCACCGGGCTTCAGATCTTGATTCTGCTGCTTATTACTTCTGTGACCTTGGGCAAGCTGCTAATATTCTCTGGGCCTCAGTTTCCCCATCTGTAAAATGAGGGATTTAGACTCGAGAGCCTCTATAGTCCCTTCCAGCTATCATCTTAAGTCACTTAGCCTCTCTGGGCCCCAGTTTCCTTATTTCCTAAGTAAGGGAGTCAGATTAGATGACCTCTGAGATCCTGTTTAACCGTATGATTCTGCCATACACCATGCTGTTGTTCCTCTTCTCTGAGAAACATTGACTCTCTGAACCCAGACCTTCAGAACCCAAGTTTTACCTCCCCTGCCACGAATTCTCACAATGGGAGGGAATTAATGGGAGAATTGATCATCCACTCAGCTGTGGTGCTCTGTCCTGGGACTGAGCTGTCCTGATTAGTGGGTGAATGGGATCTAGACATAGGGCACCTTCCTCATACACCAAGGTGGGGAGGTGTGATTAAGTAAAAGGGTGAGAACAATTGAGCCTTACACAATCGGCCTTGGACCAAGACTCCTATTGATTACCTTCCACCACCTCAGAGGAACTCATTTTAACTAAGTGAAATGTCACGGGCAATATCAAATGCAGACTCCTTCAGCCTGGCTCCACAAGTTGGCTCAGTCTTGCTTTTCCAGCCGCCCTTCACAAATCTCCTTCATTCACTTAATGTTCCAGTCGGGCCATCTTAATAGCAACCCCCTACAGAGAGGTATATGATGGAAAGGGCACTGGCCATGGAATCTGAGTCCCTGGCTTCAAATTCCACCTCTGATCCTGTGTGACCTTGGCCAAATTGCTTCACTACCCTGAGCCTCAGTTTCCCAAACTGTAAAACCAGAAGCCTGGAGTAGATGACCTTGAAGGTCCCTTGCAGCTCTAGATCTTGGTTGTTATGAACACAGAACTCAAAGTTTGGCTCTTTTGAGCTTCTACCCATTACTCTTAGTTAGATCAATTGGAATCAAACTATCTCTCTCCCGTATGACATGTAGTAGATGGGAGAATGGCTATGGCGGCCTCCTTAAATCTTCTCAAGACTGAACATCTCTGGGTCTTTCCATTGATCCTCATCTGCCATGTTCTGAGGCCTTTCCGCATCCTGCTCTTTACCTCCCAATGCTCTCCAGCCTATGACTATTTTTCTTGAACTCAACACCCTACACTCTGAGTACAGTTGTACTGTTTAATCCTGATCTTTTTTTCCTTGCTCAGAACAGTGCGGGACACAGAGTGGGAGCTCGGCATATTTTCATTGAATGAGGTAGAGGAAAAGCGTCTCAGTGGAAAGAGCATGGGAGTCAAAGGATCTGAGCTGAAGCTCTTTGGGCCTCTAATTTCCTCATATATACATACAGGGAGGAAGGGCATTGGATTAGAGGACAGCCAAGGTCCCTCTTAGCTTTGGAACTATGATCATATCGCTTTCCTAGTGCTGGATACTTCGTGTGTAAGGCCGTTTAAGACTGCATTAGGGTTTATTTTAGTTACCAGGTTATATTGTTGGCCTATATTGATTGATCTTAAAGTCCACTAAAACCCCTGGGATTTTTTTCAGATTAACCATGATCTAACCAAGCCCCTCCTGTGCTTGGGAGGTTTGTTTTTCTGGAGCTTCATAAGACTTTACCTTAATCCCTACTCAATTTCATCTTGTCAGATCTGAGCCCATGTTCTAGCCTGGTGAGAGTGTTTTGGATCTGGATTTTGTCATGAAACTTGTTTACTATCCTTCCCAGTTCCCAGATGTGGCCAAGATTAATTTCTTTTTGCCCTATCCTCTGCAGAGGTAAAGCATTGCTAGTTACTGTTTTATGTAGTCAGACTTCAATATATCCAAAGTAGGTCTTGATATTCCCTCCTTCCCTTTCTCTTCTTGAGGCTAAACCACTGAAATTTCCTTAAAGTCTCTATTTTTGACACTTAACCCAACCTTGTAAACATTCACCCCCCAAAATTACCAGCCTACACATATTTTTTTTTACCAGTCCACCTTCTCCGGAGCTGGTATGAAAGAAATGAAGGTAGCATTATTCACTATTCATTTTGTCCTTAGACAAGCAGAGATCATCTTTCACCAGCATAAGCAGACTGAAATACTTCTGTTTTCCTGAAATGGATCAGTGCCTTCTGCATGTGACAGAGAAAGACTGAAAACATTCCAAATAATTGCTTTCTAACAGTGCATGTTAACGTGTCATTAGAGGCACAAAGGTTACTATATAAAAACATTCCTTCCTTACACAGCATCCCAGGACGAGGTGCCTTTGAGTCACGTATCCTGGCTTGCCTGCCACAAACCAGAGTTTATCTTGGAAGTGGCATGGCTCTGGGGCCATGGGGCCAATTCTCTTCCACCCCAGAGCTATCAGTAAAGGCCCCCAACCACAGACCACATCTGGAATACAGCTAGGTCCCCAGAGGGCACAAAGAATGCCCTAAAGGGGTAGCATTATTCGAATTCATACCATATATTCTACTGGTATGGAACCCATTATCATATTTTATGTAATTATAACTTTGAATAGTGTGAACTCGAATACATGAGACTACTTCAGGGGTTCATTATTCACGCTAATCTGTATCAGGCTGTATTACATTTCATGCTGGGAACCATATTTCAGCAAGGATGCTGAGAAGTGAGAGCGTGATGAAGGAAGATAATAAAGATGGTTAGGGGATTGGAAACTACACCATGCAAGAATTAGTTCAAGGAACTGGAAGAGATTTAGCCCAGAGAAGAAAAATTTTAGGGGATGGGGAAGAAGATAACTCTCTTCAAGCTTTTGAAAGGCTATCAGGTGGAAAGGTTATTAGACTGAATAAATTGGTGCCTGAGAGGTCATCTGATGTGGCCCCATTATTTTACAGAGAAGGAAACTGGGGTCTGGAGAAATGATGTGAATCGCCCACGGAGCAAACAGTGGAACCAGGATTAAAATCAAAGTCCCTTGGCTCCAAACCCAGTGTTCTTTGCCCAGAAACTGAGGGGGTATGGGGAAGAGAATACCGCCAGGTACTGGGGAGAAATGTTGATGCTTCTACTCTTGCCATTTCTTTGGAGTAAAGATCACTTTATCAGAGTTACCTGCTAAGTGGAACTGGGTCTGAAGAGGGGGTGGGGAGAAGATAGGAGAAGGGGGCTCAAGTAGATGGCAGCAGAGAAATATACCCCACGCTCCCCCAGGTATCTCAAAGAACCATGAGGGGGAATATGGAAGTAGTCAGCCAGTCATTTAACCAAAGAGGAGTTGGATGGAAGACCTGGGTTCAAATCCCACTTCTGGTACTTACTCTCTGGGTCAGGAGACCCCTGAGTATAAATCCTTGTCTGTGGAACCATGCCCGGGGGCACATAATATCTCTGTGCCTCAGTTTCCTCATCTATAAAATGAGAATAATAATTAAATGCCTACCTAAAAGGGATGTTGTGAAGCTCAAATATTCATGGAAAGTGCTCTGGAAATCCTGAACTGACATATAAATGCCATCTATGATTACTTCTACTACTAGTCATTCTAGATTGTATCACACTTGTAGGTCTGCAAAGTACTCTCCTCAAAACAGCTCTGCATGATAGAGGATTATTCCTATTTTACAGATATGACAGCTAAAAATTAGAGAAAGGAAGTGACTTAAAGATTATTCAGGGGGCAGCTAAGTGGTGCAGTGGATAAAGCACCAGCCCTGGATTCAGGAGGACCTGAGTTCAAATCCAGCCTCAGACACTTGACACTTACTTCCTGTGTGACCCTGGGCAAGTCACTTAACCCTCATTGCCTGGGAAAAAAAAAGCCCCTTCTGCCCCTTGCAAAATCTCAACAAGAAAGATCCTCTTCTTTCTGTGTCCCAGAGTGAATTCCTCAATTCTGGGCTTCAGTTCCTCCTTACCTATCCTTTAGGGTCTCTATGCTTAGCCCCCTAGAAATATCTACCTAGAAGGTGGGGCACCAAAAACAGAGTAGATGGTGCTAGCTGCCTGACACATGGGTACAAATGTGACATGCTGCCACAAGGTGGAAGAGGGGAGGGTATTGAGGGAAAGTTGAATAAGGGAAAGACTAGATCACGTTACATTGCACACACACATACACATGCAGAGGCATACATGTGCACATGACACATGTATACGACACACCTGTGCATGCATACACCATGAGTCATGCTATCACACACATTCCCGTGATACACACATGCATGTCCAACATGCCAGTGCATTGCACATCATGAGTGAAACAATTGTACGTGTTCATATAACATATACACCCATGTGTACACAAAGGCATATGATCCCTTGGGGGCCCTGATTTCAGGCCAAGATCTGAAGGAGGTCCAAAAGCCCAGCAAATGTCTTTCCCCAGTAACGCATTCATTCTTCTGAGTGAGAACTGTCCTGGTGGGCTCTCTCCCTTCATTTCCACCAAGGAGAAAACAAACAATCAGGCATGTTGGGAGACAGCAAAGATCTCGAGTGTCCCAGGCAAAGGGTGAATAATGAAGACCATGAGTGTCCTCCGGCTGCCTCCTGTGCCTGCCCAGAGTGATTACATTGCACTGATTACATTAGAAATGATAAAATCCCTAGTGCCCACTCCTTACCTGCTGTCTCACTGGGGTGTGCTGAGAAAAGCCCTGTGGCCTCTGGGAGAAAAATCACCTTCAGTCTCAGCCACTGAGAAATGCCCAAATGTAGGGTCTGAGAAGAAGCATTTGGAAAGATGGGGGCTGATTTCCCCTAATTCCCAAAGGCCTTCACCTCAGGATGAGAGCAACACAGTCAGAAGGGTCTGAGAACACTTATTGAAAGCCCTGGAAAGACCTCAGACATCAGCTGGTCCAGCTCCCTCGTTTTATAGATGAGGACATTAAGGCCCCCAGAGAGGAAATCACTTGCCCAAGGCTGGGACTAGACTCCCAGCCTCTCAGAATATCTCCTCCCAGAACCCAAATCTTTTTCTTGTGTGGTTCTCGTTGTTTAAAATCTATTATCTTTTAAGGAGAATTTGGAGTATCTGCATGATGTCATTTCTATGACTATCTCCTCTGATTTGGGGCTATTTGTATTGCAAATTTGACCTGGGTCTTGCAAAGGCTGGTGGCACAGGAGAATGGACCTCAGAGGCACCTCTGACTGGGAAGGGAATTTGCAGGGGAAACACTTGAACTAAACCTCCGTGTCCTTGGGCAGATGACAGGCACTGGACACCAGCTCCTTCTGCTCCTACAGTCTGCTCATGTGAAGTGTGTCTGACAGCAGCAGCCTGGGACCAAGAAGGCCAAAGCCACCGGGATTCAGGGCTGGCATCAGATGGTGAGTAGGCAGCCATGCAAGGCATATGTTCCTCTCCTCCCTGACACCAGCAGGGCTAAAATAGGCTGTCTGAACCACGGAGGTAACAGGACCAGACATGATCCTGCCTGCCACGCTATAGAGCAGAGGTATGGGGCTGAAAAAGACTTGGCCCTCAGACTTCACAGATGAGGAAATAGAAGAACAGAAAAGTGAAATAATTTGTTCAAGGTCACACAGGGTCATACCCAAGTCCTCTGATTTTATAACCTATTTTTTGTCATTGTGGTTCAGTCGTTTCAGTCATGTCTGACTCTCTGTGAGTGACCCCATTTGGGGTTTTCTTGGCCAAGATACTGGAGTGGTTTGCCATTTCCTTCTCCAGCTCATTGGACAGATGAGGAAACTGAGGCAAAAGGGGTTAAGTGATTTGCCCAGGGTCGCTCAGCTAGTAAGTGTCTGAGACCAGATTTAAATTCAGGTAGATGAGTCTTTCTGACTCCAGGCCAAACACTGCATCCACTGTACCACCTAGCTTCTCCCCAAATCCTGTTCTATTTCCAGTGTAATAGTAGTGACCACTGAGATGGCTCTCAAACATTTGCATCCTTCTAAGAAGCCCTCTAGACAAAAGGAAAGAAAAGCAGCAGATTCTTCTTTCCTCTTCTCTGTTTAAAAAACACATTTGAATAAGAGAAATGATGAATACTGTTGCCAAGGGACCTTCACCTCCCAGCCTATAAAATAAGAGGGTGGATTAGTTTGTCTATAAGGGACCTTCCAATTTTAAATCTATGATCTTATGATATTGCCCTACCCTGAGCTGCCTTCTGGGAAATATCAAAATGTAGTTTGAATATCACTGATGTCTGGGCCCTCACAGAAGTAGGTAAAAAGGCCCGTCCCTAGCTCTTGTACAAACACTTAAGGCCATAATGCATAAATGAAGTACGGGACAGTCTTGATTCCACCCTGTCATGAGGCAAAAACACCTAAAAGGACTCCTGACGGCTCATCAGCAGCCACTGAGCTCCATACTCGTGATCCCTCATCTCTGAAGAGAGGGGGAGAAGAGGGATCTACTTTGTTTCTAGGTGAGTACTACCACAAAAAGTGCTGCCTGTGAATATCTTGGCATACTGGGACCTATCAGTCTTCAGCTCCATTGGGTCATACGCCTAGTGGTTGGATCTCGTTGCCAGGTATGGACATCTTAGTCATACATTTTGGCATAAGTTCACACGCCAGCAAGATTCTTGCTTCTTCACTATCTCTCTTCTTTGTTTTGTATATAGTTGTATGCTTGGGGTATCTCCCTACTAGCTTATAAACTCCATAAGGGCAGACTTGTTTATTCATCCCAACAGGGCCTTGTATTAATTTATTAATTTGTTATTATTAGGGGTAGTTAGGTGGCACAGTGGATAGAGCACCGGCTCTGGAGTCAGGAGTACCTGAGTTCAAATCCGGCCTCAGACACTTAACACTTACTAGCTGTGTGACCCTGGGCAAGTCACTTAACCCCAATTGCCTCCCTAAAAAAAAAATTGTTATTATTATTATTATTAATAGGTGACATATGTAGCACTTCATATACATTAGGTCATTTGGTCCCTCTAAGGTTGGTACTACACATATTTTTATTATCTACATTTTACAGATGAGGCTCAAGGGCTCAAACGACTTGCCTATGGCTTTACAGCTATAACATGTCAGAGTCTGCATTTGAACCCAGATCTTCCTGACTAAAAGTATAATGCTTGAGGTCAAGAGACTGCACTGCCTCTCAACACAGGACCTTACACACAGTAGTGCACTTGGTCTTTGCCTCTACATATTTCTCAAGTATTATCTATTGGTTTAATTAATATATTTGTTCAAAGTTGTTCCTGTCCTCTCTACATCTTTTAATCTTGCGTTCCAAGTCCAGTGTTTAGAGCTCAAATTGTAAACACCTGAGGAACAACAACTGTTTCTAACTTTTCAGGACCTAGCACAGCTCTCTCTCCCCCTCCCCCTCCCTCTTTCTCCCTCCCTCCCTCCCTCCCCCCCACACCCTTTCTTCCCCTCAGTTTCCTCCCCCTTGCAGTCTGTTCATATTCTTATTTTTCACAATATATTTGATCTAGTAAAAGCCACTCCAAGCATGGGCCAAGGTGCATATGAGGACTGCTCCAACCCCTGCCTTCCTTCCAATCCCACCCCCAATGCCCCTTTCTACAGGAAGCCTTTCCCAATGCCCCTTAGACCTAATGCCTTCGCTCTCTTAATTATTGCTTTTTATCTTGCACGGCGCTCGTTTGTACATGATAGCTATCTTCTCCTATTAGACAGGGTGCACCTTGAGCGCAGGTTCGGTCTTGCCCCTTTTGCAAACCCTGAGCTCTTTGGAGGCTCTTAGAAAGTAAATGCCTAGTGACAGTCAGGGCCACGTGCGCGCTTTCCTGAGCCTGTAGGCGCGTGCCCAGGACTCGGCCTTTCATTGGCCGCCGTCAGGTCGGGAGGCGGCACCAGAAGGAGTTCGCTCGGGGATTGGCTAGCCGCGGAGCCACCCGGGGCTCGTCGCTGGGGCTCCTGGAAGACTACGGGAGCCTCGCAGGGACGACGACGATTCCGCATGGCGTCGGGCATGGCAGGAGCCGCTAATGTCCCCCCCTGCACCTCTGAGCAGTGGCCCCTGAAGCGCTATGGCCGCTTCGTGCCTGCGGGCACCGATCGCTTCACGGCAGCAGCTGAGGCGCCGCAGGGGTCGGACCAGTCGGCCTCCTGGAAGGTGAAGGGCGGGCCGTGGGGGGGGAGGGGCGGGCTGTGGGGGGTGGGGCGGAGAGAGCCAGGTGAGTCTCCGGGTAAGCAAGTTGAAGGAGGTAGCAAGTCATCAATAAAGAGTGAATGGGGGGGGGGGGGCGCGGCTAGGTGGCGCAGTGGATGAAGCACCGGCCCTGGATTCAGGAGGACCTGAGTTCAAATCCAGCCTCAGACACTTGACATTTACTTCCTGTGTGACCCTGGGCAAGTCACTTAACCCTCATTGCCTGGGGGAAAAAAAGCCCCTTCTGCCCCTTGCAAAATCTCAACAAGAAAGATCCTCTTCTTTCTGTGTCCCAAAGTGAATTCCTCAACTCTGGGCTTCAGTTCCTCCTTATCTATCCTTTAAGGTCTCTATGCTTAGCCCCCTAGAAATATCTACCTAGAATGTGGGGCACCAAAAACAGAGTAGATGGTGCTAGCTGCCTGACACATGGGTACAAATGTGACATGCTGCCACAAGGTGGAAGAGGGGAGGGTATTGAGGGAAAGTTGAATAAGGGAAAGACTAGGTCGCGTTACATTGCACACACACATACACATGCAGAGGCATACATGTGCACATGACACATGTATACGACACACCTGTGCATGCATACACCATGAGTCATGCTATCGCACACATTCCCGTGATACACACATGCATGTCCAACATGCCAGTGCATTGCACATCATGAGTGAAACAATTGTAAAGAGTGAATGGCGGGGGGGGGGGGGGGGGGGGGGGGGGGGGCGGCTAGGTGGCGCAGTGGATGAAGCACCGACCCTGGATTCAGGAGGACCTGAGTTCAAAACCGGCCTCAGACACTTGACACTTACTAGCTGTGTGACCCTGGGCAAGTCACTTAACCCTCATTGCCCTGCAAAAAAAAAAAAAGAGTGAATGGGAGGGGGCAGCCAGGTGATTCAGTGGATAAAACACGTGCCCTGGATGCAGGAGGACCTGAGTTCAAATGCGGCCTCAGACACTTGACACTTAATAGCTCTGTGACCCTGAGCAAGTCACTTAACCCTGATTGCCTCCCCCTACAAACAAAAATCTTCCAGACTGCCAGGCCTGGCCTTCAGTGCCACCTAGCTGCCCAATATCCATATAAATATATTTATTAAATATAGCTGCCTTGCCCTGCCAAAAAAAACCCAAACAAACAAACATAAAAAAAAAAAATTCTCTCCATTCCTGCTCCTTTTCCATCACACATTGAGAAGGCAAGCAATAAGATACCCATTTTACATGGAAAACCATTACAAAATGTATTTCTATATTTGTCATGTTGCAAAAAATAAATAAATAAAGTGAAAAACAAATTGCCTTCATCTGCAACAAGTTAATCAGTTCTTTCTCTGGAGGTGGATAGCATTTTTCATCATGACTCCTTTGGAATCATCTTGGATCATTGTCTTGATCAAAGTAGCTAACTTTTTCGTGGTTTATTATCTTTATAGTATTGCTATTACTGTGTACAGTGTTCTCCTGATTTTGCTAACTTCACTTTGCTTCAGTTCATGTGGGGTTTTTTTTGGAAACCACCCCCCTTGTCATATCTTACACCACAGTGTAATCACAATAATGTATCATAGCTTGTTCAGCCATTCCCCAATTGATGGCCATCCCATTGATTTCCAATTCTTTGCTTCTAAAAAAGGACTGCTATAAATATTTTTATACAAGTAAGCCCTTTTCCCTTTTTTCACCTCTTTTGTATGCAGACATTTAGTGGTATTACTGGGTCAAAGGATATGCACAGTTTTATAGCCCTTTGGGCATAGTTCAAAATTTTTCTCCAGAATGGTTGGACCATTTCACAACTCCACCAGCAATGCATCAGTGTCCCAATTTTCCACCTCCTCTCCAGCATTTTTCATTTTCCATTTTTTGTCATGTTAGCCAATATGATAGGTGTGAGGTGGTTTCTCAGAGCTGTTCTAATTTGCATGTCTCTAATCACTAGTGATTTAGAGTATTTTATATGATTATTAATAGTTTTGATTTCTTCTTCCAAAACCAGCATTTTCATATCCTTTGATCATTTATCAATTGGGGAATTACTCTTATTTTTATAAATTTGGCTCAGTCCCTATATACTTAAGAAAAGAGGTCAGAGAAATTTGCTATAAAAATTCTTTCCCAGTTTCCCACTTTTCTTCTAATTTTGACTGCATTGGTTTGTTCATGCAGAAACCTTTAATTTCATTTAATAAAAATGATTCACTTTATCTCCTGTGATCCTGTCTCTTATTTGGTCATAAACTCTTCCCTTATCCCTAGATCTGATAAGTAAATGAGTCTACGCTCCTGTAATTTGCTTATATTGCCCTACTTTTCTAAATCACTTGCCCATTTTAACACTGTATTGGTATATGGTTTGAGATATTCATCTCTTCCTAGTTTCTGACATACGGTTTTCCAGTTTTCCAATAATTTTTGTCAAATAGTGAGTTCTTGCCCCCAAAACCTGGATCTTTGGGTTTATCAAGGACTGGATTAATATGATCATTTATTACTGTGTATTGTATATTTAATCTATTCCACTAATCCACCACTCTGTTGTTTGATGATAGTTTGACATCTGCAAAATCTCAACAAGAAAGATCCTCTACGCTTCCTTCCTTGTCATTTTTTTCATCAGTTTTCATGATACTCTTGACTTTTTGTTCTTCCAAATGAATTGGGGTTTTTTCCTAACTCTATAAAGTAATTCTTCAGTACTTTGATTAGTATAGCACTGAATAAGCAAAGTAATTTAAATAGAATTATCATTTTGATTATATTGGCTTGGCCTACACAGAGCATGATATTTTTTCAATTCTTTAAATCTGTACTTTTGTGAAAAGTATTCCATAACTGCTCATTTAGTTTCTGGGTTTGTCTTGGCAGGTAGACTTCCAAGTACTTGATATTGTCTACAGTTACTTTAAATGGAGTTTCTTTTTCTGTTCCTTCTTGCTGGGTTTAGTTGGTAATAGAAAGGCTGATGATTTGTGTGAATTTATTTTATATCCTGAAATTTTGCTAAAGTTGTTAATATTGTTTCAACTAGTTTTTTAGTTGATTCTCTAGGATTCTCTAAATATACCATCATATCATTTGCAAAATGTCACAGTTGTGTTTTCTCATGGTTTATTCTTATTATTTCCCTTTCTTTTTCTTGTCTTATTGCTATAACTAGCATTTCTAATACAATATTGAATAATAGTAGTGTATAATTTAAGATTCTAAATGTGGATTCTAATCTGTTCCCCCAGTTTTGGGGGAAACTGACTAAAATCACTGATAAAACGAGTTTAGGTTTTTAAGGGTTTATTGAAAAATAGAAAGAGAAAGATTGAGAACAAAATTCCAACAGCCTGGCATTCCTATCTTTCCTCAAATATCCTGTGAAGTCCTCTGCTGCCACCACCACCATCAAGTCAGGAACCCAAAAGAGACAGAGCTGTCCACGCAGGCCCTCTTTCCTCCTTCCTGTCTCCTCCCAGAAAATAGGAGGCTCCTCAAGTTGATTGGCTGGTAGCCTTGATAGACAGCACCCATGAGCAAACGTCACTTCCTGATGCCAAGGAAAAGCCACATGGCCTTGCCCTCTGAGGCATTCTCCTCATGGTGGAGCTTTCCTATAGTAAGTCTCCAGTAGGTGGCATCATTCCAGTCATTACAGTGGTGATAATTGACATCCTTATTTCACCCTGATCTTATTGTTATTGGGAAGGCTTCCAGTTTATCTCCATTGTAGATAATGTTTGCTCTTGGTTTTAGAGAGATACTATTGATCATTTAAAGAATAGCTCCATTTATTCCTATGCTTGCTAATTTTAAAAATAGAAATGGGTTTTATTTTTTGCCCAAAGCTTTTTCTGTATGTATTGATATAATGTGATTTTTGGTTTTCTTATTGATAAGGTCAGTTATACTTATAGTTTCCTGAATATTGAACCAGCCCTTTATTTATATAAATCCTGCCTGGTCATGGTGTATGATCTTTGTAGTATACTATTGTAAACTACTTGATAGTGTTTTATTTAAAAATTTTGCATCAATATTTATTAGGGAAATTAGTCTATAATTTTCTTAGATTTTGCTCTCCCTGGTTTAGGTATCAAGACTACATTTGTGTCATAGATGGAATTTTTCCCAGATAGTTTATATAATATTTGAATTGACTGTTCTTTAAATATTTGGTAGAATGTTTTAGTAAATCTTTCTAGTCCTAGAGAATTTTTTTGTCTCAGGGAGCTCATTGATGGCTTGTTTAATTTCTTTTTCTAAGATAGAGTCATTTAAATATCCTATTTCCTATTCTGTTAATCTGGATAATTTATATTTTTATAAATATTAATCCATTTCACTTAGATTATCAGTTTTACTGGCATATAATTGGGCAAAATAGCTCATAATAATTTCTTTGATTTCATCTTCTGTGGTGGTACATTAACCCTTTGCATTTTTGATACTGGTAATTTGGTTTCCTTTTGTCTTTTTAAAAATCAAACTTATCAGTGTTATATCTATATCTATTTTAGTTCCTCCCTCCCCAACATAAAACCAGCTCCTAGTTTTATTTATTATTTCAATGTCTTTACTTTGAATTTTTTTAATCCTTTAATTTTTAGGATTTCCATTTTGGTGTTTAATTGGTGATGTTTAATTTGTTCTTTTCCTAATTTTTTCTTGCATGCCCAATTTATTGATCTTCTCCTTCTGTCTTTTATTTGTGTAAACATTTAGGGATATACATTTTTCCTTAAGTATTGTTTTGGCTGCATCCCACAAATTTTGGTATTTTCTCTCATTGTTGTCATTATCTTTAATGAAATTATTGTTTCAGGTCTTTTCATCACAAATGCCCCAAAGTACTCTTTTTCATTGAAGCCTGTACAAAAAATTATTATTAATAACTATATCTAACCTGGGAAAATTATATATAATTGGACTTATGAAAAATTATATGTTTATGAAAAATTATAAGTTTAGAGAAATTATAATTGGGCTGTAAGTCCCTTTGTGGTCGCCATTCAAATGTAAGAATATTTTATTAACTAGTGCTAATTTGGGGGGACTACTTTGACTGGAGGACTAATCTGGGACTATTGACTAACTGGCTATATGACTGGTATTAATTTAACATGGGCCATTTATATAAAGTTCCACCATGCTGTTCCACTCCCAAATTGATAAGCAAAATATTAAGAAGGCTCTTAACTAAATAATCAAAGCAGAGTTTATTCATGAGATACTATTTAAAATTAAGAATACAGGGAAATAAAATGTACAACCTGACTGCATTGTGGTGCATCTCTTTCTACTCTGTCTCTTTCCCACCTGCTGTGCCTCGAACTTTTTTAATACAGTAAGGGCCTTAGCCGCCTCCGGCCTCAGGGCACGCTACACTTTCCCTGCTCAGCTCATTCTTCTAACTCCGCCTGTGCCCTTTCACTTTGAAAATCCCCCGCTGAACCCGTTTCTCTCTCACCGACCTTCTGTCTGTCTGCTCCGTCAGTCTGCCCTTTGGCCTCTCTTTTCCCTGCTCCTAGTCCTTGTCGTCTTCTCCTCGTAGCCCTGTCTCTAGTCTCCTCGCTCCAACCTTTCTCATCTCGTCAGCCGCCGCTTGACCTCTTCTCCGCCTCCTCCCGTCCGTCTGAACCGCTCCGTCCTTGTCCGCTCTCGGCCGTCCAACCCTCTTCTCAGCCTCTCTTGTCCGCCCCCCCTAATCTTGTCCGTCAGCCTTTCCTCCTTGCTCCTAGTCCTGTGTTACTGTTGGTCTCATCCCCCTGCTCAGCTCCCTTCTAATCTAACTCCCAGGTATATATATATATATATATATATATATATATATATATATATATATATATATATATATATATATATATATATATATACACCTTTTCTTCTCTCTACTCAAATCTCGGGGCTTCCTGCACCCTCACAGACCAAGCTAATCTGCCAGTCAGGGCTGCGACTGGGGTGGGGGTGCTCAAGCCTCACGTGCCTCAGCACAGGCTATGCCAGAGCCCAGCATCTCTGAGATACCTCTGCTCAGGGCGGAGGGACCTGGCGTCTTGTACAGCCCATGGGGCTTTTGGGCTCAGCTGAAGCAGGGTGGGGGGGGGCACCAGCCCCTCCCACACAGAAGAGACCCTGAGGGCCTAAGGCTTTCTAATCTCAGCCTAAAGGTAGGGTCCCCAAATCAAAATAAATTTCCACAAGTCCCATTTTTCCCCTGAAAGATTATACGCAGTTTTGCTGGGTAGGTGATTTTGGGCTGTAATCCCAGTTCCTTTGCCCTCTGGAATATCATATTCCATGCTCTCTGGTCCTTTAATGTAGAAAATGCTAGATCTTGTTTTATTTTTACTGTAACTCCATAGTATTTGAATTTCTTTTTTCTAGCTGCTTGCAATATTTTTTCCTTGACCTGGGATCTCTGGAATTTGGCTATAATATTCTTGGAGGTTTTCCTTTTGGGGTCTCTTTCAGGAGGTGATCAGTGGATTCTTTTTTTTTTCTTTTTTTTTTTTTGTGAGGCAATTGGGGTTAAGTGACTTGCCCAGGGTCACACAGCTAGTGTTAAGTGTCTGAGGCCGGATTTGAACTCAGGTACTCCTGACTCCAGGGCTGGTGCTCTATCCACTGCGCCACCTAGCTGCCCCAGTGGATTCTTTCAATTTCTATTTTACCTTCTGCTTCTAGAATATCAGGGCAATATTCCCTGATAATTTCTTGGAAGATGATATTTAAACTCTTAGTTTGTTCATGGTTTTCAGGTAGTCCAATGATTTTCAAATTATCTCTCCTGGATCTATTTTCCAGGCCAGCTGTTTTTCTAAGGAGATATTTCATAATGCCCTCTATTTTTTTTTATTCATTTGGATTTGCTTACTGTGTCTTGGTTTCTCATAAAGTCACTAGCTTCCATTTGTTCAGTCCTAATTCTTAGGCAATTATTTTCTTCAGAGAGCTTTTTTATCTCCTTTCCCATTTGTCTTTTCAAGCTGTTGACTTTTTTCTCATGACTCTCCTGTATCACTCTCATTTTTCTTTCCATTCTTTCCTCCATCTCTCTAAATCTTTCTTCTGTCTCTCCTACTTTCTCTTTAAAGGCCCTTTTGAGAGCTTCCATGGCCTGAGACCAGTTCATATTTTTTCTTGGAAGCTTTGGATGTTGGAGCTTTGACTTTGTGATTACCTTCTTCCAAGGGTGTATTCTGGTGTACTTCGCCCCCCTCCCCCCCCAAAAAAAGCTTTCTATAGTCCACTGCTTTCTTTGCCTACTCATCTCAACCCAGAAGCAGATGTCTGATTGAAATCTGATTTTCTATGGTCAGAAGCTTGGTGTGCCTGTGCCCCTTTCCCACTGGGCAGCCACCACTCGATTCGGTCCACTGGTTCAGAACGAGGGCGCTTTTGCCCCAACTCCAGCAGAGATTGCAGCCACTTCACCCTGGCCAACCACCAACCCCTCTCATCAGTTCGCGAGCTGAGCCTCAGAAGAAGCTGCTCTCTCAGCCTGATCAGTAGGTGGTCATGGTTGCCATCTTTGACTGGAAAATAGTCTCACTCTGTTTTGATGTGAGTGAGGCTGCTCTGGGTTTTTTTAATGGCATTATTTGGGAGTGAGTGGACAGGTTTATTGAGAGCTTGCAGAAGTCACAGCCTGTCTTCTGCCATCTTGGCTCTGCCTCCTGAATTCTCCAATTAATTTTTTTCTTTTTTCTTTTTGGTGAGGCAATTGGGGTTAAGTGATTTTCCTAGTAGGGTCACACAGCTAGTAAGTGTAAAGTGTCTGATTCTGGATTTGAACTCAGTTCCTCCTGAATCCAGGGCCGGTGCTCTATCCACTGCGCCACCTAGCTGTCCCTGGGGTAGGTTATTCTTGATTGTAATTCTATCTCCTCTGCCTCTTAGATTATCTATCATATTCTGAGTCCTCCACTACTTTATTGTAGTAGCTGTTAAGTCTCGTGTGATCTTGACTGTGACTCCACAGTATTTGAATGGTTTCTTTTTGGCTTCTTTCAGTATTTTCTCCTTCACCTGGAATCTCTGGAATTTGGCTATTATATTCCTTGAAGTTATCATTCTGGGATCTCTTTTAGTATACTAGGTGTGTATCTCTAAAAGATTAAAGAAAAAAAAGGATTCATATGTATAAAAATATTTATAGCAGTTATTTTTGTGGTAACATAGAATTGTAAATTCAGGAGATGCCCATCAATTGGAGGATTGCTAAACAAGTTATTGTGACAGAATACTATTGTGCTGTAAGAAATGAGGAAGTGAATGGTTTCAGAAAAACCTGGGAAGACTTATGTGAACTGATGCAAAATGAAGTGAGTAGAATCAGGTAATATTGTAACAATAATCAACTATGAAAGATTTAGCAAGTCTGATCAGTACAATGATCCAAGACGGTTTCAAAGTACTATTCATGAAAAGTGCTTTCAGAGAGAGAACTGATGCACTTTCAGTGCATATTGAGACATTATTTTATAATTGATTTTTCTTGCAAGATGGCAAACATGGAAATATGTTTTGCATAACATCATATGTATAATGGATATCATCTTTCTTGCCTTCTCAATGACTGGGGGAGGAAAGTAAAGGATTTAGAGCTAAAAATTTAAAAAATAATTTTAGTTCATCATCAACACATCCTGTTGTAGTTGCTCAAATAAATTTACCTCTGTAGGTCTCTTTTAAGTTTTGTGTTTGAATTTCAGAATTCTTACTTAGCTCTAGTATTTTTATCAGGGATGCTTGAAATTTTTCTAGTTCAGTAAAAGCCAATTTTTTCTTTTACCTGATATTTCAGGGCAAATGATTCTTGAATGTAAGCCTGTATTTCTTCTGCTAAGCTGCCAGGTCTTGTGTGAACCTTAACTGTATTTCCTTGACTGTAGAACTTGACCTATTCTTTTTTTTCCGTATGCTTGTAGTATTTGTTCTTTAATGTTGAAACTAAGGATTTTGAACATGACATTTCTGGGACTTTTCCTTTGAGTTTTTTCCCCAAGGGATGATTGGTTATTTCTTTCTGTTTGTACTTTGTCCTGTAGTTCTAATAGAATCCCACGGTTTTTATTTATGATTTCCTGAAATATACTCTCCACACTAAAAAAAAACTAAACTAAACTAAAAGCATGGTTTTCAGGAAGTCCAATGATTCTTAAATTCTTTGTCCTTGACCCTTTTTCAGGTTCTTTTTTTACATTTAAAAAATAATAAACATCTTCATTTAAAGTTTTGAGTTCCAAATTCTGTCCCTCTTCCCTTCCTTCTGAACAGTTCTTCATCAAACAATATTGCTGTAATTGTGCATATCAGGTTCAATTCTTAACAGCTGATACCTGATATTTTCTTCTATTTTTTCATCTTTTGATTTATTTCTAGTTCTTACTGTCCTTTGTAGTCATTGATTTCTTTTTGGTCTATTATGATTTTGGGGGATTCCATTTCTTATTTAAGGTTTATCACTTTCTTTTCTAAGTTATTTTTTATTATAGCTTTTTTCCCTGCAGCTTCTATTTCATTTTTTATAACTTGCTTCATTTCTTCTAGGTAGTCACATTTTATTCGTGGAAAGTTTATTTTTTCCTTTGAGTGTCTGCTTGCAGTTGTTACAGAGTTATTCTACTTTGGGGGCATCCCTAGAACCACAATTTAAAAAATATGTTGCTTGGGCTTTTCTTTGATTTAACCATCTTTCCATCTTTAGTTCCTGAATGGGGGCTTTGTGTCAGGGTTGGACTCTGCCCCTTCATGCCCTTTTTTGGTGGGGTGATCAGCCCTGCTTGGTATTGTCATAATTCCTCTGGATTGTTGTGTTGACCTCCCAACTCTCAGGGTTAGGTGTCCTTGGATCTTTGAGGTTCAGAGTGTTGGATCCTGAGGACCCTTCAGAGGCTACACTTCTCCATGGCTCATATCTGGTATGCTGGGAGTTTGTTGGGATAACCTTTTAGAGCATCATTTCTTTTTGTGCAGTTCTGTGGTAGAAGAAATTACTTATGGTTGCTCATTGGATTTCTCAGTCATCCAGTGTGTATTAAGTACTTCCTGTGTTCCAGGCACTGTGCTGTGCTAGCCATTGGACATACAAAGGATGAAACAACCTCAGCTCTCCAGGAGAGCCAAGAAGTACCTATAATATAGCACATGTATTAAGTTACTAAATACAAATAAGTACAAAGTAGTCAAATAGAATGTCGTTTGGGAGGGAGGGGGAGAACTAGCAGCTGTGGGTATCAGGAAGAGCTTGATGTAGATCATGCCTAAGCTTCATCTTCAAGGAAGAAGGGGAAGAACTCGATGAGGTTGAGATAAAGTGGAGGTACATGTTAACACTAGGACAGTGCAAACACTGGGACATTGGAGAGGGCGTGTGCTGGGAGAGGAGTGGAGAGAGGCCAGTTTGATGGATCACCAACTGTGGGAAGGCCTTACGGCTTGGAACCACAATGTATAGAACTGAGAGTTGGTCCTGGAGGCAGTAGAATGCCACTGGAGAGCTGTGGTCAGATGGCCTTGCTGAAAGTGTACTGGATAGACTGGAGTGCTAACAGGAGAGAGGCAGAGAGACCACTTAGAAGGCTGTTTGGATAATCTAGGCAAGAGGGTGGCTGCATGAATGGAGAGAAGGGCTCGAATGGGAGAGATTTGTCAACTGACTGGATCTTTTCGGTCTGAGAGTGAGAAGTTTAGGATGATATCCAGATTACAAATCTTGAGTCCCTAGAAAGCTGGAGGTTACCTATTCAAGAAATAGACAGGTTTGGAATTGAGAAGGGCTTGGGCAGGAGGAATAATGAGGACAGTTTTAGTATGTCTAGTTTAAGGTATCTCCAGAATATCCAGTTTGAGCTGTCTGATAGCCAGTTTTGGGGGGGGGTGTGTGCGAGTGTATGTGAATGTGAATGTTGTGCTGGCTGTCATGCCTCAGTTTAGGCAACCTATTTAGCTGGAGGCAATTAAAGGTTATAGTGGATAGTACACTGGGAATTGGAGTCAGGAAGACCTGAGTTCAAATCCAGTTTCAATTATTTACTGGCTGCCTTAGGAAAGTTACATTACCTCTATCTTCCTCAGTTTCTTATTCTGTAAAATGGAGATAGTAATATCTCCTATCTTCCATGGTTGTTGTTTTGCATGCCTTAAAGTGCTATGTAAATACTAGCTATTATCTTTATTAAGAAGAACTTTTTCTTTCTTTTTTTTTTTTAAAGGGTTTTTTTTTTTTTTTTTTTTGGCGGGGCAATGGGGGTTAAGTGACTTGCCCAGGGTCACACAGCTAGTAAGTGTCAAGTGTCTGAGGCCAGATTTGAACTCAGGTACTCCTGGATCCAGGGCTGGTGCTTTATCCACTGTGCCACCAAGCCGTGCCAAGAAGAACTTTTTCAGTGCAGTAGAACCAACCTCTCCTTCTTTCACTCTGAAACATCTGGTAGAGATAAAGAGAGGGGACAAAGGTGGCATAAAGAGGAGGACCGTATATGGAAATTGATGACTAGCCACTAGGCTAGTGTCTGCCTACTCCTGTCACTGTGGCTTTCTGCCTAGTCCTGGTAGCTGCATTGTCCCCACTAATATTTGAAGCAGCTATAATATTGATACCCATTTATAATGGGCAGTGAGAGAAGACACTAGCCTTTCTTGGTCAGTTTAATAGCATTTTGAAAATGAACCCTTAAAATTTTCATGGAAATTGCAGAGGCAGATTGAGCCTTTAAGGGACAACTTCATTATAATCAAGAGCATAGGATCCAGATTTGGATGTGTGGATCGCATGCCATCATCTAGTTTAACTCTTTCATTTCAGAAGTGAGGAACTTGATGTCTTCTAGACTTAAATACTTTTTATCTTGTCCTGATGACAGTCAGGTTACCAAACTCCTATCCTTGATTACCCCTTCTATCTACCTTTTTTGCTCGTCATGTTTTCTGCTAAATCCTGGTGGAAGAAATCACACAATTGTACCACACGTATCCACTATATTCAGTTTCAAATGGGCCCTCTTTGCTGGATGGCATTCCTTTTGTTCTTTCCTGCTTGACTTTCACAAGCCCATGCAGCAGCTTTCATTTCTCCTCAACCCCCCTATGTAACTCTCTTCCTTTTCTCTCTCGGCAAAAGGTCTTGCCATCTACTTTATTGATAAAATTAAGGACATCTGGTATAAACTCTTTTTTTACTACTCCATAATGCAAAAACACTTCTATGTTGTCTCTCATTCTCTCCACCTTTGTTCTAAGCTCTGAATAAGAGGTGGCCCTTCTCTTTCACAAGGCCAGTCCTTCTATTTGTATCCTTGAGTTTATCTCCTTCAGGAGAATGCCTTTTTCATCACTAATCCCTCTTGCCTATTTTCTTTTTTTCTGATAAAAGTATTTTATTTTTTTCCAGTTACATGTAAAGATAGTTCTCAACATTTGTTTATACAAGCTTTCCAACATCAAATTTTTCTCCCTCCCTCCCCTCCCAACATTCCCCTAGACAGCAGGTAATCTGATATAGGTATATATATATATACACACACACACACATATACACATATACACATATACATATATATAATATATGTGTATATATATATATAATAACATTAAACACATTTCTGCATTAGTCATGTTATAAGAGAAGAATCAGAGCAATGAGGAAAAACCTCAAAATAGAAAAAACAACAGCACCAAAACCAAAAGAAATAGTATGGTTCAATCAGCATCCATATTCCTCAGTTTTGTTTGTTTTTTTTCTGTATTTGGAGAGCCTTTTCCATCATGAGTCCTTTGGAACTTTCTTGTACCATTGTATTGGTGAGAAGAATCTAATCCATCACAGTTGATCAACACACAGTGTTGATGATACTGTGTACAGTGTTCTTCTGGTTCTGCTCATCTCACTCATCATCAATTCATGTAAGTCCTTCTAGGTTTTTCTGAACTCCTCCTGCTCATTGTTTCTTACAGCACAATAGAATTCCATTACATTCATATGCCACAACTTGTTCAGCCATTCCCCAATTGATGGGCAACCCCTCAATTTCCAATTCCTTGCCACCACAAAAATAGCAGCTATAAATATTTTTGTACATGTGGGTACTTTTCCCTTTTTTATGATCTCTTTGGGGAAAAGACCCAAAAGTGGTATTGCTGAGTCAAAGGGTTTGCACAGCTTTATCACCCTTTGGGCATAATTCTAGATTGCTCCCCAGAATGGTTGGATCAGTTAGAAGCTCCACCAACAATGCATTAGTGTGCCAATTTTTCCACAGCTTCTCCAACATTTATTATTTTCCTTTTTTTGTCATATTAGCCAATTTGATAGGTGTCAGGTGGTACCTCAGAGTTGTTTTAATTTGCATCTCTCTAATCAATAGTGATTTAGAGCATTTTTTCATATGGGAATACATAGCTTTGATTTCTTCATCAGAAAACTGCCTGTTCATATCCTTTGACCATTTCTCAATTGGGGAATGACTTGGATTCATATAAATTTTATTTAGTTCCCTATATATTTTAGAAATGAGACCTTTATCAGAAGTACTGGCTATAAAAATTGTTTCCCAGCTTTCTGCATCCCTTCTAATTTTGGATGCATTGCTTCTGTTTGTACAAACCCTTTTTAATTTAATGTAATCAAAATCATCCATTTTGCATTTCATAATATTCCCTATCTCTTATTTGGTCATAAACTGTTCTCCTTTCCAAAGATCTGAAAGGTAGACTATTCCTTTCTCTCCTAATTTACCTATGGTATCACCTCTTATGTCTAAATCATGTACCCATTTTGACCTTATTTTAGTATAAAGTGTAAGATGTTGGTCTACGCCTAATTTCTGCCATACTATCTTCCAGTTTTCCCAGCAGTTTTTGTCAAATACTGAGTTCCTATCCCAGAAGCTGGAGTCTTTGGGCTTATCAAACACTACATTACTATAGTGTCATTTACTACTACATTTCCTGTGCCTAGCCTATTCCATTGATCTACCACTCTATTTTTTAGCCAGTAACAGATAGTTTTGATGACTCCCACTTTATAGTAAAGCTCCAGGTTTGGTACAGCTAACCAACCTTCCTGTGCATTTTTTTTCACTATCTCCCTGGATATTCTTGATTTTTTGTTTTTCCAGATGAATTTTGTTATTATTTTTTCTAGCTCTATAAAATAATTTTTAGGTAGTCTGATTGGTATGACACTGAATAAGTAAATTAATTTAGGCAGAATTGTCATTTTTACTATATTAGCTCTGCCTAACCATGAGCAATTGATATCTTTCCAATTATTTAGATCTGATTTGATTTGTGTGAAAAGTGTTTTGTAATTGTGTTCATAGAGTTCCTGGGTTTGTCTTGGCAAGTAGACTCCCAAGTATTTTATATTATCTACCGTTACTTTAAATGGAATTTCTCTTTCTATCTCTTGCTGCTGGACTTTGTTGGCCATGTATAGAAATGCTGATGTTTTATATGTATTTATTTTATATCCTGCTACTTTGCTAAAGTTGTTAATTGTTTCAAGTAATTTTTGAGTTGATTCTTTGGGATTCTCTAAGTATACCATCATATTAACTGCAAAGAGTAATAGTTTTGTTTCCTCCTTGCCTATTCTAATTCCTTTAATTCTCTTTTCTTCTCCGATTGCTAATGCTAACATTTCTAGTACAATATTGAATAATAGAGGTGATAATGGACATCCCTGTTTCACCCCTGATCTTATTGGGAAGGCCTCTAACTTATCTCCATTACATACAATGCTTGCGAATGGTTTTAGATAGATACTGCTTACTATTATAAGGAAAGTTCCACCTATTCCTAAACTCTCTAGTGTTTTTATTAGGAATGAGTGACGTATTTTGTCAAAAGCTTTCTCTGCATCTATTGAGATAATCATATGATTTGGGTTAGTTTTCTTATTGATGTAGTTGATTATGTTAATAGTTTTCCTAATATTGAACCAGCCCTGCATTCCTGGTATAAATCCCACCTGGTCATAGTGTATTATCCTGGTGATCACTTGCTGTAATCTCCTTGCTAATATCTTATTTAAGATTTTAGCATCAATATTCATTAGAGAAATTGGTCTATAATTTTCTTTCTCTGTTTTTGCTTTGCCTGGTTTTGGTATCACCATCATATTTGTGTCATAAAACAAATTTGGTAGAACTCCTTCTTCACCTATTTTTCCAAATAATTTGTATAATATTGGAATTAATTGTTCTTTAAATATCGGTAGAACTCACCTGTAAACCCATCTGGCCCTGAGGATTTTTTCTTAGGGAGTTCATTAATGGCTTGTTCAATTTCTTTTTCTAATATTGGCTTATTTAAGGATTTTATTTCCTCTTCAGTTAACCTGGGCAGTTTGTATTTTTGTAAATATTCATCCATTTCATTTAGATTGTCAAATTTATTGGCATACAGTTGGGCAAAACAATTCCTAATTATTGATTTAATTTCCACTTCATTGGTGGTAACATCACCCCTTTCATTTTTGATACTGGTAATTTGGTTGTTTTCTTTCTTTTTTAATCAAATTAACCAATATTTTATTGGTTTCTTCATAAAATCAGCTCTTAGTTTTATTAATTCTATAGTTTTCTTGCTTTCAGTTTTATTAATTTCTCCTTTAATTTTCAGGATTTCTAGTTTATATCTAAATTGGGGATTTCTAGTTTGTTCTTTTTCTAGCTTTTTAAGTTGCATACCCAATTCATTGATCTCCTCTTTCTCTTTTTTATTCATGTAAGCAGTTAGAGCTATAAATTTTCCCCTAAGTACTGCTTTGGCTGCATCCCATAGATTTTGGTATGTTGTCTCATTGTTGTCTTTCTTTTGGATATAGTTATTGATTGTTTCTGTGATTTGTTGTTTGACCCATTCATTCTTTA
The DNA here is from genome assembly GCF_019393635.1 of Dromiciops gliroides. Classification (NCBI taxonomy): domain Eukaryota; kingdom Metazoa; phylum Chordata; class Mammalia; order Microbiotheria; family Microbiotheriidae; genus Dromiciops; species Dromiciops gliroides. The sequence continues at coordinate 46,508,591 of NC_057862.1, forward strand.
GAATGAAATTATTTGGGGCAGCTAGGTGGCGCAGTGGATAGAACACTGGCCCTGGAGTCAGGAGGACCTGAGTTCAAATCCGGCCTCAGACACTTAACACTTACTAGCTGTGTGACCCTGGGCAAGTCACTTAACCCCAATTGCCTCACTAAAAAAAAAAAAAAAAAAAAAAAAAAGAATGAAATTATTTGGTTTCCAATTGATTTTCATTCTACTTTTCCCTGGCTCTTTCTTACATGTAATTTTTATTGCACCATGATCTGAGAAGGATGCATTTGCTATTTCTGCCTTTCTACATTTGACTGTGATGTTTTCATGTCCTAATACATTGTCAGTTTTTGAAAATGTGCCATGTGCTGCTGAGAAAAAGGTATATTCCTTTCTGTCCCATTCAATTTTCTCCAGATATCTATCATGTCTAACTTTTCTAGTATTCTGTTCACCTCTTTCACTTCTTTCTTATTTATTTTTTGGCTAGATTTATCTAATTCTGAGAGGGGGAGATTCAGATCCCCCACTAGTATAGTATTACTATCTAATTCCTCTTGTAGTTACAAGTTACATTTAACTTCTCCTCTAAGAATTTGGATGCTATACCACTTGGTGCATACATATTTAATATTGATATTGCTTCATTATCTATAGTGCCTTTTAGCAAGATGTAGTTTCCTTCCTTATCTCTTTTAATGAGATCTATTTTTGCCTGTGCTTTGTCTGAGATAAGGATTGCTACCCCTGCTTTTTTTAACTTTAGCTGAAGCATAATATATTCTGCTCCAGCCTTTTACCTTTACTCTGTGTGTATCTCTCTGCTTCAAATGTGTTTCTTGTAAACAGCATATTGTAGGATTCTGGTTTTTAATCCCCTCTGCAATTCACTTCCGTTTTATAGCAGAGTTCATCCCATTCACATTCACAGTTATTATTACTGACTGTCTATTCCCCTCCATTCTATTTACCCCCTTTGTACTTTCCCCCCTTCTTTCACACTGTTCCTCCTCACCGACGTTTTGCTTCTTACCCCTGCCTCCGCCAGTCTGCCCTCCCTTTTTATCACCCCCCCTCTCTTTTCTTTACCCTTTTCTCCCTTGCTTTTGCCCTCCCTTCTATCAGTCCCCCCCTTTCCCTTTTACTTCCCTAAAGAATAAGCTAAGTTTCTTTATCCCAATGAACGTATATGTTATTCCCTCTTTGAATCCAATCTAATGAGAGTATGGTTGAAACAATGTTCTCCCCTCCCTTCTTTCCCTCTATTGTAATAGGTTTTTTTCCACCTCTTCATATGATGTAATTCACCCCATTCCACCTCCCCTTTCCTCTTCTCCCTATAAACTCCCTTTTAAACCCCTTAATTTCCTTTATGTCATCACATCAAAGACAGTTTATATTTATGCCCTCTGTCTCTCCAAATACATATACAGTTATCAAGAGTTATATGAGTATTATCTTCCTGTGTAGGGATGTAAACAGTTTAATCTAATTGAGTAACTTTTTCCCCATGCTTACCTTTTTAAACTTCTCTTGAGTCTTGTATGTTAAGATCGAATTTTCTATTCAGTTTTGGTCTTTTTATCAGGAAACCTTGAAAGTCCCCAGTGTCATTGAATGTCCATCTTTTCCCCTGAAAGAGAGTGAACATTTTTGCTGGGTAATAGATTTGTGGCTGCAATCCAAGCTCCTTTGCCTTCCAGAATATCATATTCCAAGCCTTGCGGTCCTTTAATGTTGAAGCTGCCAGGTCCTGAGCAATCCTGACCGTGGCTCCATGATACTTAAATTGCATCTTTCTGGCTGCTTGGACTATTTTCTCATTCACCTGGTAATTCTGGAATTTGGCTACAATATTCCTTGGAGTTTTCCTTTTGGGGTCTCTTTCAGGAGGTGATTAGTGGATTATTTCAATGACAGTTTTATCCTCTGATTCTATAATATCAGGGCAGTTCTCCTTAATAATTTCCTGGAATATGGTGTCTAGATTCTTTTTCTGATCATGGCTTTCAGGCAGTCCAATGATTCTCAGATTGTCTCTCCTGGATCTGTTTTCCAGATCAGTTGTCTTTCCAATGAGGTAATTCACATTTTCTTCTATTTTTTCATTCTTTTGATTCTGCTTGACTGATTGCTGGTGTCTCATGGATTCCTTATCTTCCAACTGTCCAATTTTAATTTTTAAGGCATTGTTTTCTTCAGTGAGATTATGCACCTTTTTTTTCCATTTGGCCAGATGAATTTTTTAAGGAATTGTTTTCTTCAGTCAATCTTTGTGCTCCCTTTTCCATGCTGCTGATTCTTTTTTCACAATTTTCTTGTGTTGCTTTAATTTCTCTATTATGTTCCAGGGACTGTGGTAAGTACTTTACAAATATTTTGTCTTTACAGCAATCTGGGAGGTAGGTGCTGTTGTTCCCATTTTAAAAGTGAAGAAATTAGGTAGACAAAGGTTAAGTGACTTGTCTAGGATAACAGAACTGGTAATTATCTGATGCTAAATTTGAATTTAGATCTTCCTGCCTCCAAGCCTCATGTTCTATCCATTGTGCTACCTTGCTGCCTCTAAAGCTTTAAAGCAGTAGTTTTCAAAGAGGCAGCTGAGTAAAACACTTAGTGAGTGTTCAAGAAACAAATATTGACTCTAGGTCTGCCCTACCCTCACAACAGTTTTTTTTTTTTGTGTGTGTGTGTGTGAAGGCCACTCTTCCCTCAGCAGTTGTGATTATTTCATCTTGCTCCATGTCTTGTCTTCTGTGATGGCAGAGACAAATGCAGGTTGAGTGAGGGATGGGGGTGTGCAGCTGGGCCTGTACTGCTTGGCCAGCACCTGAACCAGCTAGGTGCAGCAGTGGCACATGGGACTCCTCAGACTGACTAATGGGAGTAGCCACTGATGGGCTGGTGAAAAGTGACAGCAAGCATTTGATTAATCATTTTTATGTACTAGGTTGTATGTTGGCAAGAAGATACAGGGGAAGCTAGATGGTGCAGTGGATAAAGCACTGGCCCTGTATTCAGGAGTACCTGAGTTCAAATCCGGCCTCAGACACTTAACACTTACTAGCTGTGTGACCCTGGGCAAGTCACTTAACCCCAATTGCCTCACCCCCCAAAAAAATTAAAAAAAAAAAGAAGATACAAAGAAAGAAATGAAAATAAGTCTTTAGCGTCAAGTAACTTAATTTCTGTTGGAGAGGACAACATGTACATACATAGGTAAAAATAAAGCAGATGAGACATAGTTTTAGGGGCAACAGGGTCATGGACAAATCAGGAAAGACATTGCTTAGAAGGGGGCACTTTAGCTGAGCCATGTAGGAAACTGGGGATTCTAAGAAGCAGAGGTTAAAGGAAGCAGATTCCAGGCAGTGGCACAGGACAAAGGTATAGAGATGAGAGGTGACCTGTCATGTATGAGGAACATCAGAAAGGCCACTCTGGCTGGACCAAAGAGTGGCTACGAAAGTGATGTGTAAGAATGCTAGAAAGGTAGGTTGGCCTGGGTGCCAAAGGACTTTAAATAGAAGGTAATGCTTTAGTAACCTTTGAAGAAGCCATAAATGAGTGGGGTTATTGTTCCCAAAGAAAGTTTATTTCTAATTGGTATAGATATCAAGATACTGAGAAAGGCAAAACATGAATATGGGAAATCACAGAGGGGGATGGACTGCTTTGTCTTGATTAGCTCTGCAGGTGATTCCGCAGTTTTACACTACAGAGGAAAAAAAGAGTTGAATGCTGAATTGGTCTGAGCCCCTAAAGAACTGCTTCTGTTAACCCACCTAAATGGGATTGCTGAGTTAGTCCAGGATATAGTACACTAGCACTCCCAGAAAAAAACCAAAAGAAGTAGAAGATACAAAGGGTTATCTATAGATGAGCTGCCCCTGTTGTAATCTGATGTTGTCTCTGATGCTGCCAGTCATCCAGGGCCCACAGGTAAAGATGACTCAGGCCATGTTCTTCAAAGACTCATCATTTCTTCATTGCAGCCAGTTGTGACCATTTAGAGGAAGAACTAGATCTGAAGCTAAATTTAGAATTCTACTATAAAATAAGATAAAATCCAAACATCTCAGGACCCTAAATCTAAGGAAAGCAAAATGGTGGCCCAAGAGAACAATGTATCTGCAAAAATGTCCTGACTATGCTTCCTATTCTAGCTATATTAATTTTGCCCTTTTAGTTTCATGTAATCAAAGTTATTTTATCTAGTATGATTGCTTCTATCCCTTGCTTGGTTAAGAATACATTGCCTAGGAGCAGCTAGGTGGTGCAGTGGATAGAGCACCGGCCCTGGATTCAGGAGGACCTGAGTTCAAATCCGGCCTCAGACACTTGACACTTAATAGCTGTGTGTGCATTGCCTACCCAAGATGTGAAAAATATATAATTGTCTTGTCTAATCTTTTTTTGTAGTATTATCTTTAATGTTAAGGTCATGTATCATTTAGAATTATTATGGAATGTAGTATAAGGTATCTCTACATAGAATGTTCTCAGGTATTCCTCTTTCCTTCCTCAAATACAGACTACAGCTGACACTATCCCTTAGCCCCTCTCAATAGCATCTTGGACTGATTGAATCCTGGGACTGACTTAGGGTGACATTTCTCATCCCTTATCTGAGTTGGGACCCTTGGTCTTAACAAGGAGTTGGATATTATTGAGTCCTTTTGTTTGGAAAGGTCTTTAGTAGTGCTTATAAGGAGGAAAGCCTTTCAGTAGTTTTCTAGAGTTTGGTATCAGGCCACAGGGGCAGCTAGTTGGCACAGTGGATAGAATACTACAGCTGAAATCAGGAAGACATATTTGAGTTCTTATCTGGCCTCAAACACCTGATAGCTGTGTGTCCCTGGGCAAGTCACTTAAGCCTCTTTGCCTCACTTTCCTCATCTGTAAAATGAGCTAGAGAAGGAAATGGCAAATCAAATCTTCTCTATCACCACAGTAGCTCTCTATGGTCAGGTCCTTTCTCTTTTGCTTACTCATTTTAGTAGGTTATTTCTTGACTGTTAACTTTATGGTAGAGTTGGGCACTAGTCCAAAGGTGTGGGGGATGATAACATCTTGTGCTTCAGGTTTTTTGTGCTGTTTTTTTCTGAGCTCTGTCTCGAGGCCTGACCTCACATAGTCATCTCTGCCCTAATCCTTGATTTGGGAGAGCCAGGTAATTTCCTGCCTTATTCTGCCATCTTCCTAGAATCTTGGTAGCTAGGTTCTTTTTTTTAGTATTTAGAATTTTATTTTCCCAAATTACATGTAAAATACAAATTTCAACATCAGTTTTTTAAAACTTTGTGTTCCAAGTTCTCTTCCTCCGTCCCTCCCCACCCCAAGCTAGGTTCTTAATAAAGGATACATAAGAATTTTTGAGACTAAAATTTAGCTTAACCTATGTTGAATATACAAAATTCAAATCTGAGCTTAATTTTTAGTTCTTTTTGCATGCCTATGCTCTTTCTCATGATAATTAGTCATTATAATGGACTTCTAGTATCACCTCTGCCACTCACTGACCGTATGACTTTAAACAAATAATTTCACATGTCTAGGCCTTCATTTCTTCTTTTATAAAAGATGGATGTGGGACTAGGTCAATCTGTGAAGTCTAGTCAAGTGCTGCATTAAACAGATTGTCCTTTACATGTTATGTATATAGAATCTGTTAATAGATTTCTTTCTTTTTAAAAAAAATTCTTTTTTTCTTTTTTTTGTGGGGCAATGAGGGTTAAGTGACTTGCCCAGGGTCACACAGCTAGTACGTGTCAAGTGTCCGAGGCCAGACTTGAACTCAAGTCTTCCTGAATCCAGGGCCGGTGCTTTATCCACTGCGCCACCTAGCTGCCCCCTGTTAATAGATTTCTAATTATTCATTTCAAAATGGTTTTTAAAACTGAATTTAATTGTTGACTTGCTTTAAATGAAACTTAATCTAGGTTTTTCAGACTACACAATTAACAAGATATAATCTATTTGGTTATGCCAAATTTCTTAGACATAGTTTTCTTTTTTCTAACAGAAAAAAGGTCATTTAAAATTTTAATAACTGAAACATAAAATAATTGACCTACTTGTGTCATTTTTTTCAGTAAGTAAAATAAAGGTAACATGAAATTGTTACCTTTGAAATAACTTTTTAAATGAAGAAATCCATGAATTTATACTTTTAACAATTCTAGATAAATTTCATGATTCAAAATAAGCAATTACACTTTGCACTTAAATTACTATGTTTGTCTCCTTATATGACCACAATGTTCATTATTACCTTGTGCTTGCTTCATTAGGGGATAGTTCAATTATATGGGTATTACATCAGAGAAAAATAATAGTTTTAATCCTAATTTAAGAGGATTAGTAAAATACCAGTAAAATGATAGAAAAAGTTTAAGTACTATCTTTGATTCTATTCATTTCCCCTTCTCCCTGAGAAACATTGCAGTAGGGGAGAACATAGGACCTTACTACATTCTTTTGTTCCTTTGTTTTGCGAGCTTTCTCATATAGTAAAAGAGAGCACTAGCCTTGAAATTAGGAAATACTGTTTCTAGGCCTGGCTTAGCCACCCATTAGGACGTTCTGTGTCCTTGGGAAACCTCTCTGGCTTTGTTTCCTCATCGATAAAACAAGAGAGTTACTGTGATGTGGTGGAAAGAGCACTGGATTTTTTTTTGTTGTTTTTGCAGGGCAATTGGGGTTAAGTGACTTGCCCAGGGTCACACAGCTAGTAAGTGTCAAGTGTCTGAGGCCGGATTTGAACTCAGGTACTTCTGAATCCAGGGCCGGTACTCTGTCCACTGCGCCACCTAGCTGCCCCTGAGCACTGGATTTTTAATCGGTTCAAATCCTATCTTTGGGGGCAGGTAGGTGGTGCAGCGGACAAAGCACCGGCCCTGGATTCGGGAGTAGCTGAGTTCAAATCCGACCTCAGACACTTGACACTTACTAGCTGTGTGACCCTGGGCAAGTCATTTAACCGCCATTGCCCTGCAAAAACAAAAAACAAAAACAAAAACAAATCCTATCTTTTTTCATATACAGTGGGACACATCACTTTCATTTAACCCCAATTTCTTCATTGGTAAAATGAAAGGGTGAGTATAGATCATCTCTAAGACCCTTCCTAATTCTAAGCTCACTAGTCTGTGAGGTTCTTTTAAGTGTGGCATTCAGTGATTTTATTGTTCTAAGTCATTTCCACCCTTGTAATTAAGCCCCTGATCCTAAAGCCAAGGAGAAAGAATGTGTTTTTATAGTCCTTAATTGCAACTTAGAAACCACTTTCCCATACAAATAATGTTTTAAATGGTTAAGTACTCAGGATATCTTACAAGTCTGTTTAACCTGTATTGTACTTGAAGTATGTCCAAATAGTGGCATTTCAACCTTTAACTGTACTTAAACACCTTTTATAATAATGTTTCTATAGGAAAATACCTCTAAACAATTGACTTAAAATAAAATTTCTATTTATTCATAAGTTGAGGATGACCTATAGTTTCTTCTTTATTGCTTGAAGCAATAACTAAATTTCATTCTATGACAAATGAATTTTTCCCATGAAGGACAGTGGCAGATAGAATTCAGCAACTACTGGCAAAAATAAACTCCTAAATATTGATGGTTTTTTAGTATGTCCCCAGGAAAAAAGTAATATAAAAGGTTCTTGCTTGGCTTACTGATGTAAGGCTAGTTTGAAGATATGATAGCTCTCATTTAAAATTTTTAAAAGCCTATTTTGTATGATTTGTGATTTCATCAGTGTATAGGATGTCGCAATCAACTCCTCCATGCAGTTTTATCCATTGTGACTTTTGTCCATATTTTCTTTTTTTGCAGGGCAATGAGGGTTAAGTGACTTGCCCAGGGTCACACAGCTAGTAAGTGTCTAGTGTCTGAGGCCAGATTTGAACTCAGGTCCTCCTGAATCCAGGGCTATTGCTTTATCTACTGTGCCACCTAGCTGCCCCCATATTTTCTGCTTCATCAAATGAGATAGTATTTGTAAAGCACTTGGCACAGTGCTTAGTATAGAGCAGGCACTATACAAGTGTCCATTCTCTCTTCTCTCCCCATTCCTTTTGCTTTTGTCTTTATCTTGAGAATATCAGTAAATTGGTTGGGTTTTCCCATTTGTGGTTTCACATTCTTCCCAGATCCATCCCTTTTTTAGGCTATAAATATCTTTGATGTCTTTGATGACTCTTCTTGAGTATAAATCATTATTAGTAAGTTGATGAAACTTACCTATACCTACCATGTGTCTTTCTAGTGATCTTTGAGGTGTCTGTAATTTGCGTTGATTAGAATCTCCTCTGAGATCCTTCCTATTCAATGAATCATGGCTCTATGGCAGCAGCTCATCATTCCTGAAAGCACTGATCCCTTTGGTAAATCAGAATGAAAAGTATTAAAATGACTCCAACTTGGGAGCCTGCTCAGTGTAGCATCTGAGAAATGAATCAAGAAATATTTCCTTCTGTGAAATTAAAGGAGGGTCACAGACCAGTTTGTCATTAGTTTAGTATTTGCTTAGACTGCCTGAATTGGTGATCTTATTCATGGATGTTTGGGAAAGGATGTCTAGACAGTAGTATAGGTAGGATGAGGTTTTTAGTGGAGTGCAAGCTCAATATATATAGGATGTCAACCCAAAAAACTAGTACAGTATTGAGAGAGGTGTTTATTGCAGGGTTTAAGGCACTATACTTATACACACCAGGGACAGCAGATACAAAGACAAACGAGACCATTTCTGTCTTCAAAGAGTTTGTGTTCTACTAGCAAAGTGGCCAGAATATGATAAATGGTAGCCTCAGTGTACTTTCATCAAATCTGAGGCATTCTGGATGCTATATTTTAAGGACGACATTGACAGTGTAAGTGGGGCAGCTAGTTGGTACAGTGGATAGAGTGCCAGGCTTGGAGTCAGAGAAACCTGATTTCAAGTCTGGCCTAACTAGCTGTGTGATCATGGGCAAGTCAATTAATCTCTGACTCATTGTTCTCATCAGAGTTCTTGTGAAGATCAAATGAGATAATAATTGTAGAACAGCACAGTGCCTTGCATGTAGTAAGCATTGCATAGGTATTAGTTATTATTATTACCTATAATAATGACCTTGAAGAGGATGATTAAAGTGGCGATGGGCCTTGGACACAGGGTAAGATCGAAGGAACTAGGGTGGTTTCGTCTAAAGAAGAGAAACCTACTTGGAGGTTATAGTACATGTTTTTGGTTATTTGGAAGGCTATCATAATGAAATATGGATTAGATTTATGCTGCTTGTTCTCCTGTAAGGCAGAATTTGTTATAGTAGGTGAAAGTTATTTCAGTTAAAAATTAAATTTGACATAATGAGAAGCTTCCTAATAATTAGAGCTACACAAAAGTGAAATGAGTTTCCTTGGAGGATATTGGGTTCCCCTTCCCCTTAGTTGAGTGACCATTTGTTGGGAGTGTTGTAGAAGGGAGGTCAGTACAGGAATAAGTGGCTTCTGGGTTCCCTTCCAACTTGAGACCTATGAATAGAGACGCAACAAACCCTGTGATGGTGATAGACAGTGAGGGAATTAGGCAAACCATGGAGTTGTGCAGCTGAAAAGAACCATTCTGGAATGTATGATGGGTTTTGTTAAGTTTTGATTAAGTAGAGTGAACATAGCTAGTTTGAAGAATAAAGGAATAGAATATTTGTTCTTCAAAGGAGGAGAGACAGAATGGACACAATTGAGAGATTCGAAGACATAAAATCTAACAATACTGACAAATCATTCTTTCTCCTTTAATCCAGATACATACGACTTTAAAATACTTTGTTCTACTAATGCATTGTTGGTGGAGTTGTGAACTGATCCAACCATTCTGGATAGCAATTTGAAACCATGTCCAAAAGGCTATAAAATTATGTATACCCCTTGACCCAGCCTACTACTACTAGGTCTGTATCCCAAAGAGATCATAAAAAAGGGAAAAGGACCCATATATACAAAAATATGTATAGCTGCTCTTTTGTGGTAGCAAAGAATTAGAAATCAAGGGGATGTCCATTAGTTGGGGAATGGCTAAACAAGTTGTCGTATATGAATGTAATGGAATATTATTGTGCTGTAAGAAATGATGAGCGGGGGCAGCTAGGTGGCGCAGTGGATAAAGCACCGGCCCTGGATTCAGGAGTACCTCAGTTCAAATTCGGCCTCAGACACTTGATACTTACTAGCTGTGTGACCCTGGGCAAGTCACTTAACCCCCATTGCCCCGCCAAAAAAACAAACAAACAAAAAAAAAGAAATGATGAGCAGGCAGATTTCAGAAAAACAAGGAAAGACTTACATGAATTGATGCCAAGTGAAATGAGCAGAACCAAGAAAACATCATACAAAGTACCAACAACATTGTGTGATGATCAACTGTGATAGACTTAGCTCTTCTCAGCAGTACAGTGATCCAAGACAATGCCAAAAAGCTCATGGTATAAAATGCTCCTCCACATCCAGAAAAAGAACTGTGGAGTCTGAATGTAGATTGAAGTATATTATTTTTATTTTTGTTATTGCTTTTTTGTTGTGGTTGTTGTTTCTTCTTTCTTGTGTTTTTTTCCTTTTGTTTTGGTTCTTCTCTTACAACATGACTAATGTAGAAATATGTTTAACATGAGATTGTAATGTATAACCTATATCAGATTGCTTTCTGGCTTCGGGATGAGGAAGGAAGGGTGAGAGAAAAATTTGGAACTCAAAATCTTACAAAAGTGAATCTTGAAAACTATCTTTACATGTAATTGGAAAAAAAAGGTATGGTAAAAATAAAATAAAATAATTTGTTCTTTAGTTTATTATATGAAAGAGATATTTAGGCTAAAAGGAAAATTTTCCAGCCAAATGCTACCTACTTATGACTGCTAATTGAGGTGATTAAGTCAAATACTGTTAGTTGGATTGAAAAGGATAGGATAATTTCATGACCAATATAATCACACAGAAATGGGTTTTAAAATTAAGGTTAATCAAATCTCATGCTTTGATGCCTAAGATGATTGCTGCAGAGGACTGGAATGTTTTTCCCCTTTCTTTACCATTGCCAATTTTACCTGAGTGCATTTAAAAATTGTTTTGTTTGCTTTCCTGCAAAACATCAGTACCTTCCTATTCATGAAAATAAAATCCTGGACTTTATGATTTGAAGGTCAAGACCACTTTTTGTTAGTGTGATATAATCTGTAAATTTATTAAAATAATTTACAAGAGCTTCCTCAGCTACTTAGTAGGGAAGCAGCTGATGACCTACTTGAAATTTTTGCACACTCCAGGATTTGTTAATGTAAAATTCAGTAGTTTGGATCAATGTAAGAAAAAACTCTGAACCTTATCTGAGGAACTTAAGAACTTGCATTTATATAGCATTTTTATCATCTATAAAGATTTTTCACATACAGCATGATGTTTGATCCTCACAGAACCAGTAAATGGATAAAACTTAATCTGTTTTCAAATGCTGTCCCTGATACTAGCTGTGTAACTTTGGTTAGGTCTCTTAACTGGTAGTTTCAAAGTTATAATTCTATAAGATATATTTGCTTTAACATGAAAATGCTGATAATGATATAATTCATCTTAAGTATATTGGAAACATTTTATTTAAAGTTATATATAATATATGTGTGTATATGTGTATATATACTTGTGCTGATTTTCTCCCCCTTTTCTCTTGATGCATGAGCTGTAGTACTGTAGAGCCGAATTGTCAAATACAACGCCTTCAGTACTTCTGATGGGCAGCTAGGTGGCGCAGTGGATAGAGTATTGGGCCCCAAGTCAAGAAGACTCATCTTCCCAGGTCCAGATCTGGCCTCAGATACTTAGTAGCTGTGTGACCCTGGGCAAGTTATTTCACCTTGTTTGCCTCAGTTCCTCATGTAAAAAATGAGCTGGAGAAGAAAATGACCAACCACTCCAGATTCTTTGCCAAGAAAACCCCAAATGGGGTCCCAAAGAGTTGCACATGACTGAAAAACAACTGAACAGCAACTCTTCTGAACCAGATTAAAATGTAATTGGGAAATATTTAGTAAAATAAAGATAGAACAGAATATAGATACAGTAAATATGTGATTTTTCTAATGAAACCTGCAGGGATCCTTATGTACAGTTTAGTGGCCCCCATTTCCATTTGAACTTTGACACCATTGATTGCTCTGATGGTATACATGTCAGTAGGAATTGCTGGCACTAAATGTGAAAGATACCATAGCATTCTATGAGGTATGGCTATATTTCAGTGAAATGATACTTGCTATTTTAGCATAAGTATAAGCATAAGGCACTGCTGAAAAGCCAGTTTGTGATATTCCATGTGTTAGAAGGGCATATACCAACTATCATAAAACATGCTCCAGTTTTAATCTGAAAGTGCTGTAGTAACTAATTGGTGTCAATTTTGGATTATATTAATTTAGCACAGCTGTCATGCCTGGAAAGTTCCAAACTAACGTATGTTACATATGACACCTTAAACCTTCATTTTCAGGTATCTTGTTATGACTTTTAGTGTTGTCACTGAAATAGAAACAGTTCTCAACTTTGAATTATTTATTCTGTTTGTATTTAAAACATTTCAGGTGGCAGCTAGGTGGTGCAGTGGATAGAATACTGGCCCTGGATTCAGGAGGACCTGAGTTCAAATCCTGCCTCAGATACTTGACACTTACTAGCTGTGTGAGCCTGGGCAAGTCACTTAACCCTCACTGTCCTGCAAAAAAATAAAATAAAACATTTCAAGGAAGTGATAATTTGTCACTTTCTAAAATTATTTTTGAGAGCCCAAAATAAACAAGGGGATATTTTACTAAGATATTTTATATATAGTATAATATCTAAGTAAGGAGACACAAAGTAATGAAATTTTTTTATTTGTTGGGCAGTCTGAGACATTAGGTTTTCAGTGTAATAATCTGTCCTTAATACCTACTCTTCATTTGTGAAGAGGGACAAAAATCTTGTAGTTGTAGTTCCCCCTGCCTTTGTATAGAGTTATATACACTCCAGTGGCACTTAATGCTTGATTGCAGAGGCCCTTTATCTGAGTCCTAATTTAAGGTATTATGGATTTTTCTTATGTGTCACTTATGTGACTTCTAGAGAACCCTGCAATAGCAAGAGCAAGAGATGATACTATGGAAACAATTATCCTCTCTTCCAAATTTTTAGCATAATTATAAACTTTTTTCAAGTGTTTATCTAAAAATTGTATTATATCTAAGAATTTTTATATCATCTCTGTTTTTGAATGTAAAGTTTTGCCTTTTATTTTTTAAAAACTTAAAAAAGGAAGCATTTCATCTTTGCAAAAGATGTGTTTTTAAGAAATGTGATCTATGTAGTGTTAAATCCAGATGTTCTTAAAGAAAATTTTGACATAAAAAATGATTGTATGTGAGTCAGTACTTAAACAAAACTATTGATATTCTTTGATGATCACATACCACTATTTTGAAAAAAAATTTGACAGCTATTGGGGAAGCTCAGGCTGGCAGATCTCTTAAACTCAGGAGTTCTCAACTGCAGTAGGTTATACTAATCGGATGGCTGCACTCAGTTTGACATTAATATAGAGAGATACTGGGAATAAGAGGCTGCATACTGTCCCAGGTCAGAAATGGAGCAGTTCAATGCTGCTGTGCTGATCAGTAGTGGGATGTGGCCCATAAGTAGCCCCTATACTTTCAGCCTGAGGGAGATGCTGTCTTTTAATTGGGGGGGGGGGGAACGGCAGGGCAGTGAGGGTTAAATGGCTTGCCCAAGGTCACATAGCTAGTAAGTGTCAAATTTCTGAGGCCAGATTTGAACTCAGGTCCTCCTAAATCCAGGGCCAGTGCTCTATTCACTGCTCCACCTAGCTGCCCAAGATGCTGTCTTTTAAAAAGATACTTTTGAATATCAATGTTGTGCACAAACAGGATATGGCTGCCTTAGAGCTTCTTGAAAGGCTCTGACAATTCAAGAGAGAGGTTCTATGTTAGATTTTACCACCTGGTAAGATTCATGCAGAGGGGAAATAGCTTGGTGCTATGTTTTCTGACAAGGGAGATTAAGGGAATGAGACCAGGAAACTGGAACTAAGGAATCCATAATAATGGAAAACAGACTACAGAAGCAAATTAGGATGCTAAACTGAATTTTTTCTGTCCAGAATTTTGTGGTCAATTAACTAGTCTTAAGTGCCTGTATTGACCTTGACCACTTGTATCTATGCTGGTCCTCTGTACCTTTGTGGCCTAAAAACAATTCCCTCTGGACCTCTCCCTTCATTCAACAAGCATTTATAAAACTTTTACCATATGCCCCCAAACACTGTGCTATGTACTAGAAATACAGACAAGGCAAAAACACCATTCCTGCCTTCAAAGAGCTAATGGAGGAGACAACATGCAAATGTCAAGAATTAATTGTTATTTGAGATTTTTATGACTCCATCTTTTGGCTAGAATTTAAAAAAACAAAACTCTGTTTGTCTGGGGCTCCGCAAACCACACAGTGCTCCACCCACTGGTTGTAGCCATCGCCATGGCTCTAGCACCTTACTCATCACTACTCGGCCAATGCCTACATGGGCCTGGCAAAATTATAATGATTGGAAGCCCAGTGAGGGCAGTCATGTGACTGTCAGAAACGCCAGCCAATTGGCTGGGGGCTGTGTGTGGTCAGCCTGGGGTCTGCTGGGAAGAAGGGAGGTTTTTTGCCATTCTAGCTTGAAGCTGGAAGGTGACAGGATGCTGCTGTATGTTCTTAGTTGATTCCTAGGAGGTGGTGTTGTTCAGATTTGTATAATTTCCCTTTCCCCATTTTATTTCCTTTCCCTTAATCCTACTTATCCTGTTTTGTTTTGTTTTTTAAGTTCGTTCTTGTTAAATAAATCCTGCTCTGTTTTGAGGGAGGCTGTCGATCTCCTTCCTTGCCCCAATATTGCAGCAAGCCACCTAGCTAACACTCCCCAAGTTAAAAATTTGTCCCTACACAAACAACTATGAATATACAAGATATATATAGTATAAATAGGAAGTAACATCAGAGGCAAGGCACTGGTTGGGGAATGAGAATGGGGTGAGATGGGAAGAAGCTTTTTGTAGAACTTGAGAGAAATCTGAACCAAATCTTGAAGGAAGCTAGGAGTCAAGTAAGGAAGGGGAGAGCATTTCAGGCATGAAGGACAATGCTTGTAAAGGCTTAGACTCAAGAGATGGAATGGTGAAATAAACTTAAATAGGGAATAGAAAATAGAATAAAAAATATAAGAGAATAGGATGAAGAGAAATAAATAATTAACATCACAACAGAGAATGTAAATTAAATCAACTATCCAAAAATGAAAGATAGCAGAATAGATTAGAAACAAAAATCCTACACTATGATGTTCACAAGAAATATGAAAATACACATAGATTTTAAATAAGGGGCTGAAACATAATTTATTACACTTCAGCAGAAGTAAGAAAAAAAAGATAGGTAGCAATCATGATCTCAGACAAAAGCAAAAATAGATCTCATTTAAAGAGATAAACTGAAACTACATTTTGCTTAAAGTTTCTATAGATAATAAATTAGATACGTGGTTTTTTCTTTTTCTTTCTTTCTTTCTTTCTTTCTTTCTTTCTTTTTTTTTTGGTGAGGCAATTGGAGTTAAGTGACTTGCCCAAGATCACACAGCTAGTAAGTGTCATGGGTCTGAGTTCAGATTTGAACTCAGGTCCTCCTGAATCCAGGGCCAGTGCTCTATCCACTGCTCCACCTAGCTGGCCCCATAGATAATAAATTAATAGCAATACTAAGCACAGTCACTAAATTATATACCATCTAAATTCTTTTTTAAAGTAATAAACATTTTTATTTATAGTTTTGAGTTCCAATTTTTATATCCCTCCTTCCTATTCCCCCTCCCTAAGGTGGTAAGCAGATATAGGTTATATATATACAGTTATGTAAAACATTACCATATTAGTCATTTGTATAAGAAAACTTGAATTAAAAAATGAAAGTGAAAAATAGCATTCTTCAGTCTGTATTCTATCAATATCATTTCTTTCTTTGGAGGTGAGTAGTAATAGTATATTTCATCAGTAGTCCTTTGGGATTGTCTTGGATCATTATATTGTTGAAAATAGTTAAGTCATTCACAGTTCTTCATCAAACAATATTGTCTCTGTACACAGCATTCTCTTAGTTCTGCTCACTCCGATATACATCAGTTCGTTCAAGTCTTTCCAGGCCTTTCTGAAATCATCCTGCTTGTCATTTTTTTTAAATAAAGTATTTTATTTTTTCCCATTACATGCAAAGATAGTTCTCAACTTTTGTTTATACAAGCTTTCCAATTTCAGATTTTTCTCCCTCCCTCCCCTAGACAGCAGGTAATCTGATATAGGTTTATTTATATATATACACACATAATGTGTATATATATATATACACATAATAACATTAATCCTATTTCTGCATTAGTCATGTTATATGAGAAAAATCAGAGCGATGATGAAAAACCTCAAAATAGAAAAAACAACAGCACCAAAACCAAAAGAAATAGTATGGTTCACTCAGCATCTATACTCCACAGTTCTTTTATTTTTTGTTCTTGGATTTGGAGATCCTCTTCTGTACCATTGCATTGGTGAGAAGAATATATTCCATCACAGTAGATCAACACTTAATGTTGATGATACTGTGTACAATGTTCTTCTGGTTCTGCTCATCTCACTCATCATCAGCTCACATAAGACCCTCCAGGTTTCTCTGAACTCCTCCTGATCATCGTTTCTTACAGCACAATAGTATTCCATTGTATTCATATACCACAACTTGTCCAGCCATTCCCCAATTGATGGGCATCCCCTCAACTTCCAATTCCTTGCCACCACAAAAAGAGCAGCTATAAATATTTTTGTACATGTGGGTCCCTTTCCCCTTTCCATAATTTCTTTGGGCAAAAGACCCAAAAGTGGTATTGCTGGGTCAAAGGGTATGCACAACTTTATCGCCCTTTGGGCATAATTCCAAATTGCTCTCTAGAATGGTTGGATCAGTTCACAGCTCCACCAACAATGCATTAGTGTTCCAATTTTTCCACAGCTTCTCCAACATTTATTATTTTCCTTTTTTGTCATTTTAGCCAATCTGATAGGTGTCAGGTGGTACCTCAGAGTTGTTTTAATTTGCATCTCTCTAATCATTAGAGATTTAGAGCATTTTTTCATATGGGAATAGATAGCTTTGGTTTCTTCATCATAAAACTGCCTGTTCATATCCTTTGACCATTTTTCAACTGGGGAATGACTTGGATTATTATAAATTTGATTTAGTTCCCTATATATTTTAGAAATGAGGCCTTTATCAGAAGTACTGGCCATAAAAATTGTTTCCCAGCTTTCTGCCTCCCTTCTAATTTTGGATGCATAGCTTCTGTTTCTACAAAAATTTTTTAATTTAATGTAATCAAAATCATCCATTTTGCATTTTATAATATACTCTATCTCCTGTTTGGTCATAAACTGTTTTCCTTTCCAAAGATCTAATAGGCAGATTATTCCTTTCTCTCCTAATTTACCTATGGTATCGCCTCTTATGTCTACATCATGTATCCATTTTGACCTTATTTTAGTATAAGGTGTAAGATGTTGGTCTATGCCTAATTTCTGCCATACTATCTTCCAGTTTTCCCAGCAGTTTTTGTCAAATACTGAGTTCCTATCCCAGAAGCTGGAGTCTTTGGGCTTATCAAACACTACATTACTATAGTGTCATTTACTACTGCATTTCCTGTGCCTAGCCTATTCCATTGATCTACCACTCTATTTTTTTAGCCAGTAACAGATAGTTTTGATGACTCCCACTTTATAGTAAAGCTCCAGGTTTGGTACCGCTAACCCACCTTCCTGTGAATTTTTTTTCATTATTTCCCTGGATATTCTTGATTTTTTGTTTTTCGAGATGAATTTTGTTATTATTTTTTCTAGCTCTATAAAATAATTTTTAGGTAGTCTGATTGGTATGGCACTGAATAAGTAAATTAATTTAGGCAGTATTGTCATTTTTACTATATTAGCTCTGCCTTTCCATGAACAATTGATCTCTTTCCAATTATTTAGATCTGATTTGATTTGTGTGAAGAGTGTTTGGTAGTTGTGTTCATAGAGTTCCTGGGTTTGTCTTGGCAAGTAGACTCCCAAGTATTTTATATTATCTACCATTACTTTAAATGGAATTTCTCTTTCTATCTCTTGCTGCTGGACTTTGTTGGTCATGTATAGAAATGCTGATGATTTATGTGGATTTATTTTATATCCTGCTACTTTGCTAAAGTTGTTAACTGTTTCAAGTAATTTTTGAGTTGATTCTCTAGGATTCTTTAAGTATACCATTATATCATATGCAAAGAGTGATAGTTTTGTTTCCTCCTTGCCTATTCTAATTCTTTTAATTCCTTTCTCTTCTCTGATTGCTAAAGCTAACATTTCTAGGACAATATTAAATAATAGGGGTGATAATGGACATCCATGTTTCACCCCTGATCTTATTGGGAAGGCCTCTAATTTATCTCCGTTGCATATAATACTTGCTGATGGCTTTAGGTAGATACTGTTTATTATTCTAAGGAAAGCTCCTCCTATTCCTAAACTCTCTAGTGTTTTTATTAGGAATGGGTGTTGTATTTTGTCAAAAGCTTTCTCTGCATCTATTGAGATAATCATATGATTTTGGTTGGTTTTCTTATTGATGTGGTTAATTATGTTAATAGTTTTCCTAATGTTGAACCAGCCCTGCATTCCTGGTATAAATCCTACCTGGTCATAGTGTATTATCCTGGTGATGAATTGCTGTAATCTCCTTGCTAATATCTTATTTAAGATTTTAGCATCAATATTCATTAGGGAAATTGGTCTATAATTTTCTTTCTCTGTTTTTGCTTTGCCTAGTTTTGGTACCACCACCATATTTGTGTCATAAAACAAATTTGGTAGAACTCCTTCTTCATCTATTTTTCCAAATAATTTGTATAATATTGGAATTAATTGTTCTTTAAATGTTTGGTAAAATTCACCTGTAAACCCATCTGGCCCTGGGGATTTTTTCTTAGGGAGTTCATTAATGGCTTGTTCAATTTCTTTTTCTAATATTGGCTTATTTAAGGATTTTATTTCCTCTTCAGTTAACCTGGGCAGTTTGTATTTTTGTAAATATTCATCCATTTCATTTAGATTGTCAAATTTATTGGCATACAGTTGGGCAAAACAATTCCTAATTATTGATTTAATTTCCACTTCATTGGTGGTAACATCACCCTTTTCATTTTTGATACTTGTAATTTGGTTTTCTTCTTTCTTTTTTTTACTCAAATTAACCAATATTTTATCTATTTTATTGATTTTTTTCATAAAACCAGCTCTTAGTTTTATTAATTCTATAGTTTTCTTGCTTTCAGTTTTATTAATTTCTCCTTTAATTTTCAGGATTTCTAGTTTATATCTAAATTGGGGATTTCTAGTTTGTTCTTTTTCTAGCTTTTTAAGTTGCATACCCAATTCATTGATCTCCTCTTTCTCTTTTTTATTCATGTAAGCAGTTAGAGCTATAAATTTTCCCCTAAGTACTGCTTTGGCTGCATTCCATAGATTTTGGTATGTTGTCTCATTGTTGTCTTTCTCTTGGATATAGTTATTGATTGTTTCTGTGATTTGTTGTTTGACCCATTCATTCTTTAGAATGAAATTATTTGGTTTCCAATTGATTTTCATTCTACTTTTCCCTGGCTCTTTCTTACATGTAATTTTTATTGCATCATGATCTGAGAAGAATGCATTTACTATTTCTGCCTTTCTACATTTGACTATGATGTTTTTGTGCCCTAATACATGGTCAGTTTTTGAAAATGTGCCATGTACTGCTGAGAAAAAGGTATATTCCTTTCTATCCCATTCAATTTTCTCCAGATATCTATCATGTCTAACTTTTCTAGTATTCTGTTCACCTCTTTCACTTCTTTCTTATTTATTTTTTGGCTAGATTTATCTAATTCTGAGAGGGGGAGATTCAGATCCCCCACTAGTATAGTATTACTGTCTAATTCCTCTTGTAACTCATTTAACTTCTCCTCTAAGAATTTGGATGCTATACCACTTGGTGCATACATATTTAATATTGATATTGCTTCATTATCTATAGTGCCTTTTAGCAAGATGTAGTTTCCTTCCTTATCTCTTTTAATGAGATCTATTTTTGCCTGTGCTTTGTCTGAGATAAGGATTGCTGTCCCTGCTTTTTTTAACTTTAGCTGAAGCATAATATATTCTGCTCCAGCCTTTTACCTTTACTCTGTGTGTATCTCTCTGCTTCAGATGTGTTTCTTGTAAACACCATATTGTAGGATTCTGGTTTTTAATCCCCTCTGCAATTCACTTCCGTATTATAGCAGAGTTCATCCCATTCACATTCACAGTTATTTTTACTGTCTATTCCCTTCACCGATGTTTTACTTCTTACCCCTGCCTCCCCCAATCTGCCCTCACTTTTTATCACCCCCCTCTCTTTTCTTTACCCTTTTCTCCCTTGCTTTTGCCCTCCCTTCTATCAGTCCCCCCCTTTCCCTTCCCCTTTTGCTTCCCTAAAGAATGAGCTAAGTTTCTTTATCCCAGTGAACGTATATGTTATTCCCTCTTTGAATCAAATCTAATGAGAGTAGGGTTGAAACAATGTTCACCCCTCCTTTCTTTCCCTCTATTGTAATAGTTTTTTTTTCACCTCTTCATATGATATAATTCACCCCATTCCACCTCCCCTTTCCTCTCCTCCCCTCTCCTCCCCATAGACTCCCTTTTTAACCCCTTAGTTTTCTTTGTATCATCACATCAAAGACAATTTATATTTATACCCTCTGTGTAAAGTCCTTCTCTCTGCCCAAATACATTTACAGTTCTTAAGAGTTATGAGTTTATCTTCCCGTGTGGGGATATAACCAGTTTAACCTAATTGAATAACCTTTTTTTTCCCCTCTGTTTACCTTTTTAAACTTCTCTTGAGTCTTATATGTTAAGATCGAATTTTCTATTCAGTTCTGGTCTTTTCCTCAGGAATGATTGAAAGTCTCCAATGTCAGTAAATGTCCATCTTTTCCCCTGAGAGTGCACATTTTTGCTGGGTAATAGATTCATGGCTGCAATCCAAGCTCCTTTGCCTTCCAGAATATCATATTCCAAGCCTTGCGGTCCTTTAGTATTGAAGCTGCCAGGTCCTGAGCAATCCTGACTGTGGCTCCATGATATTTAAATTGCTTCTTTCTGGCTGCTTGGAGTATTTTCTCTTTCACCTGATAATTCTGGAATTTGGCTACAATATTCCTTGGAGTTTTCCTTTTGGGGTCTCTTTCAAGAGGTGATCGGTGGATTCTTTCAATGATGATTTTATCCTCTGATTCTATGATATCAGTGCAATTCTCCTTAATAATTTCCTGGAATATGGTATCTAGGTTCTTTTTCTGGTCATGGGTTTCAGGCAGACCAATGATTCTCAAATTGTCTCTCCTCAATCTGTTTTCCAGATCAGTTGTCTTTCCAATGAGGTATTTCACATTTTCTCCTATTTTTTTCATTCTTTTGATTCTGCTTGACTGATTCCTGGTGTCTCATGGATTCCTTATCTTTGAACTGACCAATGTTAATTTTTAAGGCATTGTTTTCTTCAGTGAGATTATGCACCTTTTTTTCCATTTGGCCAAATGAATTTTTTAAGGCATTGTTTTCTTCAGTGAAATTATGCACTTTTTTTTCCATTTGGCCAGACAATCTTTGTGCTTCTTTTTCCAAGCTGCTGATTCTTTTTTCATAGTTTTCTTGTTTTGCTTTCATTTCTCTCCCCATTTTTTCTTCTACCTCTCTCAATTGATTTTTAAAATCCTTTTTGAGCTCTTCCAGGAAGGCTTTTTGTTCTTGAGACCAATTCACCTTCCCTCTTGAGGCTTCAGATGGAGGCAATTTGAGGGTATTGTCCTCATCTGAGTTTGCGTTGGCTTCTTCCCTACTGATACAGAAGCTGTCAATGGAGAGGGCTGTTTTTTGGTTCTTACTCATTATTGCAGCTTATTTATTTATTTTTTAAATTGAGGTCTGCTCTCGGGGCACCACGGTCCCTGTTTTGGGCTTCTTGTGCAGGGGTATAGGTGCTGTGTGACCGGCTTTTTACTCTGAGGCCTTTATAGTGTGTGCAGTTCGTCCCCCTGCACTTCCTGTCTGAGCGCTCGGCCAGGCGCCCAATTCCGCCTGACCCGTTCATGGCCCTCCCAGCCGGTGCAGGTAGGTTTTTCCACTGTCCTTCTTGGCCACCAGATTTTTGAGCCAGGTTCCAGGGGCCTCAGTTGTTCGGCTGTGGCCCACAGCTCCTGCTGACTTGCCCCGACCCCCTTGGCGCTGGGCTGCTGCCCTGTGCTGGGCCTCCCTTTTGCCCGAGTCAGACCGACCTTTTCCTGAAGTCTTCTAAATTGTCTCTGGTTGGAAGACTGTGTGTCTCTCTCTCTTTGCAAGTTCTGTAGTTTCAGAATCCATCCAGAGGCTTGATTTAATGTTCTTTTTGAGGGAACAGAAGGAGAGCTCAGGCAGCTTGCTGTTTCCTCTCCGCCATCTTGACTCTGCCCCTTCTGCTTGTCATTTTTTATGGCACAATCATATTCCATTACCATCATAGACCCCAGCTTATTTAGCCATTCCTCAATTGATGAGCATTCCTTTGATTTCCAATTCTTAGCCACCACGCTACCATATTTTTGTACAAATAGGTCTTTTTCTCATTTTGGGGACCATCTAAATTCTTAAAGAAATGTTAAATGAGTTATAGGTAGTATAACTATAGATAGTAAAACTCGAATGGCTGAAGACCTCATATTGCCTCTCTCAGACCTTTAAAAAAAAAGAAATGAGAGACCTTAATAGAATGTTAGAAAAGTTAGATATGCTAGATCTCTGGAGAATTTTCAATGGAAATAAAAAGGATTATATGTATTTTCAACTGCTCATTGTACCTTCACAAAAATTGATCATGTATTTAGGGTATAAAACCCTCACAAACACAGAAAATGAGAAGTATTAAATGTATCTTTTACTGACCATAATGTCATAGATTATATTCAATAAAAGACCATTAAAACAAAGATTAACAATTGATTGGAAATTAATCTTAAAGAACGAATGTGTAAAAAACACATCTTAGAAACAATCAGTAAGTTTATCAAGATAATGACGATAATGTGAAAACATACCAAAGTTTTGGGATTCAGCCAAAGCGATATTTAATGCACAGCTGTATCTCTAAAAGACAGAAATAATAGATAACTGAAGTGGACATGCAACTAAAAAATTTAGAAATCCAACAAATTGAAAAACTCCAGTTAAACCCCAAAACAGAAATCCTAAAAATCAAAGGAGAAATTAATAAAATGGGAAGCAAAAACCACACTACTGAATAAAATTAGGAGTTGCTTTAAAAAAAAAGAACAGATAATTCCTTAGCTAATTTGATTTTAAAATAACCAGTATCAAAAGTAAAAAGGTATATTTACAACTAATGAAGAAGAAATAAATTATATATTATACACCAATAAAACTAACAACCTAAATGAAATGAATAGATATTTACAAAAATACAAATTACCCAGATTAATGGAACTGGAATTAGAGGACTTAACCCTAAATTAGAAAAAGAAATTGAAGATATTACTAAACTCCAAAGGGGGAAAAAACAGCCAGGATTAGAAGGTCCTGTAAATTCTATCACACATTTTTTTTAAAAACCCACATAATTCTGTGGAAATATTTTATTAACTAGGGCTAATTTTGAGGGCTAATTTGATTGGGGTACTTATTCTGGGACTGTTGACTTGCTGGCTATCTGACTTCGTTAATTTAATGTGGGCCATTTATAAAGTTCCACCCCAAATTGATAAGCAAAATATTAAGAAGCTTCTTAACTAAATAATCAAAGCAGAGTTTATTTATGAGATACTATTTAAAATTAAGAATACAGGGAAATAAAATGTACAGCCTGACTGCTTTCTCTTTCCCACCTGCTGCAATTCGAACTTCTTGAATACAGTAAGGGCCTTAGCTGCCTCCGGCCTCAGGGCACGTTACACTTTCCCTGATTTGTATTAAGGCCTGTAACCTTGTCAGCCCTGTCTCTCCCTTTCGAACCGAACTCTCCTCCGTCCTTGTCCCTGCTCCCCTCTAGTCTTTCTAGTCCGTCCTCCTCTACTTAGTCCCCCTCTTGAGCCTCATGCCTCAGCACAGGCCATCTGGGATTCCTTCAGATAGCTCCGCTCAGGTCGGAGGGAGCTGGGGGCTTTTTTTCCCCCCAGCTGTCTGACCTGGCATCTCGTATAGCCCACGGGGCTTTTTCCGCTCAGCTGAAGCTGAGGAGGAGGGAGAGAGTCCCTGAGGGCCTAAGGCATTCTAATCTCAGCCTAAAGGTAGGGTCCCCAAATCAAAATAAATTTCCACAATTCTAATATTATGCAAACTGTGGAAAAATAGGAAAAGAAAGGGCCTTACCAAATTCCTTCTATGATACAAATATGATCTTGATGCCTAAACCAAGAAGAGTCAAAATAGAGAAAGAAAACAAGACCAATATACCTAATGAATATTAATGCAGAAATTTAAAATGGAATAACAGGGGGCAGCTAGGTGGTACAGTGGATAAAGCACAGGCCCTGGATTCAGGAGTACCTGAGTTCAAATCCGGCCTCAGACACTTAACACTTACTAGCTGTGTGACCCCGGGCAAGTCACTTAACCCTCATTGCCCTGCAAAAATAAATAAATAGAAAATAAATAAAATGGAATAAAAAGGAGACTATAGAAATACATCACAAAGATTGTACAGTATGACCAGACTAAATTTATACCAGAAAAGCAGAGCTGGTGCAATATTAGGAAAACTATAAGTTTAGAATAAATGAAGCTTTCCTTAATATGGTAAGTAGCCTATCTAAAACCAAATGCTAGCAATACCTATAAAGGGGATAAATTAGAGGCCTTTCCAATAAAGCAAGATTATCTATCATCATCATTAGTATTTGGTATTGTGCTAAAAATTATAGCTATAGCCATAAGGCAAGAAAAAGAAATTGAAAGAAGAAACAAAATTATCACTATTTGTAGATGAAAATAGTTTACTTGGAGAACTCCAGAGAGCCAACTAAAAAACTAATTGAAATAATTAACTTCAGCATAATTGCAGAATGTAAAATAAACTCACACAAATCATCAGTATTTCTGTATCTTATCAACAAAATCCAGCAGGAAGAGATAGAGGAGAAATTCCATTTAAAATGGTTGAAAGTCTACCTATTAAGACCCACACAGGACCTATATGAACATAATTACAAACTACTCTTTAAGCAAATAAAGATAAATCTGAATAACTTGAGAAATATTGCTTATGAGTAGGCCAAGTAAATAGAACAAAAATGATACTACTTAAATTAACTTACTCATTCAGTGTCATACCACACTATTCTTAGTATTATTTTTTAGATTTGGAAAAAAATGATAATATTTCTAAAGGAACAAAAACTTAAGAATACCAATGGAATTGATGAAAAAAGTAGAAAGGAAAAGGGCCTAGAAGTAGAGAGATGTTAACAGGAGGTAAAATGGATAATTTTGATTACATAAAGTTTTAAAAGCTTTTGTAGAAGCAAAAATTGGAGAAATCTTTGCAGAAAGTTTTATCTGATAAATGTCTTTTTCTAATACATATATATGTATACATTATATGGCACAGATTTAAGTTTGTAGTAATAAGAGCTATTTCCCAATTCATAAATGGTCAAAGGATATGAAAAGGCAGTTTTCAGAGGAAGAATCTAAGCTATCAATAGCCATATGGGGGAAAAATGCTCCAAGTCACTAGCAATTAGGGAAATGCAAATTAGAATACTTCTTGAGATATCACCTTACACCCATCAGATTGGCAAAGTTGACCAAAAAAATTACATTCTGGAAGGCCTGTGGAAAAATGGTCACATTAATATATTATTCATAAAGCTATGAAGTGGTAAAGTTATTCTGGATAGCAGTTTGGAACTGTGCCCCAAAACTATTAAACTTTGCCTACCCTTTGAGCCAGCAGTATTAGTACTAGCTTTGTACCCAAAGAGATCAAAGAAAGAGGAAAAAGACTCATATGTACAAAAATATTTATAGCAACTCTTTTTATAGTAACAAAGAAGTGGAAACTGAGGAGATACCCATTATTTGGAAAGTGACTGAACACATTATGGCATATAAATGTGATGGAACTGTACTGTAAGAAATGATGAAGGGAATGGTTTCAGAGAAAGCTAGGAAGACTTTATGAACTAATGCAAAGTTAAGTGAATAAAACCAGAATAACATTCATATTATAAAGACAACTTTGAAAGTGTTAGGAACTGTGATCATCACAGTGACCAGCCACAATTCCAGAGAACTAATGATACATGGTACCCACCTCCACATAGAGAGGTAATGGTCTGAGAATGCAGATTAAGAGTGTGTGTGTATGTGTATGTACATCATTAATGTGAGAATTTGTTTTGCTTGTCTAAGCCCCAGACATTTTCTCTGGCTGTCCCCCATATCTTTTATACTCCCTCTCTGCTTTGACTACTAACTTTCCTATTTTCCTTTAAGTTCCAACTAAAATCCCACCTTTTAGAGGAAGCGTTCTCTAACTCCTCTTAATTTCAGTGCTTTCCCTATTTACATTATTTCCTATTTATCCATTATGTAGCTTACCTTGTATATGTTTGTTTGCACATTGTCCTTTCCATTAGACTGCAAGCTCCTTAAGGGCAGAGACTGTCTTTGTCTCGCCTATCATTCCTAGTGCTTAGTATAATACATTTTTATTAATTAATTGATTTGTAATGATTTTTGTTTTTCTTGCTTTTTCAAATGGGGTGGTGGGAGGGAAAGAATTTGGAACTGAAAATAAAATAAAATTGAATTTAAAAAATATATGGTGGGGCGGGGGCGGCTAGGTGGCACAGTGGATAGAGCACTGGCCCTGGATTCAGGAGTACTTGAGTTCAAATCCAGCCTAAGACACTTAATGCTTACTAGCTGTGTGACCCTAAGCAAGTCACTTAACCCCAATTGCCTCACTAAAATATATATATATATATATGGTGGGGGGCAGCTGGATGGCACAGTGGATAGAGCACCGGCCCTGGATTCAGGAGAACCTGAGTTCAAATCCGGCCTCAGACGCTTGACACAACTAGCTGTGTGACCTAACCCCAATTGCCTTAGCCCCCCCCCCCCCAAAAAAATATATATATATGTTGGTTTCTTTAGAAAATCCTAGTAAAGAAACAATTTAAGACAAAACTTGCAGCAAAGTTTCAGGTTACACAGTATACCCACAGAAATGAAGCATTTCTATATAACAAAATCCAAGAGGCAGCCATAAAAGAAAATGTTGTTCAAAATAACTACAAAATGCATAAAATATTTGGGCTCAATTTACCAGAGTATATATGCAATACTTGAATAGGTTTCATTATAAAATGTTTCTTAAAGAAATAAACAACTTAAATAACTGGAAGAATATTTAGTGTTCAATGGAGAACTACCAAAGTTAATTTACAGTTTTAATGTTATACCAATCAGACTATCAAAGGAGTATTTTGCAGGGCTCAATAAAATAAAATCAAATTAATTTGTAAGCACAAAAAACATAGAATATCAAGGGAAATAGTGGAAACAGTTAAGAATGGAAGGCAATTAGCACTTCCAGACCTTAAAACTATATAATAAGTTAGCAATAGTAAAAATTGTTTGATATTTCTTTTAAAAAGCAAAAGTACTTAATAATAAACAATAATAAAGTGAATAATTTTATACTAAAAATGTTTAAAATATTAATGGAACAAACTATGATAGAAAGAATTAGAAAATGGAAATTAACCCAGTATTTGATAAACCTGAAACCATAAATAGGAAAGCCCTATTTGATAAGAACTACCAGGAAATTAGAAAGCAGCCTGACAGAAATTAGGCTTAGGCCATAAGTGACACTGTATTTCTAAATATATCAAAACTGCATGTGAGACATTAATATTAAAATTTTTACCATAAAAAATTAGAAAACAAGCAGAACATACACTTTCCAGCCATGGGGAGGAGAGATAAATTCTTAGCTAAAGAAGGCATAGAAGCAATAATAAAAGATAAAATAGATAATTTTGATTATGTAAAGTTGAAAAACTCTTGCAGAAACAACATGCATATAGAATAAGAAAGCAAACAATAGATTGCTCTCATGGCTTGCCCTCAGAACATACCCCAGAAACTACATCATCCTAGAAACTCATAGTAACTTTGGAATTCACAAATTAGAAGTACCCTTGACCCTTGTGCCTTCTCCTGCTTCAGTGGCTTCTCCAAGAATCTCCATTAAAGTACAGTATCCAGGCTAAGTCATGTCTTGTTTCTTCTCCAAGTTGAACTCTGGACTTTCTCTACCATGCCTTTGCACTGGATATTTTCATATTTCCCCAATCCATCACTTATAAGCTTCCCTTTATATGTTATCTTCCCCCATTAGAATGTAAACAGTTTGAGGACAAGGCCTGTTTTTCTTGTTTATTTTTTTTTCTTCCTCCTTTAAAAAAAAGTTTTTATATGGGTTGGTCTCTCTCAGAGGGATAAGGAGAAATTTAGGGGGAAATCTAGACAGTGTACAAACAAAAGAAATCAATAAAAGTCTATTTTAAAAAGAAAGTTTATTATTTAAAAAATTCTATTAGGTGTTTTTAGATGGTAAGAAAAGAATAAGGTCTATAGGTTCCTGTTCTCAGATATTTGGGAGTCTTACGGTATTCTGAAAAAAAGATAGCTATTCGTGATCAAACATACACAAAGAAGGAACAATGTGGATATTTTCCATTATACCATTAATGGGCTGTCTTATATATCTTTCTCTCTTTTTTTTTTTTTGTAGGTATTTGATTCTAATGATAAATCTGGTTCTCTTGTTCTCACCATAGTTGTATCAGGTCACTTCTTCATTTCCCAAGGACAGACCTTACTGGTAAGTTTAGTATAAACTTATGATAAACACATATACTTTTAAGCTAGCTTAGCTTTACGTCAGTCTTGATTTTTATGTTTGCAAAATGCTTCACAAACTTTTAAAGCACTATCTAGATCAGTTGTTATAGTAAATAGTTATTATTGCTAGAAATATAGACGTGACCTAGGATTTCACTGATATGAAGAACTCCTTAGTGAAGAAACTCTATCTACTCATGCCAGGTTGGCATGTTATCTGCAACTGAAAGAAGTGCAGGGGCAGCTAGATGACACAGTGGATAGAGCACCGGCCCTGGAGTCAGGAGGACCTGAGTTCAAATCCAGCCTCAGACACTTAACACTCACTAGCTGTGTGACCCTGGGCAAGTCACTTAACCTCAGTTGCCTCGCCAAAAAAAAAAAAGAAAGAAAGAAAGAGAGAAGTGCATAGAAACTGAGAAGTGACTTACTATGGTTAGAGGCAGGACTTGAACCCAGTTCTTCTTGGTTCTAAATCTGTACCTCTGTCCACTATGCCTCAGTGCCTCTCTATCATCATCATCATCAGTAGTTTTTTTGACGAAGAGCCCACTTTTATTTATTTATTTTCTCTGTTTAGAATTTTATTTTCCAAATTACATATAAAAACAAATTTTGACATCAGTTTTTTAAAACTTTGTGTTCCAACTTCTCTTCCTCCCTCCCTCCCTACTCCCCACCCCCAAGAACTCAAGCAGTTCAATATAATTTATTTATGAGTAGTTATGCAGAACATCTCCACATTGGCCAGGTTGTAAGAGAAAACAGACAAAAACAAAACTTCAGACTAAGGAACTATCAAAAAAAAATTATGCTTCAAGCTGATTTCAGATCCATCAGTTCTTTCTCTTTAGATAAATTGCAATTTTCATTAGTCCTTCAGAGTTATATTGGATCACTACATTGCTGAAAATAACCACGTCTTTCCCAGCAGATCATTTTACACTATTGCTGTTATTTTGTATATAGTACATTTAACTCTGCTTCAGGTCATGTAGGTCTTTCCAGGTTTTTCTGATAGCATCCTGATCATCATAACCTTTATAAAGTACCTTAAACTTGACAAAGAATTTTCTTCACAATAGCCCAGCAAAGTAGGTACCATACATTCTGCCATTATAATCAATCATCATGGCTATTTCCCTACATCCTATTCCCTTCCCATGATATTTACTCTATTTTCTATCTTCTTTTACCCTATTCCTCCTCAAAAGTGTTTTGCCTCTGACTGCCCCCTTCCCCCCTCTGCCCTCCCTACTTTCACCCTTCCCTCCTTATCCTCTTCCCCTCCTACTTTGCTTCAGAGTTAGATAGATTACTCTTCCCAATGAGGTGTATATGTTATTCCCTCCTTGAGCCAACTCTGATGAGATAAAGGTCTTTGAGCTAATTCTGTGTTCTAAATTTTCTTCCTCCCTCTTCAGCCCTCCCTATGAAATCAAGCAATTCGATATGTCATAAATGTGCAGTTATGCAGAACATCTTCACCTTCCTCAAAAGTGTTTTGCTTTTTACTGCTCCCTCCCCCAATCTGCCCTTCCTTCCTTCCTCCCCTTATCTCCTTCCCCTCCCACTTTTCCTCAGGGCACAATATATTACTATACCCACTTGAGTGTGTATATTATTCCCTCTTTGAGCCAATTCTAATGAGAGTAAGGTTCACTCCCTCCCCCACTCCTTCCCCCTCTTCCCTTCCCCTCCATCAGCTTTTTCTTGTTTCTTTTATGTGAGCTACTTTTCCCCAATCTACCTCTTCCTTTCCCTTTCTTCCAGTGCATTCCTCTTACTCTTTAACTTTATTTTAAAGATGTCATCATGGGTCAGCTAGGTGACACAGTGGACAAAGCACCAGGCCTGGACCCAGGAGGCCCCGAGCCCACATCTGGCCCCAGACATAAGCCACCCCTCCCCGCCTACCCCACAAAAAACATGGATACACAAAAAATAAATGCTTTACAGATATCATCCCTTCATATTCAGTTCAGAGCTGTGTCCTCTGTCTAAGTGTATTCCTTTCAGCGCTCCTAATACTGAGTCAGAAGTATTATCTTCCCATGTAGGAATGTACACAGTTTAATCTTTTAATGTCCCTCACGATTTCTTTTTCCTGTCTACCTTTTTATGCTTCTCTAGGGTCTTGTATTTGAAAGTCAAATTTTCTATTCAGTTCAGGTCTTTTCATCACAAATGCTTGAAAGTCCTCATTTTCATTGAAGTCCCATTTTTCCCCTGAAAGATTATAATCAGTTTTTCTGGGTAGGTGATTTTTGGCCGTAGTCCCAGTTCCTTTGGCCTCCGGCATATCATATTCCATGCCCTCAGGTCCTTTAATGTAGAAGCTGCTAGATCTTGTGCTATCCTGACTGTAGCTCCACAGTGTTTTCTCCTTGACCTGGGAGCTCTGGAATTTGGCTATAATGTTCCTGGAGGTTTTCCTTTTGGGGTCTCTTTCAAGAGGTGATCGGTGCATTCTTTCAATTTCTATTTTACCTTCTGCTTCTAGAATATCAGGGCAATATTCCCTGACAATTTCTTGGAATATGCTGTTTAAATTCTTAGTTTGTTCACGGTTTTCAGGTAGCCCAATGATTTTCAAATTATCTTTCCTGGATCTATTTTCTAGGTCAGCTGTTTTTCCAAGGAGATATTTCACATTGCCCTCTTTTTTTATTCATTTGGATTTGCTTTACTGTGTCTTGGTTTCTCATAAAGTCACTAGCTTCCGTTTGTTCAATCCTAATTCTTAGGCAATTGTTTTCTTCTGAGAGCTTTTGTATCTCCTTTTCCATTTGGCTTTTCAAGCTGTTGACTTTTTTCTCATGACTCTCCTGCATCACTCTCATTTCTCTTTCCATTCTTTCCTCCATCTCTCTAAATCTTCCTTCTGCCTCTCCTACTTTCTCTTCAAAGTCCCTTTTGAGTACTTCTGTGGTCTGAGACCAATTCATATTTTTCTTGGAAGCTTTGGATGTAGGGGCCCTGAGGTTGCTGTCCTCTTCCAAGGGTGCCCCTCGATCTTCCTTGTAGCTAAAGAAACTTTCTGTAGTTCTCACCTTTCTTAGCTTGCTCATCTTGCAGTCTTTTAACTCCCTCTTACAGTGGGGCCCCTACTTCCGTACTACACTGTCCCAAGCTTTAGAGGGTCCCAGGTGTTTCGTTTTGAGGAAGGGCAAGTTTTTTTCCTCTCCTGGCCTGTTCTCTGGTTTGAAGATAACCTCAAGCCAACCTGCTAATTAACTAGCCAGCAAAACTTTCTGTGCTGTGGTTCTTAGCTCCGATGAGCCTGCGCCCCTCCCCGACCTGGGCCTCCTGCTGCTCAAGATTTCTTCCGGGTTCCCTGCTGGATGGGATAGCTGAATTCCTCCTTAGGTCCTGCAGACACCCCTGTACTTTCCCCCCTGACCAGTTGTTCAGCCCTCTCACCTGAGCGTAAGCTTAGTCCCAGAAGACCCAGGTACTGTAGCTGATTTGGAGGCTTAGAAGTATGTTTCTCTGGTGCAGCCTGCCTGGGAACTGTGTCAGCAAAATCGAGGGGTTGAACACTTCTTGAAGCCCAGCATGGACCCTTATAAGCTGTCTTTGGTTGGAAAATAATCTTAGCCTGTCTTTTTGTGGGGTTTGGTGCCCCAGGGTTTGTTTTATGGGTGTTTTGGGGGTAATTGTGTCAGGAGCTCTGTATGTTTAATGTTTCGCCATCTTGGCTCTGCCCAGATAAGTCCTTTGAGGGTCCTTCTCTATCTCTTTGAATTAGATCTATTTTTGCTTTTGCTTTGTCTGAGGTAAGGATTGCTACCCCTGCTTTTTTTACTTCAGTTTGGGTGTAATTCTTTAAAGAGGAATACATAAGGACCCCCATACAACCCATTTCCCCTGTGACAATTTATAATTACTTTGTGTTCTTGTTTCTGTATTTACATTCACTGACAAATGTTAAAATAATTTTTTAAAAAAGAGAATTATTGAGACAGAAAATAGAGGCCCAAATGTGAAGGGGATGAAGAAAGGCAAATAAAAATGTAAGGTAACTTCAGATAACTGAAATCAATGCAAATTTTTTTTTACTGCAGCATATATTTGTTCATTTATTTTTTAGCAGTAAAGGGGCTGACAGGGAGTTTGATATAACAGGAAAACTAATTACTCCCTCTTAGATGGCTCCAACCCTGTAGTCAAGTAAAGTCTCTCTCTCTCTCTCTCCCTTCAGTCATTCTTTGGGAATGCTTAACTACTCAGAGAACATAAAGGACAATTGTTTTTCTTAATTACTTGGGGAGTTTCTATAGCTATAGGGGATCTAAGTAAACCAAAACTAAAACTAACTATACAATGCTTTCATCTAAAAGTATTTGCAACATTCTATGACTATAGTACCTCCTTCCCATAACCCCACTTACCTATGGTAGAATCAGTGGAATCTCAGAGATGTAAGAGACCTTAGAAATCTTCTAGTCTGACTAATAGCCAGAAAGAAATGTTTTCTACAACAGTGGTGGTAAACTCAAATAGAAAAATAATCATACATAAGGATCTCTGGCCACTACATTTTGATTTAATATTAAAATGTAATATTATCTGTTTTACTGTATTTTTATGTTCATCCAGATTCCAAATGAAAGATCTTCTGTGGCAAGGAATCTATTATCTCCCAAAGCATTGCCAAAATTATTGTTTGTCCTTCATTCTCTTTTTTTCTTTTTCTTTTTTTCTTTTTTTTTGTGGAGCAATGAGAGTTAAGTGACTTGCTCAGGGTCACGTAGCTAGTAAGCGTCAAGTGTCTGAGGCTGGATTTGAACTCAGGTCCTCCTGAATCCAGGGCTATATTTTATCCACTATACCACCTAGCTGCCCTCATTTGTCCTTCATTCTCAAAGAGGACCATGACATTGGGATGATGTCATGACTTAACAGTGAATTAGATTTAAGTGAGGCAAGGCTGTGCAAGGTCATCAACCTCACTCTTTCCTCCAGAGCCATCTGGGTCCAATGGCAAGATAATACATCTGGATGACCAGAGATGGCCCCAGATGTTTAAGGCAGTTGGGTTAAGTGACTTGCCTAGGGTCACAAAGCTAGTGAGGTGAGATTTGAACTCAGGTCTTCCTGCCTCTAGGGCCAGTGCTTTATCTACCATGCCACTCAGCTGCCTAGCTACCTCAGCCCTAATTGTAATTTTTTTCTTATTTCATGTATCATGATTAAGAAACAAATGAGGTTAAACACTTTTAGACTACACAGAAGCTCCACAGTTACATATCATACATTTCCTTTTTTGGATATTAATTATACATTTGAAATAACGTAAAACATATTTTCATATTACCCATGTTGCCAAAAAAGGCAAGAAAAATAAAGTAAATATATATGTCTGTTTATGTATATATGTGTACACACACACACACACACACACACACACACACACACACAAGTTTGCACTTGGAGTTCATCCGTTACCTTTCTGAAGGTGGATAACATTTTTCATCATAGGTCCTTTGGAATTATCTTGGATCATTGTCTTGATGAGAGTAGCTAAGTTTTCCCCATTTGGTCATACTTACATTATTCCTCTTACTATGTGCAATGTTCTGGTTCTGCTCACTTCTCTTTGCATCAATTCATGTAGGTCTTCCCAGATTTTTCTGAAATCATCCTGCTTGTCTTTTTTTAGACCACAATAGGATTCCATCACAATCACATATAACTTATTCAGCCATTCCCCAATTGATGGGTACATCCCCGTAATTTCTAATTCTTTACCACCACAAAAAAGCTGCTATAAATATTTTTGTATAGCTAGTCCTTTTCCTTTTTCTTTGATCCCTTTGGGATAGACATATAGTATTATTTCTGAGTCAAAGGGTTTACACAATTTTATACCCTTTGGGACATAGTTTCAATTGTTTTCCAAAATGGTTGGACCAATTTACAATTCTAACAACATCGCATTAGTGTCCCAGTATTTTCACCTCTCCTCCTGCATTTGTCATTTTCCTTTTCTGTCATGTTAGCCAATCTGATGGATAGCTGATATGTCAGTTGTTTTAATTTGCATTTCTCTAATCATTATTGATTTAGTGCTAGCAAAAATAACCTTATAATTTCCTTCTGGTCAATTGTTCGACCCCCTTACTCTTTGTGTGCTGAGTTCCAGAAGCAGTTGCTGCTCCTGCTGCTGCTTATTCATTGGCTCCCAAAACTCGCTCCTGTTTTGCTGGGACTGGGGCTGTGCTGGAGTGGCCTGTGTTGGACTTCACTGCCTCCTTACCAGGGGAGAACAGACCTTTCCTGCAGACATTCTAAGTTGTCTTTGGCTGGAAAATGTTTTCACCCTGTCCTTTTGTGGGTTCTGCTGCTCCAGGAATTGTCTTATGGCATTATTTGAGGGTATTTGGAGAGGTTTGGGGAAGAGCTCATGTGAATCACTGTCTTTCTTCTGCCATCTTGGCTCCACCTCATTAACGATTTAGAGCATTTTTCCACGTGACTATCGATAGCTTTGATTTTTTTCTTTTCTTTTTTTTTCTGTAGGGCAATGAGAGTTAAGTGACTTGCCCAGGGTCACACAGCTAGTAAGTATAAAGTGTCTGAGGCCAGATTTGAACTCAGGTCCTCCTGAATCCAGGGCCGGTGTTTTATATACTGTGTCACCTAGCTGCCCCTTGATTTCTTCTTTGAAAGCTGTCTATTTATATCCTTTGACCACTTATCAATTGGGGAGTGGCCCTTTAAAAAAATAAATTAGACTCAGTTCCTTTTATATTTTTGTTTGTTTGTTTGTTTTTGTTTTTTGCGGGGCAATGGGGGTTAAGTGACTTGCCCAGGGTCACACAGCTAGTAAGTGTCAAGTGTCTGAGGCCGGATTTGAACTCAGGTCTTCCTGATTCCAGGGCCGGTGCTCTATCCACTGCGCCACCTAGCCGCCCCCAGTTCCTTTTATATTTAAGAAATGAAGTCTTTATCAGAAAAAGTTGCTATAAAAATTCTTTTTCAATTTCCTGCTTTCCTTCTAATTTTGGTTGCATTGGTTTTGTGCAAAAATTTTAATTTCATGACCAAGAATTATCTTTTTACCTTCTGTCATCTTATATCTTTTTTGGTCATAAACTCTTCCCTTATTTATAGATATGACAGGTAAAATTTTCCATGTTCTCCTAATTTGTTTATGATACCACCCTTCATGTCTAAATCCTGTGCTCATTTTGACTTTATCTTGGTACATGGTGTAAGATGTTGGTCTGTGTCTACTTTTTTCCAAAGTACTTTCTGGTTTCCTCAGCAGTTTTTGTCAGATGGTAAGTTTTTGCCCCCAAAGCTTGGGTCTTTGGGTTTATCAGATACTACATTACTACTGTGTATTGTGTTTCTGACCTATTCCACTGATCTATCACTCTATTTCTTAGCCAGTATCAGATTGTTTTCATACTTGACACTTTATAATATCACTTGAAATCTGGTGCCACTAGGTCATCTTCACATTTTTTTATTGATTCCATATTCTTGACCTTTTGTTCTTCCAGATGAGTTTTATTATTTTTTTCTAGATCTGAAAAATAATTCATTGGTAGTTTAATTGGTATGACATTGAATAAGAAATTAATTGAGGTAGAATTGTCATTTTTATCATATTGGCTTTGCTTTTCCATGAGCAATTAATATTTCTCCAGTTATTTAGCTCTGTTTTAATTTCCATGAAGAGTGTTTTGTAACTGTATTTGTATAGTTCCTGGGTTTATCTTGACAGGTAGGCTCCTAAGTATTTTATATTGTCTGTAGTTATTTTAAAAGAATTTCTATTTCTACCTCATCCTGGCTAATGATCTTACTGAGAAACCTTCTAGTTTAACTCCCATTACAGATTATGTTTGCTCTTGGTTTTAAATAGATATTTATCATTTTAAGAAAGGCTCCATTTATTCCTTTGCTTTTAGTGTTTTAATAGGAACAGGTTTTGTATTTTCTGCATCTATTGATATAATCATGTGATTTTTTTTTACTGAAATGGTCAGTTATGCTTATAGTTCTCCCAATATTGAACCCTGAATTTCTGGAAAAAATCCACCTGGTCTTAATATATGATCTTTGTGATACATTTCTATAATCTCCTTGCTAGTATTTTATAATTTTTGCATTGACATTCATTAAGGAAATTGGTCTTAGTTTTACTCTTTCTCTGTTTTTGCTCTTCCTGGTTTAGGTATCATAACCACATAGTATCACATAGTATCATAACCACATAATGTCATAGAATGAATTAGGTAGGACTTCTTTATCTGTTTTTTTTTACAAATAGTTTATATAGTACTGTAGTTAACTGTTCTTTTGTTGTTTGGTAGAATTTTCATGTACATCCTTCTAAACCTGGGGATTTTTTCTTAGGGAACAGTTTGATGGCTCATTGAATCATTTCCAAGATAGGGTTCTTTAAGTACATTATTTCTTATTCTTTTAATCTGGGCAATTCATATTTTTTTTCAAATATTAATACATTTCATTTAGATTTTCAGTTTTGTTGGCATTTACTTGTCAAAATAACTCCTTATAATCATCTTTACTGGTAGTGCATTCATCCTTTTCATTTTTAATACTGTTAATTTGATATTCTTATTTGCTTTTTAAAAATCAAATTAATCAGTGGATTATCTATTTTATTGTGTGTTTTTTCATGAAATCGGCTCCTAGTTTTATTGTTTAGTTGAGTGGTTTTTAAATTTCAATTTTATTAATCTCTCCTTTGATTTTCAGGTTTAGCAATTTGGTATTTAATTGGGTAGTTTTCATTTATTCTTTTTCTAGTATTTTTAATTGCATATCCAATTTATTGATCTGCTCATTCTTTTTTTTATTTATGTAAACATTTAGAGATATAAATATCCCTCTAATACTGCTTTGGCTGAATTCCATGAATTTTGGTATATTTTCTTATTGTTGTCATCATCTTTAATGAAATTATTTTTATTTGTTTGTTGACCTATTCATTCTTTGGGATTATATTATTTAGTTTCTAATTAATTTTAAATCTGTACTTCCAAGGCTTTTATTGAATGTAATTTTTATTACATTATGGTCTGAAAAGGTGCATTTACTATTTCTTTCTTCCGTATTTGTTTGTAAAGTTTTTATGCCTTAATACATGTTCATAGTTTTTGTGAAGGTCCCATGTATAGTTGAGAAAAAGATATACTCTTTTCTGTTCCCATTCAGTTTTCTCCTGAGGTCTGTCATATCTAACTTTTCTAAAATTCTGTTCATCTCCTTAAATTCTTAATTTATTTTATGGTTAGATTTATCTGGTTCTGAGAGGAGAAAGTTGAGGTCCTCCACTAGTATAATTTTACTGTCAATTTCCTCCTGTGACTTATTTAAATTTTCCTGTAAGAATTTGATTGCTATGCCATTTGGTGTTTATATATATATATATATATATATATATATAAAACATATATATAAAATTGATATTCTGTGATACCTTTTATCAAAATGTTTCCCTTATTATCTTTTTAATTAGTTCTATTTTTGCTTTTGCTTTGTTTGAGATGATGTTTGCTACCCCTGAATTTTTTTGGGGGGGGGGGACAATTAGGGTTAAGTGACTTGCCCAGGGTCACACAGCTAGTAAGTGTCAAGTGTCTGAGGCTGGATTTGAACTCAGGTCATTTTGAATCCAGGGCCTGTGCTTTATCCACTGCACCACCTAGATGTCCCTACCCCTGACTTTTTTTAACTTCAGCTGAAGCTTAATAGATTGTGCTCCAGCCCCTTGTTTTAACTCTGCATGTGTATGTTTGAAGTATATTTCTTGTAAACAGTGTATTGTTAGATTCTGGTTTCTATTCTGATTGCTTCTGTTTTATGGGTGAATTGATGCTATTTATATTCATGGTTTTGATTACTGTGTATTTCCCTCCATCCTATTGTCTTCTGTTTTTCCTTCTCTCTTTCTTTTTTACACTGTCCCACCTCAAAAATTTGTTTTGCTTCTTACCACTACCTCCCTTAATCCACCCTTCCTTTTATCACTCCCCCTGCCCCTACACATTTTTTTAGCCATTCCTTTCCTACTTCCCTGTCAGGTAAGATAGATTTCTATACCAGCTGGGCGTATATATGCATGCTTCCCTCTTTTAACCAGCTCAGATGAGAGTACTGTTCAAGCACTGACCACCTTCCCCCTCTATTTTCTCCTGCACTATAAAAGCTCTTCCTTGTGTACCTTTTATGTGAGATGATTTCCCCTATTCTCCTGCTTTCCCCTTCTCCCAGAGCATCCCTCTTTTTTATCCCTCCATTTTTCTTAGATTTTCCCAACATAATTGACTCATACCCATGCCCTCTACATACACTTCTAATTGTTCTAATAATAATAAAGTTGTTAGGAGTTATACATATCATATATTCCCATATAGAAATGTAAACAGTTTAACCTTATCAAGTCCTTTCTTTTCTTTCATGTTTATTACCTTTTTTGTTTTGTTTTGTTTTATTTTTTGTTTCTGTTTTTGGTGAGGCAATTGGGGTTAAGTGACTTGCCCAGGGTCACACAGCTAGTAAGTGTCAAGTGTCTGATGTTGGATTTGAACTCGGGTCCTCCTCAATCCAGTACAGGTGCTTTATCTACTGAGTCACCTAGCTGTCCCCAGTGATGATGGGTTTTTTTAGCCTCATCAGTGTCTTTTTTTTAAATTACCCTCTTTTTGACCAGTAATTTATTTCACTGCTTGCATTTCCTCTGGTAGTTGTATTTATTTACCTTTCTTTTGTTTCTGTTGCTGGGGGTATTTGCAAGTTAAATAATCCGAGTGTAGAGTCTTCAGGGGAGATTAGTACCTCTGGAGTTAGAGTTTGCCAAGACCTTTTTAGGGCTGCTCATCCACCTTTGGTGTCCACTTGATTCACCCAATTCTCACTTCTGGCTCCAAGAAGCTGTGGCATGTTCAGTGGCTACACTCTGGTAAAGCATTTGGGGAGGTGGGCTAAACCAGGTTAAGGGTAACCAAGAGGCCTCAAACCCATTGGTGAGTTAGTGAGGTGTCTATCCCAAGTATGTGAAGACTTTCCCCAGTGGAATGGGCAGATGAAGACAATTTGTTCCAATGGCCATGAAGGCGGTGAAAACAGTATTGTGGAATACTTAGAGATTTATCAGATACAAAGATGCCAGGCTTATCCAAGGCATCCCGAGTCATTGCCAGTCATCTTGACTTTTGACTTGCCACTGGACTTCAGTGACTCTGGAGGAGAAAGTGAGACTGGCGGTTTCTCCAAACTCTGCCTCGGTTAAATCCAATGTATGAGCAAGTCAAATGACACCACTTATACTATTTTACCATTTTTACCCACCTCTGTGGCAATTGGACAAAGCAGCAGGTGCAGATATACTGGGAGGTGTAGCCACATCCCTGCACATAGGAGTTTCAGGATATAGAATTGTCTTCTTCCTCGACTGAAGTGGGACTCTGCAGCCTTCTATGTATCTGAGCAAACTTTTTGAAGGACCACACTCATGTCCTGTTGTAAGGAAGGGGCTAGAAAAGGTGCCATAAAATTTATCTGCTTCACCTACCCTGACCTGCTTGTTGCAGGAAGCAAGGATCCCATCCTGAGGTCAAAATACACACAAAAAACATGTACAAAAACTTTTGCAAAGATGATTCAACTTGCCCTTAGTACATGGAATGTACACATGCTTATAGACAATATGAAATCTAGTAGATCTCAACATCTTATATTGTGAGAGAACTCAGCAGATATTGCACCCGAATAGCAGCCCTGAGTAAAACCAGGCTGGCAAATGACGTTCAGCTTACTGAAATTGGAGCTGAATACACATTTTTCTGGAGTGACCACAGTAAAAGGGAGAGCTATGAAGTTGGCATAGGTTTTGCAATCAAAACTAATCCAGTCAACAAGCTTGTATGCCTTGCAAAAGGAGGGAATGACAAAGTCATGATAATGCAATTGCTACTTTTTAAAGCGTCACGTCACCATCATTCATACCTGTCGTCCCACCATGATGAACCCTGATCAGGTCAAATTAAAATTTTATGAAGACTTGGAGGCCCTTGTCATCAATGTACTGAAAGAGGACAAGCTTATCCATAATTCTGGGTGACTTTAATGTCACACTAGACAGAGACCATCACACGTCAGTGAGTCCTTCAGAGGAATGGAGTAGGAAACAGCAACAGCAAGGGTCACCTCTGAAGATTTGTGAGTCTCAATCTCCTTATCACTAACACTGTCTTCCATTTACCTAAACACAATAAAACTTTATGGACACACCCTTGCAGCAA